>NC_140988.1:155215733-155335251 GCF_052327205.1 Somniosus microcephalus
GCATTGCACGAGTTTGCAGGTCCGGGAAGAAGACTAACGACAACAAAAAGACTACTAAGGAAAAGTACAGGAAAGTAGAAAAGATGACGGACAGTAGTTCCGAAGACCAGAAGAGCAATAGTGAATCCGGGAACAAGAGACTAAGCTGTCTCAAACTACACAACGTAATCACAAAAGAGGATCACCGAACCATTTGGGTCACCCTCGCGATAGCAGGGTCCCAAGTCAAAATGGAATTGGATACAGGATCAGCCCTGACCGTCATGAATCGACGAGACTACGAGCGGCTATTCTCACACATACCCTTGAAAGACACATCCATTGTCTTGAAGACATATACAGGGCAGAAAGTATACCCCAGAGGGAAAATAAGGGTGCCTGTCGAATACAACGGCAAGGAAATACAGAAATTGTATCTGTACATACTGCAAGATGGTGGACCACCGTTATTGGGACGTGAATGGATCAGAAAGATAAGTTTAGACGGGCACTCCATTGAGGCACTGACTGTGGCTGGTAAAAAGGATGACGACGTCACACCTGGACGATTGTCAAAAATCTTGGCTAACGCTAAAGAGGTGTTTCAACAAGAACTGGGAACTCTTAAAGGCGTAACCGCCTCGATAAAAATAGAAGAGAATGCAATTCCCAAGTTTTTCAAAGCAAGACCGGTACCGTATGCAATTCGCCCAGCCGTCGAGGCAGAGCTGGAGAATCTGGAGAATGCAGGCGTGTTAACTAAGGTAGACTGGAGCGAGTGGGCGACACCCATCGTTCCTGTCATGAAGAAAACGTTAAACAATAAGTCTGAGGAGCCAAGGAAGGTTCGCATCTGTGGGGACTTCAGGGTGACTGTGAACCCAGTCCTTCACACAGTACAGTATCCTCTTCCGAGGATAGAAGATATTTTCGCCTCACTATCTGGAGGGAAACGTTTTACAAAAATTGACCTAGCGCAAGCATATTTGCAGATGGAGGTTGAAGAATCCTCTAGGAAATATCTCACGATAAACACTCACAAAGGTCTTTACCAGTATAATCGACTGGTATTCGAAGTTGCATCAGCTCCGGCTATATGGCAAAGAGCGATGGAACAAGTCCTGCAAGGGATTCCAGGGACTCAGTGTTACTTGGACGACATCCTAGTGACAGGTGAAAATGACAGTGAACACCTTGCCAACCTAGAGCAGGTGCTCACTAGACTAAGAGAACATGGGTTACGAGCCAATCGCCCCAAGTGCGAGTCTTTTAAGAAACAAATATCGTATTGTGGCCACGTGATTGATGAAGAGGGGTTACATAAGTCCCCTGACAAAATTGAAGCGGCAGTTAAGGCTCCAGCGCCTGAAAATGTGTCGCAACTGAGGTCATTCCTCGGATTGGTGAATTACTACCATAAGTTTTTGCCGAATTTGTCCACCATTCTGCACCCACTGAACGCCCTGCTACAAACTGGAGTAGCATGGAAATGGAGCGATGAATGTAAGCGGGCCTTTCAGAAGTGTAAAGGCCTGATCACCTCGAGAGAAGTATTGGCTCACTACAACCCATCACTACCGATAAGACTGGCGTGTGATGCGTCTCCCTACGGCATTGGAGCGGTATTGTCACATAAATCCCTTGATGGTTCAGAGAGGCCGATAGCTTTTGCGTCATGCTCGTTAACTGCAGCCGAGCGTAACTACGCCCAGATTGACAGAGAGGCCCTCAGCCTGGTGTGGGGGGTGAAGAAGTTCAATCACTACCTGCACGGACAGAAATTTACTCTACTAACTGATCTTCAACCTCTTGTCTCCGTTTTCAACCCTAAGAAGGGCGTCCCGATAATGACAGCACAACGGCTACAGAGGTGGTCCCTTTTCCTAGGGGCACACCAATATGACATCGCGTACAAAGGAACTAAACAGCATGGGAATGCTGATGGATTGTCGCGCCTACCGTTGCCGACGGTGGAAGAAGCACCTGCAGTGGATCCTGTGGAGATATTCCACTCGACCATAGTCGAATGTCTACCTGTGACGAATGCAAACATAGAAAAGGAAACACGAAATGACCCGACACTCTCCAGGGTCTATGATTTAACGGTGAAGGGATGGCCAGCACATGGCGAACCACTGTTGCCAGCATTCTCGCCAAGAAGAGAACAGCTGTCAGTGTGCCGAGGAACCTTGATGTGTGGATCCAGAGTAGTAATTCCACCCAAATTGAAGGATAGAGTGCTCAATGAGCTTCATGAGGGTCATCTGGGAGGGGTAAAAATAAAGAACTTAGCCAGAGCGTTTGTGTGGTGGCCGGGAATCGATAGAGAAATCGAAGAGATGACCAAGAGCTGTACAGGATGCCAGAAGGTCCAAAACGCCCCACCTCAAGCCCCTCTACATCCATGGGAGTAGCCCTCATCTCCATGGCAAAGGGTACACATTGATTTTGCTGGTCCATTTATGGACTCGATGTTTTTAATTGCGGTGGATGCACATTCAAAGTGGCCAGAGGTAATAAAAATGTCGTCCACCACCACAGAAAAAACTATCGCAGTCTTACGAACCATATTCGCCAGAAATGGGCTGCCTGAACAGATTTGCTCCGACAATGGACCACAATTTGTGTCTGAAGAGTTCCGGAGGTTCTTAAAGAACAATGGTGTTAAGCATTACACATCCGCCCCATATCATCCAGCCACCAATGGATTGGCCGAGAGGTTCGTTCAAACATTCAAGAAGGCTATCAAGGCAATGTGTAATGAAGACATACCCCTACAACACAAGGTGGATAACGTCTTGTTTGCCTACCGGAATGCGACACATGCGGTTACCAACCAAACTCCAGCCATGATGTTCTTCAGTCGAAGACTAAGATGCCGCTTGGATTCGGTTAAGCCAAACATCAGAAGAGATGTGGAGAACAGGCAGTTTCAGAATATGAATGAAAGGCCAACCAGGAGTTTCAAGATAGGTCAACCAGTTTTGGCCCGGGACTACCGCACAGAGAAATGGCAGCCAGGAACGATCTGCACACGGCAAGGACCTCTAATGTATACCGTGGACGTTGGAGAGAGCATTGTAAGACGCCATGCTGACCAGATTCTAGAGTCACTGGAAAACGTCAAATCTACACCACGATCCGATACACCTGGTGATGAAACCGAAGTACCAATTGCATCTACCTCAGAATCGGTGATATTGGAAGCAGACGAACCAAACAACGACGTTGATCCCGAATCAACTTAGCCAGAAGAACCTGATACCCCAAAGAGGCGTTATCCGGACAGAATCAGGAAGCCTCCTCAAAGGCTGAATTTATAATTGCTTAACTTCAGCTAATGTATATAGCAACTGTAATTGTAAATATGTTATTTAATTATTAATCGAATGTTATGTACTGTTTAGCTAAAAGGGGAGGAATTGTAGTGTATATACCTTGAAGGAACTATATTCTGCAGCCCCTGTATACTGCAGTACCAGTAGTGACCACCCCTGTATATAAGCCTGTGTAGTAACTTTGTATAGTAGTTCCAGTTTTGTCTCCATTCAGTAAACACCTGTTATAACCAACTTCTGCAGTCCGTGTCTCAATCACACACGGACATTACACTTCTGGCATTTTTTGTTTCTGGAGAATTCCTCTTTCTTTATACTTTTTGATGGAAATTGTGCTAACCAAGGTGAGGGATGTGAGTGCTGGAGAAGGGAACATTTTTCATTTCAGGTACCGAGCCAGCATTAAACCCTCCCAGGTCTGGCATAGCACAGCCCATACTCATCTTACAATACAGTAATCTGTTTCCTCCCCTTTCTACATCCATCTTTTTACGTGTTTTTCACTTGCTTATAAGAGGGGGCAGGATGGGGGAATGCACTCATTGGAGATCAACCAGCCAGAATCATATAGTGAAGATGTATTCTTTTGAAGTTTTACTTGATTACATTTGGGAATGTGGGTATTTTTGCAGAATTTGCTGTTGAGATTAAGTGAATGTGGTAAATCGAGTAGGCTGTACATGTGGATTTGATGGGACGAATGCCTTTTTCTGAGTCCGTACATTCTTAAGTTCTTCTTATTCCCCTAGATGTAATGATGTCTGCCAGAGCCTTGATTCAGCTTTTTAGAACAATGAACCCTCAGATGTTGCACAAGAAAGACCGGGTAAGAATTGTTACAACAGGCGTGAAGACTTTTGAGAGGGTACTGAAGAGATTTACTGGAATGGTTCCAGGGATGAGAGATAACCATTACGTGGATAGACTAGAGAAGCTGGGGTTGTTCTCCTTAGAGCAGAGAAGGCGAAGAGGAGATTTGATGGTGGTATTTAAAACCATGAAGGGTTTAGATAGGGTAAATAAAGACAAACTGTTTCCAATAGCTGAAGGGTCAGTAACCAGAGGGCACAGATTTAAGGTGATTGGCTAAAGAACCAGAGGCGACATGAGGGAAAACTTTTTTACGCAGCAAGTGGTTAGGATTTGGCACGCACTGCCTGAAAGGGTGGTGGAAACAGATTTAATAGTAATACAAAAGCAAAATACTGCGGTTGCTGGAAATCTGAAATAAAAACAGAAACTGCTGGAAATACTCAGCAGGTCAGGCAGCATCTGTAGAGAGAGAAACAGTGTTAACGTTTCAGGTCAACGACCTTTCGTCAGAACAGATTTAATAGTAACTTTCAAAAGGGAATTGGATAAATACTTGGAAGGAGAAAAATTACAGGGATATGGGGAAAGAGCCGGAGAGTGGGATTAACTGGATAGTTCTTTGAAAGAGACTTGATGGGCTGAATGGCGGCCTTCTGTGCTGTAGTATTTTATGATTCTAGTCTGTGTAATGTGCAGCAAAGTTCTCTCAGACAGAGTAGTGAATGACATTATGGTTGTGAATTTACGTTTTACTGCAGACTGACTTTGCAGCCCACTAAACTTGTGTCACCACTTTCTTCAGTTCTCGGGCAGGTAATCAGTGGTTGCTTCCTCGCCAATCTAGGCACCAGAGTTCAACATTTAAATAAGTGAGCTCCCAAGTGAAAGTATGTAGTGGTTGAGATGATCTAGCGAGGCACTTTGTTTCTAAAGAAATTAAAACAACTGGTGTCATTATAGCAGGGCACCCAGATCATGGTTTAAGGTACTCTGAGCACTTGCAAGATGTGACGGGTCCTTTATTTTAAAAAAGTGTCTGATCTGTTCCATGTTATCTGTCTCTCTTCCCTATCCAGAACAAGGGGAGAAAAATTCAGTTTGCGCCTCCCGTTAGCGCCTTAGGAGGGCGCAAAGCAACTAGCTCCCAGGCGCGGCGATGTTTGCGCTGCTCGCGAAATTAATTAGACATTTTGTGGCGGCGCTAAACACTACCGCCACGATCTCCTGCGCCGGCAGATCGTGACGTCAGTCAAGTGCGTAGCGCCCCGGACTTGATACTGAGTGGCGGCCCCTGCCTTACCGCCTACCACTAGCAAGGACAGGTTGAGGGGAGCGTTTTGCAGCCAGAAAGGGACTGGGAGAGCGCTATTTAAAGGCGACTGCTTCCTGCCTTTTTTTGTTGGTGACATTTTTGCACCACGCATTCTGAGAGAGAGAGAGACTTCTGGAGAGATGCAACCCTGTGTGAAGGAGTTTTGGGTACTGAGCAGCACTTTGCAGGTTCATTTTGATTTGCCCTTCCTAGCTTCGCCAGCGCTCTGAGGTAGCACCTCGCTCCTCTGCCTTTGCGCCTTAAGACAGGTGTGAAGCGCCTGATTTAGCGCTCCAATCACCTCCAGGGGCGATAAAAGCCAAGTTTGCCGTCGGAGGCGATAATTAGCGCCAGGTGCTAAACTTTGCGCACGGCCGATAATGACGCCCCAAAATTTTTCCCCCAATGCCTCTGCTGGGGAAAGAAAGCAAACCTGTGGAGCAGAGTCTAGGCTGTTCTGGACCATAAAGGTGGGGTGTAGGTAAAGAACAAAGGCAGACCTAAAGAGCACATGTTGAACTCAATGTTGAAGTCTATTTAATGGTACTTTGGCATAACCATAAGGAAAACTTGTTTGAAATTGTTTTCAAACTGTATATGTATATTTACAATAGGGTAAACCTACAGAAGCCTCAAAGGAAGCCAAATGTCATGAATATGGTGAACTTGATGCTAAAGACTACATCCCAGGAGCAGAAGTGCTGGAAGAGGAGGGTGAAGAGGATGATGGTAAGTCTCTCCTATCTCACCCCACATTTGTCTGATAGTGCTAATTGGTACCACATGTTGCCACCATCTCCAACTAAGTAGGGATGTGAAGCTGTCTGATCATCAATCTCTCTGGCTGACAATGTTGTTCAGTGAATTCGTACACAAGATGTACAAATGAAGATGAGCTACCCAGTCGGTTTCTGTTTCCCTTGGAAATTACAACATTGTGCAGTGGTTAGGATCAAGTTTTTAAATGGCATTAACAATGACGTTAATTTATATAGCATTTTTTAATGTAGATTAAAGAGGCATAATCAGACAAAAATGGATGCTGAACCATAGAAGGAGATTTGGAGGAGCAATCAAAAGCTTGGACAAAGAGGTGGGATTTAAGGAGGGTCATAAATGAGGAGAGGACAGTGGAGAGGTGGAAGGGGCAGAATGTAGATGAGGAAGAGAAATGGGCCAAGGGGGAAAAGAATCCATTGCTGGAGGTGCTCTAGCTGTGATTTGGATAGGTAAGCATGGCAACAAGCAAGGGGAATCTCCTTGAGCTGGACAACAGAGGAGGAGCACAGTGTGGTCAATTGTATCAAAAGCTGCAGAGAGGCTGAGGAGAGAGAGTGCATCACCGTCACATGGGATGTTACTTGTCAATTTGATTAAGGCTGTTTCTGTACTGTGGCAGTGGCAGAACCTGATTGGAGAGATTTAAGCATGTAATTGCAGGAACGATGGGCATGGATTTCTGAGGCAATGTTTTTAAGGACTTTGGCGATGAAAGGTAATTTAGGGATGGGGTGGTAGTTTGCAAGAGTCAAGGATAAGATTTTTTGAGAAGGGGGTGATAACGGTTTTGAAAGGGAGGGGGACAGTACTTGCGGAGAGGGAACCATCACAATGTCAGCTAGCATGGGAACAAGGAAGGGAAGTTGAGTGGTCAGCCATTTAATGGGAATAAGGTCAAAGGAGCAGGAGGTGGTCTCAAACAAAGTGAGCTGTGAGAGGACATGAAGGGAGCTAGGGGAGAAACTAGATGCAGGTTCAAGGCTAGAGCAGGAGGGAGCCTGGGGAGAGACTTGGCTTGGAGGGCAAGGAGAAGCAGCTGAACAAATCATTTCAACCTTAGTGACGTGAGCTTCTCACATTTGTTGTTGGAGGCAAGGGTAGAAGGGGCATGGGAAAGGGCTTTAAAGAGACTTTGGTAGAGGAGTAAAGAAGCTGAGGGTTATCTTTGCTCTCTAGAATAATCCTGAAGCTGTGGGTGGTTTTGACAGAGGAGAGTGAGACCCGATAATGCTTGATGTGGTCCAGCTATATCTGGTCATGGATGGCTAAACCAGTTGCGAGTACGCTCATCTGCTTCCCTTGGATTTGAGGGAGTGAAGATGGGGAGCATATCGGGGAGAACAACCAGAATGGGAGAGAGTAAAGGTTTTACTGCGGACAAGGGCATCAGAGGTGGAGGTGAGGGAGTGGTTGATGGGCATGGATCGACAGCTGCAGAAGTATCAAGATGAATGAAGGGCCAAAGGTAAGGCAGTTGGCAGCCTGAAAGTGTAATTGTAAGTGACTTGGGAGAGAGTTCTTTCCAGGGACACATGCAGATTGGGAGGATGTAGGGGAATGTGGTCTGTGAGGGATACAAGGCATTCCAGCCATTGAAAGTGCTTAGTAAAAACACAGAACAAGCAGGGTTAGGAGATGGGCAATGCGCTGTGTACTGGTAGCTTAAAACTTGTAGGTTGAGCTAAAATGCACCCAATATTCAGGGCATGGGATCTTAAGTAGTGGAAGAGAGGAGATTGGTGGGAAAAATCAAAGGTTGGCAATGGATGGGCATGGATAAAGTTGCAAAGGAGAAGAGCTCATTTAGGGAGTAGCCATCTTCCTTCAAGTAAACCTCAATTGTTCATTTTTTAATAAACACTATTTTTACTTAGGTCAGCCGCTGCACAGTACGATTTCTGATTACTGCTGTGACTATCAAAACTGAAGATTTTCTCCTGTTGTGCCTCAGCTCCCAGCAAAAAAAAAATTGGCCCTCTAAATGCATTGATCAACTGTGTAGTGAGTTGTTAAATTAAAAAGAGGATGCTTTACCCTAGCCTTTATGCTAAAGTAAATTGACCAGTTTTACTTTCTGACTGGAATTCTTTAAGTGTTTGAGATTTCAGCAGTGGTAGCTCTACCAACTAGAGATTATGAATCATCTTTCAGTTGCAGATGGATGGGAGAGTGCGAGTATAGATGAGGATGAAGATGATGATGGGTGGATTGATGTTCATCATTCTTCAGATGAAGAGCAGCAGAAAGAGGTGGTAAGTCTGAAACTTGCCTTGTAAACATAACTGATTTTTTTATATTAAATCAACTCACCTTAAAGTTGCAGTACAGAATCCTTTCTTTTGTTTAATTGCCATTAATGTCTTGACATTTTTATTTTCTTTGAAGGGATATTGTGGCACTTAAAAGGTAGTGTACCCACCCCAAACTGCTCCTTCTTTCTCTCTCTCCGCCCCCCCCCCCCCCCCCCCCACTGCCGATCTCTTGATTAGTGTTTGGGATAGGGACTCCACATCAGAACACTACCGGCAAGGTGTCGACTTTTTTTTTTGTTCTACCAGACTCCTGGAGCCTGCTCTGCTTTGCCAGTTTTTTACACTTCCTTTTCTATCTGCCTTACCCCCCACCTCTTTAAGCTATTCACACGTTCTCTGTGTCTTGTATATGTCTTTTAGTGTTTCCAGCATTTTCTGCTGTTATAAATTAATTTGATTTTGAAGCGAGCTTGCAGTAACATAAATTTATTTAATCATTGACCAGAGGTATCTGTAGATAATGGAAAATCCAAACTGTTTCAGTGCGTTTGTCAGAGTAACTAGCTATCAGTCATTAACAAAATAGAAAGGGAAGAACTACTTCTGAGGTAAGACAAGAGGTTTACACATGCAAAAAAAAAACTGTCTGGAAACAAATTCAGAGAATTATGATGTGTGAAGGAATAAGCTGAAAATCTGCAGAGTTCTCAAAAATCTCCAAGTACGCCGTCGTACCGCCCTTGAAATGGACAGCAAGTTCAGGATTTCTGCATGCGCAGGCACTAAATCCGCTCTGACTGTGAAATCCTTATTGCTGGCACAGAGTTGGGCTAACTGCCCAGCAATTATGCAGTAAAATTTTATGGCTGGTGCAAACAGACGCAGGAGTCTGTTTGCACAGTGTAAGAGAAGGGTGGATATGCAGCAGCTTGAAATATGCACGTCATGATAAATCTTTAAAATAAATATCTATATCCACCTAACTATCTCCTGATCCGAACACAACTCTACCAAGAATGAGAGACTGATTTATTTATTAATTTACCGGGGTGGGTGTGAGGCTGAATTATTTATTAATTTACCGGGGTGAGTGAGACTAAAAAATCATGAATGGGCATCGGAGATTTCTGTTTCCTGATTGGCGCACTGCCCCACGTGATCCCAGGTATGCTAATGCACAAGATGCGCCCCTGGGATCCATGGGCCACTACACTGCGCTCAACTTCACAGCAAAATAATGCAAATTTTCGAAGGAGGCCTCGCACCAGGTAAGCGGATTTCTTTGAGGTTGGTGGCGTATTAGCTACACCGCCGATCGCAATTTCAGGGCCAATATAAATCTATATGCCTACTTATGCAAGGTTTGTACAATATTTTAAAAATGTGCACAAACAAAAGAAAAGATGTTTGATCAAATTATGTGTGGTGACCTAGTAGCTCAGACCACTATTGAGCGAGAGGACTATTTGCGTCAGATAGTAAGTTCCGAGGTAAAAGGTCGGGGGGGGTGGGAGGGGAAAGAAAATGCTGGAAATACAACGGTGGCCCATCGGTATCTGAAAAAGAGAAACGGCAGGTTAACATCTCGAGTAGAGACAATTTTTTTGTCAGAACATGTTCCATAAAGGTTGAATCCTTTTCACATTGATTGACAGATGCAAGTTTTCAAAATAAAACTCTGGTTAGGTGAAATGTTTCTCGTAGCTTGTTTTCAGTGAAGGTTTGTATTTTAAAAGGTGGAGAAGATGAGGAGTATGCCCACTGAAGCACGGAAAGCAAAAGCAGCAGTTGTCAGTGCGAGCCGTTTCCTAACGCAGGAAGACTTCAAGAAAATCCGTCTGGCCCAAATGGCCAAAGAAATTGACGCTGCCCCTGGCAAAAATCAAAAGAGGAAAATTATTGAGGATGCCAGTGATGATGAAAGCAAGTATGTACATTTTTATGCATAATTAATGTGAAAATCTCTACTTTGTGCACCTAAATTGTCTTGCTGTAACAACATAAGAAAAAGCAAGGATGAGAAAAGGCCATCAGCCCTCAGTATTTCAACTTGTACATCCAAGCATACAGTTGCATCTTAAACTCCCCTACAGAATGCATGAAAAGAAAGGTATGAAAAGCATCAGGCCCATCAATGCTGAAACTATCCATTTTGTAGTGTAACCTCATGCATCTCTCCCTCCACCGCTAGTAATGCTAAGGAGGCAGAAAAAAACTATGGCCCATTTCAGAGAAAAGCTCTGTATGCCAATCAAACAAGCTCCAGGAGATCCAGGGTTAAATGTGACGCATTACTAGACGTACTTAAACTACTCCTCCCCCTAATATGTCACAGTTTTCTTGATACCATAAAGCCATTGTTACAAACGTCAGGTCTGCATTAGATACTCTCTTGGGTTCAGTGTAACTGGTCTCTCCCATAAGCAGATCCCACATCCCCTACCATCTAGAATACCTTTACTTCATAATGTTTGATCACATTATGTCGGAAACCCACTGGCAGTTAAAATCCCCCCCCCCCCCCCCCCCCCAATTAATTAGAGTATTGAAGGAATGCTGCATTGTTGAAGGAGCTGCCGCTAGCCCCACCTCTTACCCCCCTCCTCCCCTGGGCCTGTTGCTTTCTCTTCACTAATTTCCCAGTACAGTAGGCATATTCATTATCAGTATAGTGAGCACTTAAAAAAAAAAACTGCCAAGACCTGAGGAAGCAATGAGGCAGCAAGCAGTGGTTGAGGCCCAGTGCAGTAGGCCGGGGGTGACAGTCAAGACAGCGGCACGGATGTGTGCCTAGGCCCAAAGTGATGGTGGGGGGAGGTAAGAAAGTGAACAGGTAAGAAGGGGTGGATGGCAGCATCAGGAAGTGCAAGGTGATTGGGCCAGGTTTATCAAGCAGGTGGCCCATAGCACTATCAAGCTCCAGGAGGACTGAAATCATGGAAACTGACATAAACTTAGACTCTTCCACAGTAATTACGCTGTTCAATATCTCATTAAAGGCTAGACCCAAAGGGATTAGATGTAACTGGGGTTTTAACAACATATTGACTGCTAAACAAAGGTTATGGACCTGAAAAATTCATTTTAATTTTGTGCAGTGTCAAATTTATTGACTTTAATAAAAATTAATATTTTTAAGAAACTTTTAAAAAAAGTTTTTTTATAAGTTTGTTCACCTTTATTTCAGGTTTGCCTTTTCCCCATGTGAGAGCTCCAAACTTTTTAAAAAGTTAGAATTTTAAGAGCTTACCCACTTCCTGGTTTGCTGTCTGCGAGAATTCTGCACTTTGAGTGGCTGCTTAGACAGCTTGTTGACGTCACAACACCTCGCACTATGGGATTCCCACTATACTACGTTGATTTGAATCACACATCAGAAAAGCCAAACTTTTCGACACAGAGATTGCAAGATCATTGTGCGAAGCTTACTTCGGGGCCAGCGGCGAACGCCTTTGCTTTGCTGCTGACCGCAAATTCCGGGCCAATATCTTATTTCTTTGTTCAAAAGTAATCAAAATGATCCAGGATAGCATTCCTCCAACTTGTCCCTGAGATGATATTCAGACAAGGGGAATCTTGTGGCAAGTCAGCTGTGTATCGTTGGTGGCATCTGGTTCATTGTACGATCTGTTCTCCAAGCCAATTGTTAGACTACTTTTTTAATCCCTGCTGAAAGCATCAAAAACCTTGCCTTTCCCCTTCTAATGGATCTGTCTTTTCAGTTTTCAACATTTAATTGTAAAACTCTTAAACTTGCAGAGGAGAGCTGCTTTCACTGCGAAATATAGAACGACTGCATAAAAAACCTAAATCGGATAAAGAAACTCGACTAGCAACAGCAATGGTAAGAAATTGGTGAATATTCTTTAATAAGAAAAAAAAGACTTGCATTTACGACCACTGGACGTCTCAAAGCACTTTACAGCCAATGAAGTAATTTTTGAAGTGTAATCACTTTTGTAATGTAATGTAGGAAACACGGCAGCCAATTTGCACACAGCAAGCTCCCACAAACAGCAATAAGATAATGACCAGATAATCTGTTTTAGTGATGTTGATTGAAGGATAAATATTAGCTAGGACACAGGATAACTCCCCTGCTCTTCTTCACAATAGTGCCGTGAGATCTTTTATATCCACCCGAGAGGGCAGACTTGGTTTAACGTCTCATCCGACAGTACAGCACTCCCTCAGTACTGCACTGGAGTGTCAGCCTAGATTTTTGTGCTGGAGTGGGACTTGAACCCGCTACCTTTTGACTCAGGCGAGGGTGCTATCAACTGAGGCACGGCTGACACTTAATCATAGATATTGCCATAGAGGTTTATTTTTATAGTCATAGCTTCCCCATATTCTAATTTTATTTTTATTTAAAAAAAACACTTTGCTACTCTGACAGTATTTTCTTATTTTCTCCCTGGGTTATGCATCACCTGGGGACAGCTCTGATTTTAAAAATTAGTTATGTACATATGTTTTGTATTTTAGACACGCCAGTTCAAAGCACCACTGTGCCCAAAGTGCACTAAAATATAAATTAGGCAATTTTAAAAAGCCACATGCAGCTAATAGTTCACTTCTTGCCCTATTTCTTTTTGGCCATTAAAGACCTTGAAGAACATGGATTCACGAGGATTTAATTTCCAAGACTGTAACAATCTGTCACTTAGTTACCTTATCATAATCCTTCACAATCTGTATCAGATCACCCTTCACCTTGAACTTAGAGGTTTACAATACAGAAGGAGGCCTTTCAGCCCATCGTGTGTGTGCTGGCTCCAGTGAAAAAGCCCTAGAATCATAAGTGGAATTCTAAACCCCTCATCTCTGGCAACATCCTGACATGTACATCTCTTTTGGCAAATGGCAATTAGAAAAAGGAACCTGTCTGATTTTTATTTTCTACCACCCCAGCTAGTATAATCTAGTGCCGCACAAATCAGCGATCAAACGGGACCCAACTGGATAAATATCTGATTAAAATAAAATTGAAAGTTATACAGAAAGGTCTGAGACAGTATGTGTTAGATCCGTGTGTTAATGGAGACACGGAATGCAGGAGTTGATTTAACAAGTGTTTACTGAACAAAGTCTGGAGGTGAACTAACTACACAAGACGCTACACAGGTTTATATACCCGAGTGGTCACTACTGGTACTACAGTATACAGGGGCTTCAAAAACATAGTTCCTCTTAAAGGTACATACACTACAATTCCTCCCCTTTTAGATAAATAGTACATAACATTTTAAGTAATCATTAAATAACATTTTTACAAGAACAATAATATACACATTTGCTGAAGTTAATCAATTACAAATTCAGTCTCTCTGGAGGCTTCCTGACTCGGTCCGGATAACGCCTCGGTGGTGTAGTAGGTTCTTTTGGCAAGGTCGATTCGGCTTCAATGCCAGTTTCGGGTTCATCTGGTTCCAGTATCACCGGATCGGAGGTAGATACTATGGGTATCTCTGCTTCATCACTAGGCGTATAGAGTTGTGGTGTAGGTTGTCCTTTTTCGGATGACTCTATGATCTGGTCAGCATGGCGCCTTATTATGCTTTCTCCAATGTCCACGGTATACATCAGCGGTCCTAGTCGTGTGCAAATAGTTCCAGGCTGCCATTTCTTGGTACGGTAGTCCCGGGCCAAAACTGGTTGACCTATCTGGAAGGTTCTAGTTGGCCTTTCATTCATGCTTTCAAATTGCCGGTTCTCTACGTCCCTTCTGACGTTTGGCTTGACCAAATCCAGCCGGCATCTTAGGCTTCTATTGAAAAACATCATGGCGGGGGTTTGGTTTGTAACCACATGTGTTGCATTCCTGTACGCAAACAAGAAGTTATCTACCTTATGTTGTAGATTTATGTCTTCATTACCCATGGCCTTTATGGCCTTCTTGAAGGTCTGGACAAACCTTTCAGCCAATCCATTGGTGGCGGGATGGTATGGGGCGGACGTGTAGTGCTTAACCCCATTGTTTTTTAAGAACTTCCTGAATTCTTCGGATACAAATTGCGGTCCATTATCAGAACAGATCTGTTCAGGCAGCCCATTCCTGGCGAATGTGGTCCTTAATACTGTGATGGTTTTTTCCGTGGTGGTGGAGGACATCTTTATTACCTCCGGCCACTTGGAGTGTGCATCCACCGCGATTAAGAACATTGAGTCCATAAATGGACCAGCAAAGTCGATATGTACCCTTTGCCATGGAGATGAGGGCCACTCCCATGGATGTAGAGGGGCTTGTGGCGGGGCGTTTTGGACCATCTGGCATCCTAGACAGCTATTGGTCATTTCTTCGATGTTCCATCGATACCTGGCCACCACACAAACGCTCTGGCTAAGTTCTTCATTTTCACTCCACCCAGATGCCCCTCGTGAAGCTCCTTTAGCACTCTATCCTTGAGTTTGGGTGGAATCACCACTCTGGATCCACACATCAAGGTTCCTCGGCACACTGACAGCTGTTCTCCTCTTTGCGAGAATGCTGGCAACAGTGGTTCGCCATGTGCTGGCCATCCCTTCACCGTTAAATCGTAGACTCGTGAGAGAGTCGGGTCATTTCGCGTTTCCTTTTCAATGGTAGAATTTGTCACCGGTAGACATTCCACTATGGTTGAGTGGAACATGTCCACTGTAGGCGCCTCTTCCACCGTTGGCCACGGTAGGCGCGATAACCCGTCAGCATTCCCATGCTGTTTTGTTCCTTTGTATTCTATGTCATATTGGTGTGCCCCTAGGAAAAGGGACCACCTCTGTAGCCTTTGCGCTGTCATAATGGGAACGCCCTTTTTAGGGTTGAATATGGAGACGAGGGGTTGATGGTCAGCCAACAAGGTAAATTTTTGTCCGTGTAGGTAATGGTTGAATTTCTTCACCCCCCACACCAGGCTGAGTGCCTCCCTGTCGATCTGGGCATAGTTACGCTCAGTTGAGTTCAATGAGCGTGACGCAAAAGCTATCAGCCGCTCTAAGCCATCAGAGAATCTATGCGATAATACCGCTCCCACGCCGTAAGGGGATGCATCGCACGCCAGTCTGATTGGCAGTGATGGGTTGTAATGAGCCAACACTTCCCTGGACGTGATCAAGCCTTTGCATTTATGGAAGGCACGTTTACAGTCTTCGCTCCATTTCCAAACTACTCCCGTTTGTAGCAGTGCGTTAAGAGGGTGCAGAACCGTCGACAAGTTTGGTAAAAATTTATGATAGTAATTTACTAATCCCAGGAACGACCTTAATTGTGAGACATTTTCAGGCGCTGGGGCCTTTACGACCACTTCAATTTTTTCAGGTGACTTATGCAACCCTTCTTCGTTAATGACATGGCCACAATATGATATTTGTTTCTGGAAAAATTCGCACTTGGGGCGATTTGCTCGTAGGCCCCGTTCTCTCAGCCTCGTGAGCACCTGCTCCAAGTTGGCACGGTGCTCGTTGTCGTTTTCTCCTGTTGCAAGGATGTCGTCTAGGTAGCATTGAGTCCCCGGAATCCCTTGCAGGACTTGCTCCATAGCTCTTTGCCAGATAGCCGGAGCTGATGCCACTCCAAAAACCAGTCGATTGTACTGGTACAGGCCTTTGTGTGTGTTTATCGTGAGATACTTTTTAGAGGCCCCCTCAACCTCCATCTGTAGATATGCCTGTGCTAAGTCAATTTTGGTGAAACGTTTCCCTCCGGATAGTGAGGCGAAAATATCTTCTATCCTCGGAAGAGGATACTATACCGTGTGAAGAACTGGGTTTACAGTCACCTTGAAGTCCCCACAGATGTGAATTTTTCTCTGTTCTTCAGATTTATCATTATTCAACGTTTTATATATCGCTTCAATAGTTTCTCCGTTACTTGGAGAACCGTTCCCGTCGTGGAGCGGACCCTCTGGGACTTTCCCCTCCCTCTGCTTGGTCCGAACGCCGACTTGCTTTGCAGCACCGGCCGCACCCTGAGTGCTCCACCCTCTCTCTTTGCTTCTGCTTCCCGACTCGCTGCCCGGCCCCGTTGCAGAGCCACCCGATCGAGCTCTAGCCCGCCGCAGCCCAGGAAGGATCAGTGCACTACCTGCCACCAGCCTGTTTAGCTGGTGAAACCACAGTTTTTTTTTCTTGCTTCTGGCTTCGACCTTTGTCTGAGGAATCGATCCCCTTGAGGTGCTGCCGAATTGCAGGTAAGTTCGTTTCTAACTCGTCGCCACTGTTAGATCCGTGTGTTAATGGAGACACGGAATGCAGGAGTTGATTTAACAAGTGTTTACTGAACAAAGTCTGGAGGTGAACTAACTACACAAGACGCTACACAGGCTTATATACCCGAGTGGTCACTACTGGTACTACAGTACACAGGGGCTTCAAAAACATAGTTCCTCTTAAAGGTACATACACTACAGTATGGCTCTAGTTATGTCTAGTTTTTCACGAGGGGAGCTTCGGGCTGTGTTTTACAAATACTTCGTGTTAATTTTTACAGCTTTAATGTTCCATTTTTTGCTCACTGACAACAGTTATAACACCCTAATAGTAGCAGTCAACTGAAAGAGTCCATTGGTCCCTGATTAGATGTTAGTCTATTAATGGATAAATGACAGTTGTTAGCAACTGATTAAAATGTGTTGCAGCAGCAGATTGGGCTGAAAGGCCTCCTTCTGTATTGTAAACCTCTAAGTTTAACAACTCCGCAGTAGCAAACTACTGTATTGGGTGCCAGACATGGGAAATTGGTGATGGCTCACTTTATGAAGAATTGTCGGCAGTAATTTCTATAGGCGGTCTACCATAACTTTGGCAGAAGATCGGCAGAAATGTTACCCCATGACTTCTGTGGTATGTGAAGTGAATGGCTTTTCCCTGGTGATTAGGATGCTCTGTAGTGTTCCTCGTGTGATTCACTTTTTTTTTTAATCGGCCAGGCTGGGAGATCTGAGAGAAATGAATTTGTGAGAAAGAGAAACAAGCTGAATCCATATGCAAGCACAACCAACCAGGACAAGAAAAAGAAAAAGAACTTTATGATGATGAGATACAGTCGTAATGTGAGATCAAAAGGCAAACGTTCCTTCAGAGACAAGCAGGTAATTAATTATTCTTGGGTCAGAAAATGCTAGAAACACTCAGTAGGGCTAGGTAACATCTGCGGAGAAAACAGGCAAGTGGATGTTTCGGGTATGGAGCCTTCATCAGAATGGGAAGTTTGTAGAGCTGAACAGCATTTAAAAAGGAACAGAACAAGGGGAAGGAGAAAATAAAACACAACTACACAAAGGAATGGAAGTAGAGCTGTCTGCAAAGTGCTTATGTGGAGAACAGATGATGATTAAATAGCAGAAGTGATATTAGGATGGATGTCTGACTGTTAGTTACTTAATTATATGAATAGTGTGTTGAGCTATTGCTGATACAGCAACTGTTTTGTGCAATGGTTTCATCATCTGCCCATTACTCATGAAAAGAGCCCTAATATCTGGTTATAAACAGTATTGAAGGTTATAAGGATAGGTACAGAAATAAGTTACTGAACACTCTGGCAGCATGGCTCTAGTTATATCCATGGTTTCTCATCAGATTAAATAAATTGGGTAGGTGCAAATTACACATGAATCCATTTGGAAAGAATGGGATTGATGGGCTGATTGACTGCTCATTTCATTCTTCTGTTCTTCAATACAATCAAATGTGTTTGTGTACAACTGATGCTAAGTTGTTAAACAAACAGTGTAGGAGCCAAAATTCTTGTGTTTGGCATGGCAGACAAGGTGCTTTTGCCAGCGTGGGGCAGGAATTTACAGCTTAACCTGGATCTGCTGCGTTTCCACTTTGTCCAAAGTTGTGGTTGCAATTGGGGGGAATATTCTGCTCACTCCCCATCTGCCTGGTAGAGACTTTGAGGACACGTCTTTGCCTGTTTCGGGCTATCCTAGGAATTCCGCCCAGGACGCCATCTGATAGGTCAAGCAGGACCTACGCTCCTATTGTCTTCAGAGGCCCCAAGACTGCTCAAGAGCAAGGTAATTCCCAGAGGCATTGATTATCTTGGAAATTTTTCCTGTTTGCTCCCTTAGCAACATTCAAGAAATATTGACTTCCTTTTTTCTTCGGCCGTTCCCAGGCCTTGGTGTCTCTGTCGGAGTAGCGTGGTTCTGTTCCGATAACAGCGGCCACATTGGGTATTGTACAGCTGCTCACCCCGACAATGGATTTGGGGCGGGATCGATGCCTGGGTCCAGTGGCGACCAGTGCGCACTGCTCCAGGGAACCCGCACAGCTGGCATTTCAATGTGAAAACCGTGCATGTGCGGTATTTTGAATGGCCTGCGCAGTTCCTTAAAGTGGCCGCGCAGTGCCAAAAGAAATTACAGGGACATAGGCGGCGACCAGGACTCTTGTTCTGCCGTACTTTGGGTGGCGGAGCAGGGAACCTGGAATTCAGGGTGTGTTTATTTCAGTGGCAAACTCCATGTTGCCTACACGTTTGGCTTACAAATACTTTGTTTTTTTAGTTCTGCTTTTGGTGCAAGGAAAAGAACACACTATGTGTACAACGTCTGCAAAAGAGAATCAAAATGCTAACTTTCCATATAGAATATTATTTACTGATAATTAACTTAATCCTTCAGTTTGGAAATTGGTATGCATCACCAATATTTAGCAGATAACTTCATCGTCGGTCCAAACCTAATAAGAACAGCCCCTGTGAACTTTAGTGTTATATCTTACAATATATAGAAGATACCTTGAAGTAATTGCATAGATAATACTAATGAGCTACTATCGTGCAGTAATTTCACCTCTGGTTTGAGATGGTGGCTATAAACTATTTAATTTTATGCTTGTGGCTTTTTAAATATAAATAAATATATTAATCCCAAAATTACATTTTTGTCTGGAAATCACTCGTTGCCTGTACACTGTTTTTATATAACAATTGAGAAAGTGGTGGGAATAGGGTTTTTTCCCCTGCTTTTGGTGGCTATCATGGTGGACATTGATGGGAAGGACACTCCGTGTGATTGGTGCATGATGATGTCCACGTTGAAGCATTAATAATTGTGAAGTAATAACTTTTAAGTTCATCAAGTGAAAATTGACAATCATTAGTGGAATTTATTTTAGGTCAGGGATCTCCTGTCAGGGTTTCTAACATCTGTGTATCTTCATCAGATTGCTGCTTTGCTCCATCTCCTAAAGGATCTATAACAAAAGGCATGTTTTAAATGCACATGAATTCTTTTAAGGACTGGCTAGTTTAAAGGAAATAAAAAATAAACTTGGAAATTAATTATTTTCAGAACTTGCACAAAACACTTTTACATTTTGCAGAATCTTTACCAAGGATAAGGTACGGAACATGCTGTGCATATTTAAATGTTGTATTTTTTGAAAATAGTATAAAATGTCATTGCATGGCTCATAATGTTAGAGCAAGAAGACCACTACACATGGACTGTCTGTGTACTTAGAAGTTATATTTCTTTTGACAGATTGCTCTGCGGGATGCTCTCTTGAAAAGAAAGAAACAGTTGATGAAGTGAGTCCAGGAACTTTAGGACATTTACAGAATTTTATTTTTCCTAATCCACATAAGGATGTTACAACAAAAAACCAACAAACAAAATATCACCGCTGTGGAGGACATTTTTAAAGACTTGAGTATATTCTCATAACACTTTGTACAGTAACTGATCTATAAAATAAAAAAATGATGCCAAATCACAACTGTGAACATAATTGGTGCATACTATTATTTTCCTGTACCATTGTCTACAAAAGAAATGCAGTAGTTAATAAGTGTTGATCCATTGCAGAGAGAAGTGCTGATGGGGACAGTGGCCTTTCATTTTTGTACCAATTCCAACCCAGATTGCTCGGATTAAAGTCTCTGTTGAACATAGGGGTCCAATGTAAAGTGAGTTTGGGGCAGTCTCCATCAATTTTCTAATGAGCACTGAAATGTGGCACTAATTTGCACTAGGTGAGCAGTGTTACTCAGGGAGACCACAGGGAGGGGGGTGATGGAAATGTCACACTGGTGTAGCATGGTGCTCTTCTGAGCTTGTAACGGAGGCATGTTAGGCCAGACTAGAGGGAGTTTACCCTTCATCTTACCAATGCATACCTGAACTTGATGCTGCCATCAATTGCCTGAAATACATAAGTGTTAAATTTCCCAGGGCTAAAGGCTACACCTTGAATAACACAAAATTCACAATGATTTGGGTTTAATAAAGAAATGACAAGCCGCCCAGGGATTCAAATTTTAGGAGCCAGCTACTTGATCATGTGAGTTTTGCTTGCCCCATATTAACTTGTAGGGAATGTTTAACCCATATTAACTTGTAGGGAATGTTTAAACTTCTGAGGTAATTCTTTCCTGATGGTTTAGTGGGTAAATGCACCATGTGGTGTGGTGCTGAAGCATACTGACCAGGTTCAGTCCCCAATCTGTGCTAAATTAGCTGACCACTATTGGAAAAGCAGTAGGGGAGCTACCGTTGGCCGAGGTACACTGGGGTAGGGAGAAGAAGGAAGTCCTCCCTGATTTTTCTTTTAATTGCTGTCCGGCAACTCCTCATGGAAAGTTTTTGTCTTTAAAAATCTGGTGAGAGCAGGGGCAGGCGTGGATTTATGTCCCTATGATCGCATGTCTTACAAACACCTTGAAGCCTTGCATATGAAGAAAACAGGAGCTTAAAGGGCCAGAAAATGTCCTTCTGGCTGGTCCATGAGATCATAAAA
This sequence comes from Somniosus microcephalus, assembly GCF_052327205.1. Classification (NCBI taxonomy): domain Eukaryota; kingdom Metazoa; phylum Chordata; class Chondrichthyes; order Squaliformes; family Somniosidae; genus Somniosus; species Somniosus microcephalus. The sequence continues at coordinate 155,236,937 of NC_140988.1, forward strand.
TATCATCCTCTGGTCCTCCTCAAAAGCAAGATACTGGAAGATGTCCTGATTGCCAGCGCCTGAGGAATTGTCGCCCAACAAAAACCATGCCTTGAAGAGAGGAGGAGAGAAAATTGGGGGGTAAAAATTTAAATTAAAAAAATTACTGAGGTCAAAGAAATTATGAAATTTATCAACTGTTGCTGATAAGTTTCAGTTGGGAGTTTGATTCTCATGACAGGATTTCAAAACTGTTTAATTATTGGCTAACAAGCATTCTGATGAAAAGCACTAATCAATTGAAACTAAGAGAGATTGCATTTGATTTAATTCCTACTGTGCTGGTAGTTAATCTCTGAACTTTATAGGAAGATAATGTGTGAAATCCAAGGATTAACGGCTGGATACACTAATTGAACCTAATATGTAACTGAAATACGTTAAATTTAGATTAGTTTTTTTTAATTCATTCACGAGATCTGGATGTTGCCAGCAAGGGCAGCATTTATTGCTCATCCCTAATTGCCCTCGAAACATAGAAGATAGGAGCAGGAGTAGGCCATTCGGCCCCTCGAGCCTGCTCCGCCATTCAATGCGATCATGGCTGATCATCCAAATTCAGTACCCGGTCCCTGCTTTCTCCCCATAACCCTTGATCCCTTTAGCCTTGAGAAATATATCCAACTCCTTCTTGAATATATTTAATTAATTGGCCTCTACTGCCTTCTGTGGTAGAGAATTCCACAGGTTCACCACTCTGGGTGACGAAATTCCTCCTCATTTCTGTCCTAAATGGCTTACCCCTTATCCTTAGTCTGTGACCCCTGGTTCTGGACTCCCTGACCATCGGGAACATCCTTCCAGTGTCTAGTCCTGTTAGAATTTTATAAGTTTCGATGAGATCCCCTCTCATTCTTCTAAACTACAGCGAGTACAAGCCCAATCGATCCAACCTCTCCTCATACGTCATTCCTGTCATCCCAGGTATCAGCCTGGTGAATCTTCGCTGAACTCCTTCTATGGCAAGAACATCCTTCCTCGGATAAGGCGACCAAAACTGCACACAGTACTCAAGATGTGGTCTCACCAAGGCCCTGTACAACTGCAGCAAGACATCCTTGTTCCTGTACTCAAACCCTCTCGCTACGAAGGCCAACATACCATTTGCCTTCTTAACCGCCTGCTGCACCTGCATGCTTACCTTCAGCGACTGGTGCACAAGGACACCCAGGTCTCGTTGCACTTCCCCTTCTCCCAATCTATTGCCATTCAGATAATAATCTGCCTTCCTGTTTTTGCTACCAAAGTGGATAACCTCACATTTATCCACATTATATTGCATCTGCCCAATCACCCAACCTGTCCAAACCATCCTGGAGTTTCTCGGCATCCTCCTCACAGCACACATGCCCACCCAGCTTTGTGCCGTCTGCAAATTTGGAGATATTACATCTAGTTCCCTTGTCTAGATTATTAATATATATTGTGAATAGCTGGGGTCCAAGGACCGATCCCTGCAGTACCCCACTAGTCACTGCCTGCCACTTGGAAAAAGACCCGTTTATTCCAACTCTTTGCTTTCTGTCTGCCAACCAGTTCTCTATCCAAGTCAATACCTTGCCCCCAATCCCATGTGCCTTAACTTTACACGCTAATCTCTTATGCGGGAGCAGATGGTGGGATCTTTTCTTCTTAGGCAGTCCCTCAGAACCGAGGATGACTTGCTTCCACATTAAAAATTAGTATGCAGACGACGCTTGCGTCTGTGCTCACTCGGAGGTTGAACTCCAAACCATCGTCAACACTTTCACCGAAGCGTACGAGAGCATAGGCCTTACACTAAACATCCGTAAGACAAAGGTCCTCTACCAACCTGCCCCCGCCACACAGTACTGCCCCCCGCTTATCAAAATCCATGACATAAGAACATAAGAAATAGGAGCAGGAGTAGGCCAATCGGCCGCTCGAGCCTGCTCCGCCATTCAATAAGATCATGGCTGATCTGATCCTAACCGCCAATCCACTATCACAGAACCATCTCCTGAATCTAACAAAATTAGACACACGAAATAGGAGCAGGATCAGGCTACATGGGCCCGCTCCGCTACCCACAGGGCCATGACCGATCCGAACCTAGACTCATGTCCAAATTCCTGCCCGCTCCCCGTAACCCTTAATTCCCTTTACTTCTAGGAAACTGTCTATTTCTGTTTTAAATTTATGTAATGATGTAGCTTCTACAGCTTTTTGGGGCAGCATATTCCATGGACCTACCACCCTCTGAGTGAAGTAGTTCCTCCTCATCTCCGTTTTGAAAGAGCAGCCCCTTATTCTAAGACTATGCCCCCTAGTTCTAGTTTCACCCATCATCGGGAACATCCTCCCCGCATCCACCCGATACAACCCCTTCACAATCTTACATGTTTCAATAAGATCGCCTCTCATTCTTCTGAACTCCAATGAGTAGAGTCCCAATCTACTCAGCCTCTCCTCATATGTCCATCCCCTCATCCCCGGGATTAACCGAGTGAACCTTCTTTGTACTGACTCGAGAGTAAGTATGTCCTTTCTTAAGTATGGACACCAAAACTGTACGCAGTATTCCAGGTGCGGTCTCACCAATACCTTGTACAACTGAAGCAATACCTCCCTATTTTTATATTCTATCCCCCTAGCAATGAAAGCCAACATTCGATTGGCCTTCTTAATCACTTGCTGCACCTGCATACTAACCTTTTGAGTTTCGTGCACCAGGACCCCCAGATCCCTTTGTACTTCAGTACTTTCCAGTTTCTTGCCATTAAGATAATAACTTGCTCTACGATTTTTCCTGCCAAAGTGCATAACCTCACACTTTCCAGTATTGTATTCCATCTGCCAAATCTCTGCCCACTTACTTAGCCTGTCGATGTCCCCTTGCAGGTTTTTTATGTCCTCCTCACTCACTACTTTCCCTCCCATCTTAGTATCATCTGCAAACTTTGATATGTTACACTCGGTCCCCTCCTCTAAATCGTTAATATAGATTGTAAAGAGTTGGGGACCCAGCACTGACCCCTGTGGAACACCACTAGTTACTGATTGCCAGTCTGAGAATGAACCATTTATCCCAACTCTCTGCCTTCTGTTAGATAGCCAATCCTCTATCCATGCCAGAATATTACCCCCAATCCCGTGATTTTTTATCTTGAGCAATAATCTTTTGTGTGACACCTTGTCAAATGCCTTTTGGAAGTCTAAATATACTACGTCCACTGGTTCCCCTTTATCCACCCTATATGTTACTTCCTCAAAGAACTCCAGCAAATTTGTCAAACATGACTTCCCCTTCATAAAACCATGCTGACTTTGTCCTATTAATTTATGATTATCCAAATGTCCTGTTACTGTCTCCTTAATAATGGACTCCAAAATTTTACCTACCACAGATGTTAGGCTAACCGGTCTATAGTTTCCAGCCTTCTGTCTACTGCCCTTTTTAAATAAGGGTGTTACATTAGCAGTTTTCCAGTCTGCCGGGACCTTTGCCGAGTCCAGGGAGTTTTGGAAAATTATTACCAATGCATCCACAATCCCTACCGCCACTTCCCTCAAGACCCTAGGATGTAAGCCATCAGGTCCAGGTGATTTATCCGCCTTGAGTCCCATTATTTTACTGAGTACCACTTCCTGAGTGATTTTGATCGTGTTTAGCTCCTCCCCCCCCTTTAGCCCCCTGTTTGTCCAGTGTTGGGATATTCTTAGTGTCTTCTACTGTAAAGACTGATGTAAAATATTCATTGTGTTTTTGCCATCTCCATATTTCCCACCATTAATTTCCCGGTCTCATCCTCTAAGGGACCAACATTTACTTTAGCCACCCTTTTTCTTTTTATATAACTATAAAAACTCTTACTATCTGTTTATATTTTTTGCTAATTTACTTTCATAATCTATCTTCCCTTTCTTAATCAGTCTTTTTGTTATTTTTTGCTGTCTTTTAAAGTTTTCCCAATCCTCTATCCTCCCACTAGATTTGGCTACCTTATATGCCCTTGTTTTTAGTCGAATACTATCCTTAATTTCTTTACTTAGCCACGGATGGCTGTCTTTTCTTTTACACCCTTTTCTTCTCAGTGGAATATATATTTTTTGGAAGTTGTAAAATAACTCCTTAAATGTACACCACTGATCATGTATCGTCTTACCCTTTAATCTATTTTCCCAATCCACTCTACTCAATTCCGCTCTCATACCTTCATAGTCTCCTTTATTCAAGCACGCTTGTTTGAGATCCAACCTTCTCACCCTCTAATTGAATATGGAATTCAACCATGTTATGGTCACTCATTCCAAGGGGATCCTTTACTTGGACATTTTTAATTAATCCTGTCTCGTTACACAGGACCAGATCTAAGGTTGCTTGCCCCCTGGTCGGTTCAGTTACATACTGCTCAAGAAACCCATCCCTAATACACTCAATGAACTCATCCTCAAGGCAGCCCTGCACAATTTGATTTGTCCAATTAATATGATAGTTAAAATCCCCCATAATTATAGATGTTCCCTTATTACAAGCCTCAACTATTTCCTGATTGATACTCCGTCCAACAGAGTTGCCACAATTCGGAGGCCTATAGACTACGCCCACTAGTGTTTTTTTCCCCTTATTATTCCTTACCTCCACCCAAACTGTTTCATTATCCTGATCTTTTGACCCAATATCATTTCTCTGTATTACAGTGATTCCTTCCTTCATTAACATAGCCACCCCACCTCCCCTTCCTTCCTGATCGTTAAATAACCTGGTATGTTTAATTCCCAGGCATTGTCACCCTGCAGCCATGTTTCTGTAATGGCCACAAGATCATACCCATATGTAGTTATTTGTGCCATTAACTCGTCTATTTTGTTACGAATGCTACGTGCATTCAGATAGAGAACTTTCAAATATGTTTTGTGACACTTAGTTCCTGCTTTTACCCTTTTTATTACTTTACCATACCTTCTGCCCCTTCCTGACACGCTCCGGTTTTTAATTTCCCCACTGCTACCTAAGTCTATGACCTTCTCTGTTGTCATTTTTATTATTTGCTCTCTAGGAACCTCCCCCCCACTAGTTAGTTTAAAGCCCTCTCTACAGCCCTAGTTATATGATCCGCCAGGACTCTAGTCCCAGCACTGGCCAAGTGAAGCCCGTCCCAACGGAACAGCTCCCTCCTGCCCCAGTACTGGTGCCAGTGTCCCAGGAAGCAAAACCCATTTCTCCCACACCAGTCTTTGAGCCACGTATTTAACTCTCTAATTTTATTTGTCCTAGCCAAATTCGCTCGTGGCTCAGGTAATAATCCAGAGATTATTACCCTTGTGGTTCTGCTTTTTAATTTGGCCCCTAGCTGCTCAAACTCCCTCAGCAGAACCTCCTTCCTTGTCCTATCTATGTCGTTGGTACCAACATGGACCACGACAACTGGATCCTCCCCCTCCAAGTTTCTCTCCAGTCCAGAGGAGATGTCCTTAACCCTGGCACCGGGCAGGCAACACAGCCTGCGGGACTCTCGCTCTCGGCTGCAGAGAACTCTATCTATCCCCCTAACGATACTATCCCCTACCACTACAACATTTCTTTTAACTCCCCCCACTTAAATGGCCCCCTGCTCCACGGTGCTGTGGTCAGGTTGCTCATCCTCCCCGCAGTCCCTGTTCCCATCCTCACAGGGAGTAAGAGCCTCGAACCTGTTGGACAAGTGCAAGGGCTGCGGCTCCTCCACCACTACCTCCTGGATCCCAAGACAAGGCCTTGGACAACGTGGACCACTTTCCATACCTTGGAAGCCTACTGTCAATAAGGGCAGACGTCGACAACGAAGTCCAACACCGCCTTCAGTGTGCCAGTGCAGCCTTCGGTCGCCTGAGGAAGAGAGTGTTTGAAGACCAGGACCTGAAACTCGGCACTAAGCTCATGGTCTACAGAGCAGCAGTGATACCCGCCCTGCTGTATGCCTCAGAGACATGGACCATGTACAGTAGGCAGCAGGTGGGATCACACCAAGAGTGTGTACTCCATATGCAGCAAACAGCAACTCTTGATTTTGCAGTAACTTGGACAATCGAAGAGAGTGGAGAGTTTCTTTGAAATGTGTGACATGAAGAGATTAGATTTTGAATCTGTCCTGGTGCCAGAAGGGGGTTGGACTTCCTGGCACTGGAGATCATGCACTCAAGTGACTTCCCAGTTGCTGAACAGAAGTTATTGCATTCTCCTTCCTGTCGCTGTTAAGATGTTGCTCCGTTTGCAGTTCCTGATTCTTTGTTTATTCACTGCCGGCCAGGGCGATTTTTCTCCCCCGCGTTTCAATGTGAGCCTGGACACGCCGGCCGCCCAGCGCTGGGAGCCGCTGCTGAGACATTACGACGCGGCGCAGCTCCGGAGGAACGTGCGCCTGGTTATCAGGTGAGGACTGGCGCTGAACGCTGCTCTCCGCAGCCACATTCTCGCTGTCTTTTTCTTGTATTCTTTGTTCCCGGACTAGTGGGCTGAGCAAAATGTGAAACAAAAAAATCAAAAGCATCCGGGGAGAAGAGGTAGTCGAGTCCAGGCTCCAGGTATGTGGACCCTTGGTCAGAAGCATCGTTCCTGGTGAAGAGTCTACACCACCACAAACCTGAACTCACCCGTCCTCTCCACCGATGCGGTGACACCCACCCCCCGTATCTACTGGTAAAATAAATCCTTGGATTATTTCTGGCCTGTTTGCTTAATCATGCAGGGCCTGTGGTGACCTCCATTAGCGCAAAGGAGGTTGAGGGGTGTTTTGATAGAGGTGTAGAAGATTATGACGGGTTTGGATAGGCTAGACAGGAAAGGCTGTTCCCACTAGTTGATGGTACAAGGACCAGGGGACACAGATTTAAGGGTTTGGGCAAGAGATACAGGGGGGATGTGACAAAAACTTTTTTACGCAGCGAGTGGTGAGGACCTGGAACTCGCTGCTGATGGAAGTGGTGGAAGCGGAGACACTCAATGTTTTCAAGGGGAGACTGGATAGGTACCTGAGGGAAATAGACTTGCAGGGAAAGAGCGGGGGAATGGGACTGACTGGATTGCTCTACAGAGAGCCGGTATGGACTCGATGGGCCGAATGGCCTCCTTCTGTGCCGTTATGGCTCTATGACTAAGTGGGGTCCAAGGCAGCAGTGCAGTTGATACTACTACATGTGACCTGGATTTTAATGACCCGGAATTTGCATATAGATACATAGACGATAGGAGCAGGAGTAGGCCATTCGGCCCTTCGAGCCTGCTCCGCCATTCAATAAGATCATGGCTGATCATCCAAATTCAGTACCCTGTCCCTGCCTTCTCCCCATATCCCTTGATCCCTTTAGCCTTAAGAAATATATCCAACTCCTTCTTGAATATACTTAATGAACTGGCCTCCACCGCCCTCTGTGGCAGAGAATTCCACAAGTTCACCACTCTCTGGGTGAAGAAATTCCTCCTCATTTCAGTCCTAAATGGCTTACCCCTTATCCTTAGACTATGACCCCTGGTTCTGGACTCCCCGGCCATCAGAAACATCCTTCCTGCATCTAGTCTGTCCAGGCCTGACAGAATTTTATAGGTTTCGATGAGATCCCCTCTCAATCTTCTAAATTCCAGTGAGTATAAGCCCAATTGACCCAATCTCTCCTCATACGTCATTCCTGCCATCCCAGGTATCAGCCTGGTGAATCTTCGCTGCACTCCTTCCATGGCAAGAACGTCCTTCCTCAGGTAAGGCGACCAAAACTGCACACAGTACTCAAGGTGTGGTCTCACCAAGGCCCTGTACAACTGCAGCAAGACATCCTTGTTCTTGTACTCGAACCCTCTTGCTACAAAGGCCAACATACCATTTGCCTTCTTAACCGCCTGCTGCACCTGCATGCTTACCTTCAGCGACTGGTGCACAAGAACACCCAGGTCTCCTTGCACTTCCCCTTCTCCCAATCTATTACCATTCAAATAATAATCTGCCTTCCTGTTTTTGCCACCAAAGTGGATAACCTCACATTTATCCACATTATAGTGCATTTGCCATGTTTCTGCCATGTTTCTGCCCAATCACCCAACCTGTCCAAATCATGCTGGAGTTTCACGACATCCTCCTCACAGCATACCCTCCCCCCCAGCTTTGTGTCGTCTGCAAATTTGGAGATATTACATCCAATTCCCTCGTCCAGATCATTAATATATATTGTGAACAGCTGGGGTCCTAGGACCGATCCTTGCGGTACCCCACTAGTCACTGCCTGCCACTCGGAAAACGACCCGTTTATTCCAACTCTTTGCTTTCTGTCCGCCAACCAGTTCTCTATCCAAGTTAATACCTTGCCCCCAATCCCATGTGCCTTAATTTTGCACGCTAATCTCTTATGCGGTGGTAATGATGTCAAAACTGTCAGCGTTCACCGCATTACCCCTCTGACACTGACTGTATTTAGCACATGCGCAGATAAACATGGAAGTTGCAAGCTGTGCTATGGAACTCCCCATAGCTGGAAATGAGTGAAATCACTTGAACTGACGAAAGCTTCCCTTTTCTAATATCGCTGTTAAACACCCCATAAAAAGTTAAGCCTTGTTGAAAGAGGTGTAACTGGGTTTACAACGGCGTATTGACTGCTGAACAACCGTACTGGCTTTGAAAAACTAATTTTATATTTGGGGAATGTCAAATTTCTCCAATGTGATAAAAATTACTAGATTTTTTAAATAATTTTTTTTTTTTTAAGTTTAATATTTCAGCTTCTACCTTAGTCTCATGTGTATGTCCCAATCTTTATTTCGCTCTCTGAAAAATTTTTAAAAAGTGAATTGAATCAATGCATTTTATTTCCTGCTTTGCTGTCTGTGAGAATTCTTCAATGTGATTGGCTGCTTAGACAGCTTGATGACATCACTGAGTTCTGACGAAGGGTCATCGACCTGTTTCTCTCTCCACAGATGCTGCCTGACCTGCTGAGTATTTCCAGCATTTTCTGTTTTTATTTCAGATTTCCAGCATCCGCAGTATTTTGCTTTTGTATTGATGACATCGCTGCTGCTTTACGCTGGTGATACCCTTTTGACAGCGCTGCAATCAATTAAGGTCCTGAAAGCTAATGTTTTGGCCACAAAGATCGCAAGATCTCTGTGGGCAGCTTTCTTCGAGGTCAGCGGTGATCGCCGTCGCTTCGCCGCTGACCGCAATTTCCGGGCCAATATTTTTTGTCTCTATTTCTATTTTGTTTCTATTTAACTGTCCTGTTTCTGTGCTGTATATCCTATGTAATGTGCTTAGTTACCAATTTGCCAACCAGTAGAAATAATCATTCACTAATTACTCAAGAATATGGGAGTTCGGTAACTTTTTTTTGTGAATCATAGAATCGTTACAGCACAGTAGGAGGCCATTCGGCCCATCGAGCCCGGGCCAGCTCTCTGCAAGAGCACTTGGATGGATGTTCAGGTGTAATCAGAAATTCTGATATTTGTCATTGAGTATGGTTATGTATTTATACTTGGCACATTCAGCCACCCTGACCTCTCTAATTTATGTTGGTAAGGTGTTCATTGTTTTTGTGTTGTAATGCAATTTTATTGATTCCCATTTGTTGCAACTTGTACCATTTGTTTTCTTCTGTTAGGTTGTTCTTACAGTGTAACATCTCTTCATTTTATTTTTCATATATGTTTTATACATGGTACCAACTCACATTTGTGGACTGTTATGCTTTTGATTTGATTTTCCTAAAGTCTCTAGAATTTGTACCTGTTTGGAGTGGAATGTTGCTAAGCATTATTTGCTGCCTGTGTTGGTGTGTAGCAACATGTTTCCAAAGTTCATTTGGTATTATTCTGTGATATCTTCCATGCTAAAAGGTAGCATGCAGGTAAGTCAGGTACTGATAACAGATCAAGAGAAATTGGGGCCAAGTTGTTTGTGCTGGTAGAGTTGATTAGTAATATATTGTGACAGTTCACCAGTAGCATTCATTTTTCCTATGTTTAAAGGAAATCTAATAGCAGTGTTCAAAATTATGAAAGAATTTAAGAAGGTAAATAGTGAACAGTTCACCCCACCAGCCTCCACATTCAACGGATCATCCTCCGGCATTTCCGCTACCTCCAAAGTGATCCCACCACCAAACGTATCTTCCCCTCCCCTCCCCTTTCAGCATTCCGCAGGGACCGCTCTCTCCGAGACACCCTAGTCCACTCCTCTATCACCCCCAACAGCCCTTCCCCTTCGCCTGGCACCTTCCCGTGCAAGCGGAGGAGATGTAACACCTGCCCCTATACCTCCCCCCTCCCCACTGTCCAGGGCCCCAAACACCCCTTCCAGGTGAAACAGCGATTTACTTGTACTTCTCGCAATCTAGTATACTGTATTCGCTGCTCACGATGCGGTCTCCTCTACATTGGGGAGACCAAACGCAGATTGGGTGACCGCTTTGCGGAACACCTCCGTTCAGTCCGTAAGGGTGACCCCGAGCTTCCGGTCGCCTGTCATTTCAATTCACCGCTCCATTCCCACTCGGACCTCACCGTCCTTGGCCTCTTGTACTGTTCCACGGAAGCTCAACGTAAACTCGAGGAACAGCACCTCATCTTCCGATTAGGCAGTCTGCAGCCTTCCGGTCTCAATATCGAGTTCAACAATTTCAGATCATAACCTCGGCCCCTATTTCATTTTCACTTATATTTTTCCACTCCTTTCCTTTCCCCCCCCCCCTTTCCTTTTGTTTCTCTCTCACACCTGGCAGCTATCTTTTGCCCTGCCAGTACACTTTACACCTAATCACAGCCTATTACCATCTCGTCTAGCTTCTAATCTCTTTTACTTCTTTTGGTTCTTTTATTCTTTTGTCCGATCGCAGCCCTGCCTTCGATCTAGTTCCTTTTCTCTCCAGTTTTGAAGAAGGGTCAAACCCGAAACGTCGGCTCAAATTTCTCTCCACGGATGTTGCCTGACTTGCTGAGTTTTTCCAGCATTTTCTGTTGTTATTTCGGATTTCCAACATCTGCAGTATTTTGCTATCGAACAGTTCTTTCTACTGGTTAGTGAATTGGTAGTAAGAGGACATAAATTTAGGGTTACAGCTAAAAGCATTTGTTTACACTGAATGGAAGTCCTCTTTAAGCTAGTTGATTCATAGTCAGTATCATCTTTTTTATGTTTGTGTTATTATGTACTGCAAAATGCTAATGACCCGTTTTAGCTTACTTTCCATGAAGTACCACCTGCTTAGAAAGTAGAATCCAAAATCAAAAAGCACAGAGCAAGCCATTTTAGCACATCACGCCTGTGCCACTGCTATCTCTATGCCAGAACTAGCTGCTTTGTCCCAATTTCCTGTTATTTCCCTATTCCTTCTAATATCTTCCAAGTGTTGATTTAATTCCCTCTTAAACATTGGCTCCAATTGTCAGTTGTGGTATTGCACTCCATATTCTATTAGCCCTTTGACTGAAAAAAAATCTAACTTCCTCCTTTTCAGGCTTCTAGCACCACACCTAAAATATGTGGAACTCGCTACCACATGGAGTGGTTGAAGCGAATAGTATAGATGCTTTTAAGGGGAGGCTAGACAAGCATATGAGGGAGAAGGGAATAGAGGGTTATGCTAATAGAGTTAGATGAGGAAAGACGGGAGGAGGCTTGAGTGGAGCAATAACGTCGGGATGGACTGGTTGGGCCAGATGGCCTGTTTCTGTGCTGTATATCCTATGTAATCCTATGTAATGTGCTTAGTTACCAATTTGCTGACCAGTAGAAATAATCATTCACTATTTACACTTTCATCTGTCGATAGCTGTACTGCTCAGATAATGCAGCAGTCCATGCCCGCATGCAACAAGACCTGGACGACGTTCAGGCTTGGGCTGATAAGTGGCAGATAACATTCGCGCCACAAAAGTGCCAGGAAATGACTATCTCCAACAAGCGAGAGTCTAACCACCGGCCCTTGACATTCAATGGCATTACCATCACCGAATCCCCCACATCAACATCCTGGGGGTCACCATTGACCAGAAACTTAACTGGACCAGCCACATAAATACTGTGGCAACAAGAGCAGGTCAGAGGTTAGGTATTCTATGTTGAGTGTCTCACCTCCTGACTCCCCAAAGTCTTTCCACCATCTGCAAGGCACAAGTAAGGAGTGTGATGGAATACTCTCCACTTGCCTAGATGAGTGCAGCTCCAACAATACTCAAGAAGCTCGACACCATCCAGGACAAAGCAGCCTGCTTGATTGGCACCCCGTCCACCACCTTAAACATTCACTCCCTCCACCACCAGCGCACCGTGGCTGCAGTGTGTACCATCTACACGATGCACTGCAGCAACTCGCCAAGGCTTCTTCGGCAGCACCTCCCAAACCTGTGATCTCTTCCACCTAGAAGGACAAGGGCAGCTGGCGCATGGGAACACCACCACCTCCAAGTTCCCCTCCAAGTCACACAACATCCTGACTTAGAAGTATATTGGCGTTCCTTCATCGTCGATGGGTCAAAATCCTGGAACTCCCTCCCTAACAGCACTGTGGGGAGTACCTTCACCACACGGACTGCAGCAGTTCAAGAAGGTGGCTCACCACCACCTTCTCAAGGGCAATAAGTGATGGGCAATAAATGCTGGCATTGACAGTGATGCCCACATCCCGTAAACGAATTTTAAAAAATCATGTTGAACACGTCTAAAAGAACTTCCCATGAACTTCTCTACTCCAGTGGTTACAGCCTTAGTCTTCAAGTCTGTCATAATAATAACAATAATTTCTCATCTCTGGTATCAGTGAATCTACAAAGTACGGCTTCAATATTTTTTCTGTTATATGGTGCCCAAAATTGCATATAATACTCCGACTGTGACCAAACCAATCTTTGTACAGATTCATCATCATCTTCTTGCTTTTATAATCAGTGCTAAATATAAAATTCAGAATTACATTTTCCTTTTTTATGACTTTCACCTATAATCCTGCTTTTAAAGACCGGTGTATCTGTACTCTTCGATCTATCCCTCCACTCCATTGAGAATTTTACCATTTAGGATATATTTCCATTCTCCTCTTTTTGCCAGAATGTACCACTTCACATTTGTTTTTATTAACCTACATTTGTTACATATTTTTCTACTTCCCTAGACTTATTGGGCCGTATTTTGCGACCCCTATGGGTGTGTATGCGCTTAGCGGGGCCGCGCAAATTCAGGGTTTAGGCATCCTCTGCATCCCCGGGAGAAGAGCTTCCACGGGTGGAGAGCTGCGCGATTTGCCCAACCTCCGCCCGCTGAATGCCCGTGAAATTCTTACGCATAAGGCCTGTTTTTTCCAGCGTAAGAGTTTTAAAAAATTAAAAAATAAAATGTTATCACTCATTTATACATTAAAAACCCTGTCCAATAAGGTAAGTTTATTTTTAGCCCCGTTAAAACATTTATTTTTAATTTCATGTGTTTGTGTATTTTTTAAGTGATCCCCATTCATACTTATGGGGTTTCCGTACGAACTCCCAAAAGTATGAATGGGGATTCCCTTCTTTTATTGGTTGGGCCGGCCTATGTGATCCCAGGGGCACTTGCAAACCGCATGTGCGCCTGGGATACATGGACCTCTGCCCGCGTGTACCCAGAGAGGCCCAGGATCGCAAGCCTCCATACCTCCCGGACCACCAGGTAAATGCGTAGATTTTTTTACAGGTCGGAGGCATCCGCAAATTTTGGGCCGTAGTCTCATGCATTCTTTCCCCCCGCCCCCGCCCCCACCCCCACGCAAAACAATAAACTAGGCATTAACATAATGCAATTTTCTTTAGTCCTGTTTACATATATTCACATACTCTAACCATCTCCCCTTGACATTCAATGGCATTACCATCGCTGAATCCCCCACTATCAACATCTTGGGGGTTACTATTGATCAGAAACTGAACTAGACCAGCCATATAAATACTGTGGCTACAAGAGCAGGCCAGAGGCTGGGAATTCTGCGGCGAGTGTCTCACCTCCAGACTCCCCAAAGCCTTTCCACCATCTACAAGGCACAAGTCAGGAGTGTGATGGAATACTCTCCACCTGCCTGGATGAGTGCAGCTCCAACAACACTCAAGAAGCTCGACACCATTCAGGATAAAGCAGCCCGCTTGATTGGCACTCCATCCACCACCTTCAACATTCACTCCCTCCACCACCGGCGCACTGTGGCTGCAGTGTGTACCATCTACAAGATGCACTGCAGCAACTCGCCAAAGCTCCTTCAACAGCACCTTCCAAACCCGTGACCTCTACCACTTAGAAGGACAAGGGCAGCAGACGCATGGGAACATCACCACCTACAAGTTCCCCTCCAAGCCACACACCATCCTGACTTGGACCTGTATCGCCGTTCCTTCACTGTCGCTGGGCCAAAATCCTGGAACTCCCTTCCTAACAGCATTGTGGGTGTACCTACACCATATGGACTGCAGCGGTTCAAAAAGGCGGCTCACCACCATCTTCTCAAGGGCAATTAGGGATGGGCACTAAATGCAGGCCTAGCCAGCGACGCCCACATCCCATCAATGAATAAAAAAAATTAAAAAAAATATGTTCCCACTCCAGAGACTTGAGCACAAAAATCTATGCTGACACTCCATTGCAGTACTGAGGGAGTGCTGCACTGTCGGAGGTGTCGTCTTTTGGATGAGATGTTAAACCGAGGCCCCATCTGCACTCTCGTGGACATAAAAGATCCCATGGCACTATTTCGAAGAAGAGTAGGGGAGTTATCCCCGATGTCCAGGCTAATATTTATCCCTCAATCAACATCATTAAAACAGATTATCTGGTCATTATCACATTGCTGTTTGTGGGAGCTTGCTGTGCGCAAATTGGCTGCCACGTTTCCTACTTTACAACAGTGACTACACTTCAAAAAGTACTTCATTGGCTGTAAAGTGCTTTGAGATGTCCGGTAGTCGTGAAAGGCGCTATATAAATGCAAGTCTTTTTATATAGTTAGTTGCCTATAGTTTCAGAAGCTAAACTTGATGATATTAAACATGACTAGAGAATGATTCATTAGGGATCGTATATGACAGTTACTAACCCAGAGTTTGAAATTATTTGACTCATTACATAAATCAGATTGTGTATTCTGAGTAAATGATGAGATAGGTTTGTTTCCCTCAAAGTACCTTTTACTTGTCTGTTCCATTCTATAGATTTGTATATTTTGGACAATTTTGTTGTATTCTGTAAATTCTGTCATGGTCAATAATTACATAATGTATTTATATGCATTGTCAGTGTTGTCTGAAAACTGTGCTTCAAATAATTAATAGAAGTGTAAAATGTTGACATGTAATAGATTAAATACTGGAGATTATAACAGGACTTGAGCTCTTTTGAAATTCTGGTATGTGAGCAGATGGAAATCTCCATTTTGCTCCCAACAATGAGTAATACATTAATGGCCCAAAATTTGCTGTCAAAATAACGGCAAGGCTATTAGCATTCGCCGTTATTTGTGCACAAATGCCACAGCAACTTCAAGCATTTACACCTTTTCAGTCCTTGCACTGTTAATTTCACACTCCTTCAATCTGATTGGTTAATAAGATACACAGTTGCTTGACCTGTTCACTCGGATCCCAGATGCCCTGTAGAGGGCGCCGCGTCGTTTCCATCTCACACTTGCAGCAACTTGCAGCACAGATTATCGTCAAGATTAAACAGACCAGTCTAACTAACAGCGGGCGCCATTCGTTGCCCAGCCACAGGAAATTTTAGGCCGATATGTTACATTAATAACAGAAGGATTACAAAAATATGAAATCCAACTGAATTTGTCACCTTTTAACCAGAAGTTTGTCTTTCAAAGCAAGAGATGTTTATATTCTATCTGAAGAAGTTGTTAGAAAAGGTAATTGAGCCATTACAGACTTTCCTAGTACAGTATGTATGTTTTATGCTTTCAGTATTTCCCAAGCATTTGTGCTTCATATTTTGAATTAATTGTAAATTAATATTTTGTTGCTTTATTTTGGTCTGTACGTAACACATGTTTCAAAGAGAGTTTGGCAGGAGAGCACAAGGCAACTTAAATCAATAAGCATAGTGCTGCAAGTAGGATAATCCGTAATCCACGGCCATGCACCTTTGCTAAGGGCAGGTTATAGGAAAGATACAGCTTTTGTATTGTCAGGGACAAAGTCTGTTTATGTAAATCCCTGTTAATACCATTCAGTGAGCAAGCTGTTCTATTTAACAAATGTAATTGTTCATACAGGTTTATTTTTCAATCGTGTATTAAGAAAAATAATGAAAAATACCCATGAAACAATTGAATCTTTGTGTTACAGTTCTGTCGCTCCAGAGTGGGTGATTCCCATTATTGAACAGCTAGCAGCCGAGCTAGGCCTGATAATACCACAGCCCTATGAAGCAGAAATTCAAGGAATAAGTAAAGCCCTTGGTTTAAGCCTTGGAGAAGGACTTCTTATAAATCTTGCTTATGAAATTTCTGGGTAAGTGTACTTTGACACGTGCTTTGACACATATTGGCCCAGAAATTCGGGTCGAGGGCTTTCTGCGGGTGCAAGCCCCCGATCTGCACTTACCTTGCGCGCCGGCCGTTGAGCTGTGGGCCCCCGAGGAATTCCGATCTGGGGCCTGGTCCAGCTGCCGGCGCGCAGTGCTTGCATAGCCCAGGGGCGCAGTTAGTTCGATGCGTCCCCTGGGATCACGTGGGCCATGGGCAGCCAATTGGAGCAGGGAATGCTCCATTCATAAGTCTGACAGGAAGTGCTGTCGAGACTTATAAATACTACGGCCCCAAAATAGCACTAAACCTTCAAATAATTTTTTTTTTAAATCACATTTTTTAAATAAACTATAAATTACATGAAATAACTATTTTAAACAATTTAAATTTTTGGAGAAAATAATTTTATTTTCAAATGGGGCTAAAAATAAACTTACCTTGCTTTAAAGTATTTAAAAATAATAAACCTGTGGAAAAAATGTTTTACTTTTAATTAATTCACCACTTACCTTGTAAAAAGCAGGCCTTTTACATTTCTAACTTCTGCAGGCTTACGTTCCCGGAGAAACCTGTAAAAAAAACGTAAGTTTGATGCGCACGCGCAGCCGCGCACGCGTTCGACCTCTGAACCTCTTCGTTCAGAGGACCGGAAGTGCCGGTTTCCCGCACATGCGCAGTGCATGCAGGAAACCGGCACTTCCATCGGGCCTATGGGTGAGTACCCCGCGCGTACTCACCCGTGGAGACCCGAAGTTCTGGGCCAATGACTTAACAGTCAAAGCTGTTAAACTTTGATACATTTTACACCTTAACTACTTCAGTTTGTCTTGTGAAGAAAGTCATGCAATCTGATGCTGTTATCCAAATAGACCAGGAGTTGAAACTATAGTCACTCGGGAATAATTTATGTTGGAACATTCACTTTTTTTTCCATTGAAGTCTTCGTCCCAGACAGAAAAAAACTATAGAATGTCAGATAATACTAATGGCCTCAGAGAAAATACCTTGCAGTATAAAAGTTAAGAAAAAAAGTGCGATATGAACAAGCAGAGCCCTGTAGAGGTAGCTTATGTTGACCTAGATTTTCCAGTTGGTATATTAACACCAGCATTAACCCATTTCATATAAATGGATTAACACCAGTTTTAAAACAATATCAATTGGAAAATTTAGGCTACTAACTCTTCCTCACTTTCTCCTTGTATCACCCTGTTTGTAGGAAAATACTTATGAGCTCCTAGAATAAAATGGACTCTGAGCACGCTGAATAAAATGGAACCTCTGTTTCTCTGACTCTAGCCTGTCGTGCATTACCCCCTCCCTTTGCCCCACCATTAGTGACACCTAGGTCACACACTCTGCCTGAACATTTCTACCTCTCCACCTCCCGCTCCTCCTTTAAGACCTTTTTTAAAACCCACCTCTTTAAGCAAGTTTCTGGCCACCCATCCTAATATCTCATACAAAAGCAAAATACAGCGGATGCTGGAAATCTGAAATAAAAACAGAAAATGCTGGAAATACTCAGCAGGTCAGGCAGCATCTGTGGAGAGAGAAACAGTTAACGTTTCAGGTCGATGACCCTTCGTCAGAACTGGAAAAAGCTGGAGATGGAACAGGTTTTTAAGCAAGGGCAGGGAAAGGGGGGAGGGGAGGAAAGAACAAAAGGGAAGGTCTGTGATAGGATGGAAGGTAGGAGAGATTAAGAGACATTAAGAGAGATTAAGAGATGTTCCATCTCCAGCTTTTTCCAGTTCTGACGAAGGGTCATCGCCCTGAAACGTTAACTCTTGTTTCTCTCTCCACAGATGCTGCCTGACCTGCTGAGTATTCCCTGCATTTTCTGTTTTTATCCTAATATCTCCTTTTGCTTGTGCATCAATTTTTTAAATTGCACCTCGGAAGGGTTTTGGGCATTTTCCTACATGAAAGACTCCATATAAATGCAAGTTGTTGTTGTGTCACTACTGATAGGTTTGGTCTCTGAACTGATGTGTAACTCATGTCACTGCTCTCAGCTTTTGCACTAGCATTGTTGCTCAAGACTCAAGAGGAAATATTTACCACGGTAGAAATCTGGACTATGACTTCAGTGATATTTTAAGATCTTTGACAGTTGACCTACAATTTGTAAAGAATGGTCAGGTAGGTGATGCATTAAAATTACAACATGTGGACTTTAAAAAGAAAAATATAGTGGAATATCTCAGTTTGGTACACTAGGAATAAAATACGTGTTTACATTTTTCAGATAAATTTTGAGAATTTCTGTGTTCATCAATGGAAAAGATAAAAAAAAACAGATGAGACTTAAAATAAATTAGAGCTTTTTCTTAAAGCTGAGAAGGTTAAAGGGTGATCTGAAAGAGATCTTCAATTTTATGAAAGGCTATGATGAGTTACATCATGATAGATTGTTTCCATTGGTCGGTGAGATGGGTAACAAGAAGGCACAAATGAAAGAATTAATGGGGAAGTTAGAAAAAAAGGTTTTTTGCATGGAGGTGCTTAGAACATGGAATTCTTCGTGATAGATCAGTATTGAAGCAGAGTCTGTCAGTACGTTTAAAAGGGGATTTGATAGTTGCTTGAAAAAGAAGAATATTCAAGGGTACAGGAAGTGAGCAGGAGGGTGGGATTAAAGGTGGTTGACGTGGAGAAAAACCACTGGCGCAGACTTGATGGGCTAAATGGCTTGTTTCTGCGCTGTTACAAAATTTGATTCTATGGTGAATGTGAATGCTGGGGAATAGAACACCTCGAGGTTAGGTATACTGGCCTAGAAATTCAGTATAGCCACTTTTGGGGCGGTAAAGTCGGGCGGCCGCTAAAGTTTGCGCCCGGCGCAAAGTCGAGCCCCCTTCGCCGATATTCAGTCGCATCGCCCTAAGAGGTTGCTGCTGCGCTAAAACAGGCGATGCACGACTATCATTAGGCGCTAAGCCGGCGGGCCGGGGCGCTAACACCGGAAGTTGGGCGCAAGGCAGGTGCGGCGAGCTGCTGATTGACGGCAGACACTCTGGCTCCGGTGAGCTCTTAAAGGGGGAGGGTGGATTTGTTTGTTTGACAGGCCGAGACTGGTGTATCCATCAGTTTGTTATGTGGTACCGGCACACCAATCCCAATCCTCCCAATCCTCCTCCAAATCCTCCTCCCAATCCTCCTCCCAATCCTCCTCCTCCTTCCTGCTCCACCACCACCTCAATCTACCTTTGTTTCTCACAAAGAAGGAGTGTTGCAAAACGGCTGCCTTTTCTACTGCAGGAGTGCCCTTTAATGTGCGCTCCCCGCGGCTCGCATCGGCTGAGCACCGTTCGACTCAACAGTCGCTAGGGCCGCCAGGCGCACAATGGGCCGGCGCGACTGAAGATCCGGTTGGGGGCGCACAAAGGGCGTTGCACGAGGAAATGACGTCATGATCTGAGCGCGCGCAAAGACTTTGCGCCGGTGCTAAATGTCTACTGAAGTTGGGGCGAGGCGCAGATCACGCTGTGCCCGGGCGCTAAGCGCCTAGCGCTCGACATCTACTCCTCCTAAGGCGCTAACGGCTGGCGCAACCAACTGAATTTCTAGCCCACTATGTCTAGATTAAGGGTAAAGATCTTTCTACCCTTGCCCAGCAACGTGCCTAAATTCTAACTTTAGAACATTCTGTAATGCATCAGTGTGAAGTTTTCCACTTCCTACATCAAACATCCTTATGGTATTGCTGAGTGGGGTTGACATTTTAGTGGCAATTTCTGCTGAATTCTGGGCAGTTTTGTGGCCAATGCCCACTAGTAACTGAGTTATTTCACTTGGGATCCAGCAGAGATGACAGTATTTCAATCATCAGTCTGAACTGAGTTAAAACTCAGGCCTCTGAAACCAAGTTGCACATCTATTCCTGTAATGGAAAGGCTGAGATTACTTTTGAATCAAAATTTTTGAATAGCCTAAAAAATGGTGATAGTGCTAGACTTTAATCTGGATGTGTACTTGAGTCAGAAAACTGAATTCCAGTTGGGCTTGAGTGAGTGCAATTTTGAAAAGCCTAAATAATGTCTAAATTATTAACCTGCATTTATCTGATCATCCCAGTGCATGATATCACATTGATGTTCATTTGGTAATCTGTTTTATATCCATGATCATTTCATGTTTATTTTACCTGCTTTGCATAGTTAACTCTAGCATTCTTACATATTATATATAATGTGTATATAACATTGAAATGTTGTTCTTGTTTGCGAAAATGCTCTAAAGTATGAATTATTTTTCTTAGTGAAAAATGTAGTATTTAATACTTTCATAGGCAGAGATGGAATTAAATACAGGGAACACACTTTACCAGGACAATGTAAAATCTAACAGTTAACTATTTTGTCTTAATTTAGACTTCCTCTCCCTTGCCAATAGTCATTCACTGCATTAGAACATTTATCTCCTGGCAGATGAGCTGTTCAGTTTTTTTTGTCGGGCTGATTGCTCGTATTCTGCAGTGAAATGCTGTTTTTACACTGCTGAAATCTGAACTGTGTGTCTATTTTAATTTAAATTTTTCATTCAGATCGTCTACACAGGAACAACATTCATTGGTTTTGTAGGTTTATGGACTGGGCAAAGTGCAAACAAGTTTACCATTTCTGGAAATGCAAAAGGTATGTTGAACTTTATGTTTCTCCGAGTTACAGTAATATACCTGCGCTACTCTTTAGACATATTGCCAATTATAACATTTTAAACCTGACTCTGCAAGCTACCTTTGGGACTTGATAAATATGTCAAGTAGTTAATTTTCAAATGTTTGGAGTGATGTGAGTTAGCCCCTCAGACTGTAAAACAAATTTAATTACATTATATTACAAAAACATATCTTCTTTAGTTCCACCACAGCATGGGAGGAATTCCACAGGTTCTAACTAACAGAATCATACCAGGCCATGACAATATTAGTAGTATTGCTCAAAATAAGAATGATGGGATACTCCCAGACACTGCAGCCTATGGTAGATAGTACAAACCATGGCAGTGCTACTCTGGCAAAAAGGATGGGACAATTTTAACCCTACTCGCTCAGCAGAAACCTGGCGGGTGGGCAGTTAAAATCGTCCTGGCTCTTACCTGTCCAAAAGCCGTCATGATCGCAACATCTGCAATTTTAACCTGCTCTCCTGAGCAGGTAGCAAGAACACGCGCCCGGAGCCAACAGGGTCCTTCTTTACATGTGCATTTTGCGGCCCGATGACATCATTGAGACTCAACTGTAATTTTAACTCGGGTCTGAGCGGGGATTCCACCTGGAGTTAAAATCGGGGCCGTGTCAGAAGTTCAGTTAAAGTATACCATTGAGACTATGTACAACATTGTGTCATATATGACTAAACAAGGCCTGGTACACACTATTTGAAAAAAACTCAAACTCATTTGAAAATTAGAGTGACCCATTTTAAATGCATCTCATTAGCATTTGCTAAGATGTAACTTCGCCCTATGAATTTCCTTCTGCCTCATGAATCTATGTATGCAATGTGTGCATTGCAACATATGGCCAAAAATGTGCATATCTGATAACTATGCAGACATCCAAGTTTTATTCTTGTGTTTCAAGTCGCACTAATCCTATAGGCCTCTTACAAAACGAGTAGCACATAGGCTGGGTGTTTTTCAAGGCAGAAACACACTGAGAAATGAATATTTTTTCCTACATTGCAACAGTGACTACACTTCAAAAAGTACTTAATTGGCAGTAAAGCGCTTTGAGATGTCCGGTGGTCATGAAAGGCGCTGTATAAATGCTTTATGAACTTGTTTGTCAAGCTTTTACCAGTGTTGCCTCAGTTCTGAAGAGCATGATATCTTTGAAACACACACACATCTGTAACCTGCATAATATTAGGGATGGGCAATAAATGCTGGCCTTGCCAGCGACACCCACATCCCACAAACGAATGGGAAAAAAATATTTATGAGTGAAGTTAATATTGACAAGTTTTCTTTGTTTTGTGGGCAGCAGTTTTGTTTGATTAAATCATGATTTGAATTCTAGTGGTGTTGGATCATGTGATTTAACTCCAGTGATCTCCCTGTTCTTTCCACTGCATATTATTGGAGCAATATTACATTATTTGCAGTAATATACAATTAAGTAGAAAGTACAACACAGAAACTGGAAAATCGCCCCCAACCAGTCAATGTTGGTGTTTATCCTTCACATGAGCAATAGTCCTGGTGCAGGTGCCTCCCTGTTTCCATAACTCTTTATCTCCCATTCCTTCAACTACCTATCTTCATATTTGTATTTCTTGATATTAGGCAGAATTCTAGTGAATTTGCACTGTACCCTCTCTATTGCCTCAACATCCTTTCTGTAGCGTGGAGCTCAAAACTGCATACAGTACTCCATTGTGGTCTTCCTGAAGTTTACTTACTGATGTATTCACCATTGCATCTCTACTTTTATATTCTATTCCTCTGTGCTTGAACTGACTTAATTGTTTAGAACAATTCTGTTTCCCAAAGCAACCAAACACAATTACTATGGTAGTTATGGTTGCCGTAAAAAGGTCTCCTGAACTCAGCTAAAATCACAATTGTCTTTAAATGTAGCTGTGTCAAAAATGTCAGCAAACCAATCAAGTGTCTTTAGTGGGTATTTTTACAACATACTATGCTCATTTGGAGCAACCAACATCATAATTCTCTGTTCTTAGTGGATGTGCCTTGATTAGCCAGGATTCCATTAGATTTTTTAAATGTTACTTGAGGTACTGCTTTTAATGTCGTGTAAACTTGAAGCCCAAAATCTCTCTGCTTTTTTACATCATCCAACCTTTTCCTATTTAAAATATGATTATTATATTATATGTGGATCTCCTGGACTAGTTTCGATTGCCTAGATGGGTTGGAGAGGAATTTCCCAGATTTTTTCCCCAAATTGGCCTTTTTAAAAAAATAAAAAAAATAAAAAAAAAAAATTTTTTTTGCCTCTTCCAGTAGATCACATGATTTCAGGTGGGGTGGAGTACAGGAAACTTTCTGGTATCCGGCACGGACGGGACCGACCTGGTGCCGGTCCATCAACAATGCTGGATAACCGAACGCTATAGTTAAAACATACGGAGCTCAGAGCTCCATCTAAAGCAACAAACCCTGTAGCAACAGCTTCAAAACAATCGGCACAACTTGCAAGCGTCTCTGTAGCTTAGCAACAGCTTCAGCTACACGCTTGCATAGCCACAAATGAGTAAAAAAAAGTAACTAAAAGTAAAAAAAAGTTATCTGAACCGACTCCTGAATTTTGCCGGTGGATAGAGCATTCCGGTTATTTAGTGGCCGGTTAATCGAAAGTTTCCTGTATATATATATTGTGATCCACAATTGTGTGGGACAGGCTCGATGGATCAGAGGGTCTTTACTTGTCCATCATTGTTCGTATTACTTTTTTTAACCAAAACATACCAGCTTACACTGACTGATACTGAATTCAATGTAGACCGTGAAGGAAAGCAGTCCCAGAATAGAACCCTGTGCAGCATTACTACCCAGTTTCAAGCTCTTTCAAATATCAGCAGCTGATAGAGTGCAATCATATTTTAGTACTTGGCTGTGGGTAATTACAATGGATCTACAAGAAATGAAACCAGCCTAAATATAAACAAAACAGGAAAGGAGAGTATAGGAAAGAATAAAGTAAGGGAGGACATTGATGGCCAGGGAATAAATAGAGTTACAGAACAGGTGTGTAAAAAGATGGTTAAAAATAAAGTGAGAGGAACTGCTATTAAAAATTAGTTAAACTGTCTGTACAGCAATGCACACAGTGTCTGTAATAAAACAGGGAAACTGGAGGCAATAATACGTTGCGAGGAACCAGACATAGTAGGGATTACTGAGACATGGCTACAGGAACATTAGGACTGGGAATTAAACATTGCAGGGTATAACATATTTAGAAAAGATAGAGAGGGAAAAAGGGGAGGTGGAGTAGCTGCAATTATTAGAGATAACATAATGGCAGTAGAAAAAAGTGATGCAGCTATCAGCAAGACAAAAATGGAATTTACGTGGATAAAGATAAAAGATAATAAAGGATCAATCACACTAATAGGGGTAGTCTACATATCACCTAATAGCGGAAGGGAGGTGGAGGAAGAAATATGTAAACAAATTAGGGAGATGAGTAAAAAACATAGAATAATAATCATGGGGGATTTTGAACTACCCCAGTATTAATTGGCCAGAAGAGGTAGGTAAAGGGGAAAAGGGAATGGAGTTGCTACAATGTGTAAAGGACACCTTTCTAACCCAATATGTAAGAAGCCCAACAAGGGAGGATTCGCTATTGGATCTAGTAATGGGGAATGAACCAGAGCAGATAAAAGAAGTAAAAGTAGGGGAACATCTAGGGAATAGTGATCATAATATAATATGCTTTAAGATAATGGCCCAGAAATTCGGGTTTCCCCAGGTACTCGCCCGTAAGCCCAATGGAAGTGCCGGTTTCGTGCATGCGCGGGAAACCGGAACTTCCGTTCCCTTGAAAGAAGGGGTTCAGAGGTGGAACGCGTGTGCCGGAGTGGCAGCGCGTGCGCATTGAACTTACGTTTTTTTTCCAGGAGGGTAAGTCTCCAGGAGTTACACATATAAAAAGCAGGCGCAAGGCCTGCTTTTAACAAGGTAAGTGGTGAATTAATTAAAATTAAAACATTTTTTCCACAGGTTTATTATTTTTAATACTTTAAAGAAAGGTAAGTTTATTTTTAGCCCCGTTAAAAAATGTAATTAATTTTTTCAAAAATTTAAATTATTGTTTAAAATAGTTATTTTATATAATTTATAGTTATTTTAAAAATGTGATTTAAAAAAAAAAAATTATTTGAAGTTTTAGTTATGTTTTGGGGCTTATAGTATTTATGGTTTTGACAGCTCTTCCTATCAATTTTATGAATGGGCATTTCCCTGCTACCATTGGCTCTCCATGGCCCACGTGATCCCAGGGGACGCATCGAACTAACTGCGCCCCTGGGATACGCAAGTACTGCGCGCCGGCAGTTGGAGCAGGCCCAGGATCGGAATCCCACGTGGGCCCACAGCTCAACGGCCAGCGCGCTAGGTAAGTGCAGGTCGGAGGCTTGCACCCGCGGGAAGCCTCCGACCTGAATTTCTGGGCCATAATAATTGAGAAGGACATAAGTATGACGAAGACCAGGGTAATAGATTGGAGAAAAGTCGATTTTGAGGGGCTGAGAATAGAACTTGGGAAAATAAAATGGACAACAATATTGGCAAATAATGATGTAGAACAGCAGTGGGAAATATTTAAAACGGTTTTCAACAGAGTTTAGGAAAAATATATTCCGCTAAAAAACAAGAACAAGCTAAACACTAATGAGGCACCATGGATGAATAAAGACACAAGGGAAAAATTGAGGGTAAGGAAAAAGGCATACACTAAGCACATGGACAGCAGGGGAGAGCATGACAGGGGAGAGCATGACAAGGGAGAATACGAAGAGATTAGGAGAGAAGTCAAAAAAACAATTCGGAAGGCAAAAAGGAACTATGAAATTAAATTATCAAGGAACATAAAACAAAATAGTAAAATATTTTACAGGCCCATAAATAAAAAAAGTAAAGTCAGGATGGGAATAGGGCCACTAAGGGATGGACAAGATAATATCACTGGCAGCAATAGAGAGATGGCAGAAATATTAAATAATTACTTTGCCTCAATATTTACCAGGGAGACAGAACAGGTGGACAATACATTGGATGATGAGATTAGAAATGAGATAACTGCATTTAAAATAAAAAGAGGAGAAATATTTTTAAAAACTAATCAAACTCAAAGAGGATAAAACCCCTGGTCCGGACGGATTATATCGGCGCATTTTAAAAGAATCTAGGGAAGAGATAGCAGAGGCATTACTACACATATTTAATAATTCATTAGAAAAAGATGTAGTGCCAGAGGACTGGCAGATAGCTAACATAATACCTATCTTTAAGAAGGGAGATAGAACATATCCAGGGAATTATAGACCAGTCAGCTTATCATCGGTGGTAGGAAAAATAATGGAATCCTTACTAAAGGATAAAATAGAAGAACATCTAGAAACCAAAAATATAATAATGAATAGTCAGCATGGATTTCAAAAGGGAAAGTCTTGCTTGACCAACCGCATTGAATTATTTGAAGACGTAACAGACAGAGTAGACAAGGGTAATGCAGTAGATGTAATTTATCTAGATTTTCAAAAGGCCTTTGATAAAGTACCACATAATAGATTAATGAATAAGGTCAGAGAATGCGGAGTCAGGGGACAAGTAGCAGAATGGATAACTAGCTGGCTTCAAGACAGATAGCAGAGCAATGGGGTAAAGGGTAGCTATTCACAGTGGCAGAAGGTGGGAAGTGGTGCTCCACAAGGATCAGTACTGGGACCACTGTTGTTCACAAGTTACATTAACAATTTAGACTTTGTAATCAAAAACACAATTTCTAAATTTGCAGATGACACCAAATTGGGGGGGGGGGGGGATAGCCAATACTGAGGAGAACTGCAACAAATTACAAGAAGACATTAATAAACTTGCACAATGGGCATATAATTGCCAAATGAAATTCAGCACAGATAAATGTGAGGTATTACATTTTGGTAAGAAAAATAGGGAGGTCACATATTACTTGGAAAATACAAATCTAAATGGGGCAGAAGAGCAAAGGGATCTTGGAGTACAAATACACAAATCACTAAAAGTAGCGACACAGGTTAACAAGGGCATAAAGTAGAGAGTGTTTCCACTTGTGGGGAAGAGCAAAACTAGAGGCCATCAATATAATAAGATAGCTAGAAATCCAATAGGGAATTCAGAAGAAACTTCTGCTTGTGAGAATGTGGAACTCGCTACCACAGGGTGTGGTTGAAGTGAATAGTATCGATGGATTTAACAGGAAGCTAGGTAAACATATGAAGGAGAAGGGAATAGAGGCTTATGCTGATAGATTTAGATGAAGAGGCTCGAATGGAGCATAAACTCCGGTATGGACTGGATGGGCCAAATGGCCTGTTTCTGTGCTGTATCTCCTATGTAATGTTTACAGAAGCACGAAACAAGTTATTTAATACCAGAGAGGACCTGGTGTAAATCTCTTGCAACTTGCCTGCACTTCATTATGTATTAGTCTGGTGTACTTGCTGTATGGTTCAAACAGGACTCCTTTATACAGAATCCAGAGTCGTGTGTATATAATTGTCTTTTTATTAAAGTTAGAGGCGATTGGTGGAAAACTATGATTGCTGCCCTTCTGAAGAGAAGTCCTCCTCCCAGCTGGCTGATTAGAGATGTAAGTAATTTTTGTTTTTTTTGTCCATCAGCCAATTTGCGTACAGCAAGGCCACACAAACAGCACTGATATTAACGATCAGATAAGCTGTTTAATGATGTTGGTTGAGGGATAAATAATGGCCAGGACGCCGGGAGAACTCCCTTACTTCTTCTGTGAATAGCACCATGGGATCTTTTACATCCACTTGAGAGGGCAGACGGGGCCTTGGTTTAACATTTCATTTAAAAGGTGGCACCTCCGCCAGTGCAGCACTCTCTCAGTACTGCACTGAAGTGTCAGCCTAGATTATGCGCTCAAGTCTCTGGAGTGGGAGTTGAACCAAAAGCCGTCTGATTCAGAGGTGAGAGTGCCGCCACTGAGCCAAGGCTGATACCTATGGCTTACGTTCTCATATTTGTTTTAACGAGGGTAAAAATTTATTGAAGATTTATATAACGAAACCTAAATAGCATAAGACAACCTGAAGTAAATGGGAAAAAGTTGACTTGTATTTTAAAAATCAAGCATTTTAATGTCAAGTTTACATTTTAGACTTTCCAACTAGTCCACTCAAAAACTGGACTATGCTCCAGCACTGTGGGGGTGGGGCAGGGTGCGGGGGGGTTTGGGGTGGTGGAAGGGGGGGGGTGGGGGGTGGAAGAGGGGGGACGGGGGGGCGGGGTGGTGGAAGGGGGGGCGGGGGGGTGGAAGGGGGGCGGGGTGGTGGAAGGGGGGGCGGGGGGTGGAAGGGGCGGAGGGGGGGGCGGGGGTGGAGAGAAAGGAAGTGAAATGGCAATAAAAGGGAAAATGTCAAACTAAACTAATAAAGAACAATCAATGTTTCCCATTTCCTCAGACTCTCCTACAAGCTGCGGATTTTCAAGCAGCTTTGAAGATGTTGGCTAATAATCCGATCACTGCAAATGTGTACTACATTTTAGGTGGAGTCAAAGCAAATGAAGGCGTGATTATAACAAGAAACCTCAATGGGCCTGTTGACATCTGGCCTTTGATACCTATGAAAGGACAGTAAGTAGAGAATGTATAAATAACGCTCCTTTTTAAAATTGTTTATTTACCAGTGAAAACAGCCACTAGAAAAATGTAATATTTTAGCCTGTAATGTTTTCTAAAAGTAAATGCTAGAGGTGCCATATTTTGTGGAGACATTTTAAATTATTTTAAAGGGAATCAGAATTAATTAAGTGAGTAAAAATGTGTGTTACCACATTCAGTGGGATTAGCACTCAATATTCAATGTACCAAATGTTGAAAAATATCAGTATGTGAGGAATAATGTATGCTTGGATCAGGGTAATGTATTTCATTGTTCTGGCTGAATCATAAATGTTGCATTGAGGGTTTAGATAGTAGTATTTCGATAATTCTATGCTCATATTCCATTTCTAGGCAGGTTGACGGCTGTGCTGCTTTTATTTTCATTCACCTGCTTTTGTATATTGTGGTGAATTGTGCTTTTTCCTCATTTACGTAGGTGGTACAGAGTGGAGACAAACTATGATCACTGGACAACTCCACCTCCATCCGATGACCGAAGGTGAACATTCTCACACCTTTAAGTCTATACAATTGTTTCCATATAACAAAAAATATCATTTCTACTTCTGCTTTTCATAATGCTTTAGTTTTTGTATGTTGCGCTCTTTTCTCAAGAACACCAGCTATCCGCGCTCTCAATGCTACAGGACAAGACAACATCAATCTACATGCACTGTTTAAGGTGAGTGCCAGTGGAATCTGACTCTGCTACTTAATTTATTTTCTTGACAGGGGTAACAGCAGCTGCAATGGACACTAAAGATGACGTGTAAATGTCAATTAAAGGGGAAAGAAAGCAGGGGAGGGGCAAGGGGCGTACTTGTGGTACAAGTTACTCTCCTAGCTGTATAATTTTCTTCTTGCCAATTGGTTTTATCTTTCTCTCTTCGATGAAAGGCATTAACTGCATGCTGGCCTACTGTTCCACAGGCACCAAGCATCCTCTGGTACCTTACCCAAGTGGCCATTATTCACAGTGAACTTCAGAGCCGAGACCAATTAAATTTTTTTATTCATTCTTGGCATATGGATGTTGATGGCAAGACTGGCATTTATTACCCATCCCTAGTTGCCCTGAGAAAGTGGTGGCAGGCCTTTTTTTTAACTGCTATAGTGGTTTGATACTAACTGAGTGGCTTTCTAGGCCACTTCAGAAGGCAGTTAAGAGTAACCATGTTGGTATGGGACTGGAGTCACATATAGGCCAGACCAGGTAAAGACGGAAGGTTTCTTTCCCTAAAGGACTTTAGTGAACCAGTTGGGTTTTTAACAACAATTCGACAGCTTCATGGTCACTTTTACTGATACCAGTTGTTTTTCACCAGATTTTCTTTCAAACTGAATGCAAATTCTCAAACTGCTATGTTCTATGGATCATTAGTCCAGGCTGCTGGATTACTCATCCAGTAACATAACTACCATGCCCCTATTGGTCCACATGTACTTCTAGCAAGGGTAGTGCAATAGGGATCATTATCAGAACCCTGGCCAATTTCTTTTCCTCCTTTACTAAGATTGCTAAGACCAATTGTGGCACCTCTCTAATGATCACTGCTGTTTATACTGCAAATAAATTTACAAAATTAAGTAATACTAAGATTTCAGGTAGCTCCCAAACTATTTCCTGAGCTTTTATTTTTGAGATCACATTGAAAAATGTTTCTACACAATACTTGGGGGGAATATTTATTTAATTCAGTCACAATTACCTGTAACCAGAAAGGGAAATACCAAAGGATTAATGTGTTCAGTCAGGCATAGGAGAGAGGATTGATGAATGTGAAAACTACAATTTAAAACTGCTGCTCTAAGGGGGGAAAAAAGGAAGCTGTTTTTTTAAGTCATTTCTACACGGTAATGATTTTAACCAGTAATTCACGTGTCCTGAAACAAAAACCAGATGTCAAGTGCACAGCCGTCAGTTAGCATTGTGGAAAGAACAGACAAGTTTGTGTTTCAGTTGCGGCTCCTTCTTCAGAACTGAAAAATAAGAGGCAGATGGGCATGTTAATACAATCAGAAAAAGGGGATGGAGAAGAAAAAATAAACAGACAATGCAGCGAGGAATCAAGAGTAAAATGATGTAACTGGTCATCTCCGAAATAGGCTGAAGCATTAATGAACAAAGGATGTGTAAATAGCCTGGGATATGAAATAAAACGGGTTTGAAAATGATGATATGGCTCAAGTCTGAAATTGGTGTTCAGACCAGAGGGTTGTGATTGTGTAGGAGAATGACTCGATATTGTTCTTGAAGCTTATGTTGAGCTATATTGCAACAGTGTACAGAGCCAATGATAAGAGAGGTCTGAGTGAGAATGGGAGGGGGAAGTTCAAGTGGTGAGCCACAGGTAACTCAAGGTTGCAGACAGAACAGAAATGCTTCTCATAGTGGTTGCTAATCTGGATTTGGTTTCACCAATGTAGAGGAGACCGCACTGTGAACAACAAATATGGTATAATAGATTAGAGGAAGTACATGTCAATCACTATCTCATATAGAAGGAGTTGTAAGAGGAGGTGAATGGGAAGGTGTTGCATCTCATTCATTTGCAATGGAAGGGCAGCTGGAAGTAGAGGTGAGGAAGAGTGAACTAGGGTGCCATGGAGCAAACAGTCCCTCTGGAAAACAGAGCGGGGAGGAGAAGATGTGTTTGGTGGTGAGATCATGTTGTAGGTGATGAAAATGGCAGATCTCTACTTCCCGCACCAGAGCTTCAGAAACGTCCTCCTTTTTCCTCAGCCAAGGATTCCCCTCTGATGTAGGGAACCAGGCCTAGAAATTCATTGTAGCCACTTTTGGGGCGTTAAAGTCGGGCGGCCGCTAAAGTTTGCGCCCGCCGCCAAATCGAGGCCACTTCTGCGATATTCATTAGCTTCGCCCTAAGAGTTTGCTTGAGCGCTAAAACTGGTGCTGGACGCCTCTCTTTAGGCGCTAAGCCGGAGGTGCTGAGCGAGAGCGCCCAGGCCGGGCGCAGCGCAGGTGCGGCCATCTCGTGATTGACAGCAGACACCCTGGCGCTGGCCAGCTCTTAAGGGGGAAGGGCCGACTTTGCTGCCACGCCCTGGATAGTGGAGCCCTCCAGCTAGGCCTGAACACTGCTGCTGGACCCAAATAGCGCCTGAAGCCATGCAGAGGGCCCGTGAACGAGCGCAGCGCTTCTCAGAGCGTGATCTGAGTGTGCTGGTTGGTGGTGTGGAGAAGAGGCGCCATATTTTGTACCCGGACAATGGCAGGAAGGCGCCGCTCCGCGCCTACCAGAGAGCCTGGAGGCATGTCGCCAGCAAGGTGTCAGCCAACAGCGAGGTCCCCAGGACCGGTGTCCAATGCCGCAAAAAGTTTAATGACCTCACGCGGATTGTCAGGGTGAGTACCCTTTCCAGTGACCTCCTCATCCTTGCATGTGCACCTCACATTATGGGCAAAGGGACCTGAAAGCCCTAATGGCCAGCCCTCATCCAGCAGCTATGGAACAGGCATGAACGTCAATTGCACATTCTGCACTTAACACACTGGCCAAGCTATTCCACCATGGGAGGCAGTGCACACAAGATCAGGGCGACACACTGGCCAGGCTCTTCCACCATGGGAGGCAGTGCACACAAGATCAGGGCGACACACTACTTAGAGGCTGTCCTTTCTCTTGCAGGCCAAGCTGGCTAATAATTGGAAGAGCCGGACTGCGACCGGGGGAGGCCGACCCCAGATCCAGCCGCTCACCGAGCTTCAACATCGCGTGGAGCGCATCATGGGTGCCCGGGTGATTGGCCCCGTTGCATGTGGAGATGCCGACCCTGTTCTGGGCACCAATGGTAAGGACATCCACGTTTGGACCTCTCTCATCCCACTTGCGCATCAGATCTACATCCTTTGCCACTGTCCGACTAATGCGCTGAATGCCACCACTCATGCATCCCTCGCTGACGCCCTCTCCTCACTCTAAAGCTACTCTTGTGCCTTCCTGGTTTCAGATGGTGAGGAGGAGGTCCCTGAACTTGCCAGTGACAGCCCCTCAGAGGAGGAGGAGGAGGAGGAGCAAGAGGAAGGCGGCCCATCAGGGGAACCCTCAGCCGTGGCAACCTATGCCAATGTAGGGGACACGTCTTCCCTGGAGGGGAGCGTCGCGGAAGTGTCGGAGGGGAGGGGAGCTCATGGGACCTGCGGCCTGCAGAAACGCGGGAGGGGTGTGCCAGCTCGGCGGCCTTCTCCCCAGAGGGGGGAAGGGTCGGAGGGGAGTCCAATTGCTGGGCCCAGCGGCCTCCAGCAACGCAGAAAGGGTCGGCCAGCTCGGCGGCCTTCTCCCCAGAGGGAGAGTCCGGCCTCCAGTCCGGAGATGGTCTTCGCCGAGGAGATGGAACGCCTCGAGGACTTGTCCGCGGACTCGGAGCGCCGGCACACGGAGCTCATGGGGGTAGTGGCACGGTTGCCTGAGGCCATCGAGTCCCTCTCTCGGAGTGTCACCGACGTCGGGGCCTCACAGGCCATCAGTTTGGCGGAATTCGGGGCAGAGCAGGCAGCGAGTCGGGCGGCATTCGGGGCAGATCAGGCAGCGAGTCGTGCGGCATTCGGGGCAGCTCAGGCAGCGAGTGGGCAGCTGATCAGTGGTGCCGTGCAGTCACTGGGTGCTCTGATGAGGTCACTGAACAGGTCAACACGGGCACTCACTGCTGCCACACTCGCTGTGTCAGCCAGGCATCGCCAGGGCACCCGGCGCGCTGCAGCAGCACAGCGGTCTGTCCCTCGGCAGATTGGTGCGCATGCTGCAGTGCTGGCCCGGGCGAGTGCCAGTGTCTCAGGCGACCAGCGAGCGCCTGTCATCCGCCAGCTTGCCCCCATTCCTCCAGCCGCCACTGCCACTCCCCCAGTGGAGCTGCCAGGAGCTGCTGCAGCGACTGATGCTGGCCAGCCACAGCTGCAGCATTCAACAGCCGCCCGCTCGACGGCCAGACCTCGACTAGGCCGACCCCCAAGGGCATCTGCCGTCACGACATGTGCCCCTCTGGAGCCTGCCCCCAGCCTTGCAGCAGCCAATGGCCTTACTTTGAGGAGGAGCAGCAGGGCGGGCAGGGGCCACACAAAGATTGTCAAGGCATCAACCTAGCGGGCCAAAAAGTCGAATGTGTGGCCAGTTGTGTTTGTTTTTTGAGGCCGAGAATTGGATGTGTGTTTTTTGAAGGCCGAGGATGTGATGTTTGTATTTTACGAAGTCCGAGGATGACGGCCATTTTAGTTGCACTGTTTTGTTAATCCTCTCCAGGTTGTGGGAGCGAGTAATGTGTTTGAGTGTTTTTTGGGGGTTTCGTCTGTTTTTGGTTTTCATGTGGGAAGGGCCCTGAGTTTGTACAATAAAGCATTTTATTTATTAACATTGTCCATGTTTGATCTTTGAAGTGTTTGTTGCCTTAACCGGCTGAGGGCTTGCGGAGCGGCTGCAATCATGTTCTTTCATTGGCACAAGCCATTCCCTGACAGGGGGCCTAGAAGTGATGTTCAATAAGCCGCCGACGGGCGGCCCTTGGACCTTGTGCCTCTCTCCTGGGCTGGTACTCCTTGTCCTCCTCCTCCTCATGCTCCTCCTCCTGAGGTGGGGGTCCAACGTGAGGTGGCAGTGCCTGAGTCCTGCGGATAGCCAGGTTGTGCAGCATGCAGCAAACGACGACGAATTGGGAGACTCGGTCCTGCGAATACTGGAGGGCTCCCCCGGAGCGATCGAGACAGCGGAACCGTTGCTTGAGGACGCCGATTGTTTGTTCTATGATGTTCCTAGTCGCTTGATGGCTCTCATTGTATGCCTCTTCAGCAGGGGTCGTGGGCGCGCGGAGCGGGGTCATGAGCCAGGTACACAAAGGATAGCCTTTGTCCCCGATAAGCCATCCTCTTGGGGGAGGCTGTGCCTGGAACATGTCAGCCACAGTTGTCTGTCGCAGGATAAAGGCATCGTGGCTGCTGCCTGGAAAGCGGGCATTGACAGCTAGGATGCGCTGCCTGTGGTCACACACCAGCTGTACGTTGAGGGAATGGTAGCCCTTCCGGTTGCGGTAATCCTCGGCATGCTCCAGAGGTGCCCGCAAAGCCACATGCGTGCAGTCAATGGCGCCCTGCACCATGGGGAAGCCCGCTATTCTTGCAAATCCCACTGCACGCTGCTGCTGCTTGTCCAGGGTCATGGGGAAGGAGATGAATTGATGTCTCCTTGTGAAAAGGGCTTTGGTCACCTGGCGGATGCAGCAATGCACGGCGAACTGGGAGATGTTAGCGATGCCCCCAGCAGCGGATTGGAAGGAGCCGGTGGCATAGAAGTTGAGAGCCACTGTCACCTTCACTGCCACCGACAGAGACGTCCTGCGCATCAGCTGTGGCTGCAGATCTCTGAAGCAGCTGGCAGATGTCTGCAACCACCTCCCTTCTGAATCGCAGCCTCCTTACACACATCGCGGCAGACATGGTCAGATAGGAGGACTGCTGGCGGTATACCCTGGGTGGGTAAGGCCTCAGTTGGCGACGCCTGTTGCCCCCTCTGCGTCTAGCCAGGGCTGCCACTCTCTCACGGCGTCTGTAAGCCCTTCTGGCATAAGGCTGAAAGTCAGCGTTGGCACCCAATGCAGCCCCCATTATATGCTGGGAAACAATGAGCTCTCAATGAAGGCAAAGATAATTGCTAAGCTCTGGCCTGAGCCAAAAATACCTGTCCTAGTGTTGGTCCAAACCAGTAAGCTCTCCTCCTTGGTCTCTCTCCAAAAAACCGTTGCACAAGAGTGAATGCTGCAAAATGGCTGCCCTTTATAGTGCAGGGTAAGTGCCCTTTAATTAGCGCTCCCCGCGGCCCGCCTCAGCTGTGTACCGTTCCACTTCACAGTCGTTCGGGCTGCCCGGCGCACAATGGGGCGGCGCGAGTGAAGTTCCGGTTCGGGGCGCACAAAGGGCGTTGCACTAGTAAATGACGTCATGATCTGCGCGCGCAGCAGAGCGCGCGCTAAGACTTTGCGCCGGCGCTAAATGTGTACTGAAGTTGGGGCGAGGCGCAGATCGCGCTGCGCCCGGGCGGTAAGCGCCTAGCGCTCGAGATCTACTCCTCCTAAGGCGCTAACGGCTGGCGCGCCCAACTGAATTTCTAGGCCCAAGACTCTTAACCGAGCTGGTTGCATTCTCCATGCTGCTGCCCTGACCCTCTTCCCTCATCTTTCAACTGTGACAGAAACGCCAGGGCCCTCACCTTCCATCTCACCACCCTCCACATTTGCCAGATCATCTTCCTCCATTTCCACCACCTGCAACACAATCCAACCAGCAAACGCATCTTCCCCTCCCCTCCCTTCTCAACTTCCTGGAGGACCATTCCCTCCATGACACCCACACCTTCTCTTCCATCTTCCCTTCCTGAACACAAACAGGAGAAACAACATCTGCCGATTCACCTCCTCCCACACAGTTGTCCAGGGCTGCAAACACTCTTTCCATGTGAAACAGCAATTTACATGTACTTCCTGTAAACTATTATACTGTATTTGCTGCTCATGGTATGGTCCCCTCTACATTGGGGAAAACCAAATGCAGATTAGGTGACTGCTTTGCCAAAAACCTCTGTTCTGTGCAACCTGTAGCATTCCACTAACTCCCCCTTTCATTCCCACTCTCTGTCATTGTACTTCATATACTGTTCCAACAAAGCTCAATGCAAGCTTCAAGAAAAATATCTCACCTTTCTCCTAGTTACCCTGCAACCCTCTGGGCCGAACACTGACTTTAGTAAACTTCAGACTTTAGTTATATTCTTATTTTGACACCATTTTTAATTTCACAGCCCAAGCCCACCATTTCCTTAGCGATTTGCACATCCTTTGTTTCTTTAATGTCTTAATACTTCAGTCTATTACTTGATGGAGATCATTTGCTACATCATCTCATTCATAATTTGTTCTGTGTTTTACTTTTATTCTAATATAATTTTCCCCTCCCCTTTGTCTGATGGTATTAATATGCCTGCCTACTACTTGTTTTTTAGTTCAGGAGGATCAGTATCCAAAACGTTAACTTGTCTGTTCTGTGCTCTCCAGTCCACAGATGCTACTTGACCTGCTGTGTACTTCCAGCTTTTTGTTTTTGTTTTTGTTTTTGTTTCAGATTTCCAGCATCTGTAGAATTTTGCTTTTTTTTATTCATCTGTTCTAACAGAGCGTTATTTATGTTGTAGGTTCTCTCGATTAAACCAGTATTAAATAAGTGAGTATTGCTCTTAAATGTATATTTTTAAACATATTTGATTTGGAGAATGTTAAAGGGGATGCTGTCCAAGGCACTGAATGGTATTTAGAATATTATGACGGGATAAAATTTACAAATTTGTGCCCCCACTGCAGAGATTTGTAAAATCTAGCCTTCTAAGCCTTTAGTGTAGACATGTTTGTAGGTCATAAAGAGTTGGAGTTCATCATACACCGAATTATTTGGGGAAATCATACTGCATGGGGGAAGGCAGAGGTTAAGCACTTTTGGTAATGACTATATGCAAGTGGCAGTTATTTATTGCTGTTTCATATATATTATTTTGTATTATTGTCTATATTCTGTGTTGTTATTGCCAGCGGAAACTTGACTGCCGGCCTCCACAATACTTTATACATCCTGGGCCAGCTGGTTCCTTTAAAAAAAAGTATTTTATTACACCTGTATTCAATTATCTGTTACAGTAATTTTTAGGATAAATCCTTATAACCCATATTTTTTTTGAAAAGTCTGTGATATATACTGCATGCTAAGTCCATCACAAGTGTCAAACGTATCAACAATGACACGAGTAATTTTGAAAAACATAAGCCTTTTCAGTAAGATTGTAATAAACTGTGCATCAGTAATTCAGTAAACCTGAAGCTGTCTTTCCTGTGAATGCTCTAAACAAAGCCCATTGGACTCCAAACTGAAGGACATTTTTCCAGTTACTGGGAAGGTTTACTCGAGGATTTTTTTCAGTGTAATCTTCCATTAAACAAGCTGATACATGAAGTGTACAAATACGTTATGGTGATAATTTTGAAAAACAAAACATAGTTTGCAACCTCCCCACCGCAATGCAGCCTGCAGCTGTTGTTGGCTCCTTTCCCCGCCACACCAAGTCATACCCCACCCACCACCTCCAACCTGAAACAAAAGAAGAAAAAGAGAAGCAGAAGAGGACAGAGAGAGAAAAGCAAAGAGAAGCGTAAGGGAGAGGAGCAGAAGAGAAAGAGAGACAAACAGCAGAACAGGCAGCAGAGTGACCATATTCTCCAACTTACCATGTCATACATTAGTAATATATTAAAAACCTTGCCTCTGGGTATATTTTCTGTCAATTTTTCATTATAAATTCCTATGTTCACTCACATTTGTAATGGCAACTGCCTATTTTAACTTGTTACAGTGTAATTACACCCTCCCCCAGTGAAGCTACTACAGGACCACAACTGGCAAGAGAGTGTAATTACAGTGTGATAAGTTTACAGTGGCAGTTTCCATTCTAAATATGGACATGGAAATTTATAATGAAAATATAAAAATAAGGACAGAATGTATGATTTTAAAGTGGGGACTGAATTATATCTACAGCCTTGGTCCAATTGTCCCCGGCCTCTAACCCCACTTCACTCTTCATGCACAATGTCACAGGAGGTTGACTAATACCTTGATAAGAATTTAGCACACTGCTACATGCTGACAAAAGCTGGAGGAGAAAACATTTGCCCGTTGCTGCCACCTTAAGTGGCTGCAGGCTTTTAATTCCACCCCTTCTGCTTTACTGATGTTTTGCATAGGGTTTATGTAAATGAGCTGACCCGATGAATTCTGACAAGTTCAGTGATGGACATCACCAGCAGGCAGAAGTTCTGCTCCTCCTGCGAATCTACATTGTAAAAGGCACCGAGGAATTTTGGGGCCATAAACTCTTTGGTTATACTTTATGGCCTGCTGTAGATTTTGAGCTGCAGGTTCCAGCTGATAATGCCAAGCGTATATGTAATTCATTTCATCTATTCCCAACATACAGTATTGATGAGGGCTTACCACCTTGAGGAGTGATAGATGCTTGGCTGTTGTACCCTGCAGTATGTGTGTTAAATAAAATCTATTTAACTGCTGCAGTTCTTTTTTGATTTGCTGTAAAAATTTAACAAAGTTAACCTACATAAGAACAAACACTTGTGCTGTATATTAATTTCTGTCAAAGAACGACTTGCATTTCTAAAGCGCCTTTTACGATCTCAAAACGTCCCAAAGCGATTTATAGCCAATGACGTACTTTTGAAGTATAGTTACTGTTGTAATATAGGAAACGTGGCAGCCAATTTCCACACAGCAAGCTCCCACAAACAGCAATGTGATAATTACGAGATAATCTGTTTTAGTAATGTTGAGTTAAGGATAGATAATGGCCAGGACACCAGGGATGACTCCCTTGCTGTTCTTTGAAATCGTGCCATGGTATCTTTTACGTCCCCGAGAGAGCAGACAGGGTCTCGGTTTAATGTCTCATCCGAAAGACAGCACCTCTGACAATGCAGCACTCCCTCAGTACTGCACTGGCGCGTCAGCCTAGATTTTTGTACTAAAGTCTCTGGAGTGGGATTTGAACCCACAACCTTCTGACTACACACACACACACATCTTTTGTTCCTTGCATGTAGACTTTTTATTGCAGAGTTAACTTGTTGGAGTGTATATTAGGCTGCGGGAAATCTGTTACATGCATGCACCATGGTACAGCTTCTCCAAAGCTCCCAACAATCACTTTTTCTAATTATTATCATACCTGAACTGGACACTATGTTGTAGTTATTAAGTGTGTGCAATAAGATGAAACCACTGGTGATGTTTTCTAAAATGACATTTAAATTTTAGTTCGACTGTCTATACAACATTAATGTGCGCTGCTCAGCCATATGACTACAGGACATTGGTTCGGACATAAAGCATAATACTTTGGAAGTTGGTAAGTAAAGTTGAGATCTAATTTTACTTAGGGTATTCTTCCCAAATGTGTTGTGTATTTTAATCTTTATGTTGTTATTGATAGGTCGAAGGCAACAGTCAAACAAATAACACTGCTGCACTGAATTACAAGACAAGGCAATCGAGGAATATCGGAGGATATTTGTCAGTTTTTCTGCTTAATGTGATGCTCTTACAAATATCATACATACTTTGCACCTGCATGCAGTTGAGTTTACGCTGCTCGCTACCAGACCTTTTCCGAAGCTTTTGGTTTGGAAAATTAACAGATCAACTCATTAATTTCAAGTTAAATTCATATCAATTTTATGATCCAAGAGAGTTCTATTTTTATCTATTTAATATGTGACATGTTGAAAAATAACATGATTTTTTTTACTAATTCACAGACATTTAAGAAGCATATCTGAAATGAAATGTTAATGCTTTCTGATTATTGACAGCAATTCACACAGAATCAACAAAGCCAAATCAGCTGGAAGATGTAGAATTTCTATAAACAATCTTTAATAAATCTGAGTGTCTAAAGAATGTTATGTATACTGTGAATACACTTCAGTTCCTACAAAATATGCAGGGATCTAGAAGTGACAACTTTCAGGTCATAAATCTATCAAACCAGCAGATGTTTGTAAAACAAGTGGAGCTTTTTTTGTATAAAATTTTAGTCACACTGTAGCGAATAAAATTTAAATTTCTTTAAAAGAATAGTTTTTTCCAGAAGTGATTTATGGAAGAACAATCATTGCAACATTCAGTTCCACATTACAGGTGGAATGTTAACATACTGAACATTACCTACCTGTGGACAGAGTTTTATCAGCCTATGCACTCAAGACCACACTGACCTTTTAGAATGCTCTGTCAGCCCGTTTGAATGACACAGTTTGTGATGCAAAGACCACCTTCATGAGGCAGCCTTATACTGCTTTGGCTTGGCTTTAGCTGCAGTGTAATTGCAACTGTCGAAAAGCAAGAATGGTGGTGGATAACCAGGCAACTAACAGGAGGCGGAGCCACCCCAACCCCAACTATGGTGAAGCCCAGCATTTGAGTCAAGTGCAATGTGGGCACTTCTCCTGAGGTCCCCACCATAGATTCCAGTGTCCAGCCAATTTGGTTCACTTCACATGACATTAAGATGCTGCTGAGTGCACTGGACACAGCAAAGGCTCTGGGTGCTGACATCGTAGCTGTAATGTTGAAGGCTGGTGCACCAGAGCTAGCCACTCTCTTAGCCAAGCTGCTCCAGCTATGACAGTGGTATTTACCTGACAATATAGAAGATTGACCAGGAATGTACCATCCACAATTTCATCACATCCACACATCCATCACTTTCCAATCCTCTCTGGCTACAGGTGTGGTGCTGGAGGACTGCTAACGTTGTACCATTTTTTAAAAAGGGAGAAAGTGATAAACCAAGTAATTACAAGCTAGTCAGGCTAATCTTGGTGATGCGCAAATTATTGGAAAAAATTCTGAGGAACCGTATTGTCATTTAGAAAGGCATGGATTAATCAAGGACAGTCAGCATGGATTTGTTAAGGGAAGATCGTGTCTAACTAACTTGATTGAATTTTTTGAGGAGGTAACAAGGAGGGTTGATGAGGGTAGTGTGTTTGATCTGGTCTACATGAATTTTAGCAAGGCTTTTGACAAGGTTCCACATGGCAGACAGGTCAGAAAAGTAAAAGCCCCTGGGATCCAAGGGAAAGTGGCAATTTGGATCCAAAATTGGCTCAGTGGCAGGAAGCAAAAGGTAATGGTTGACACGTGTTTTTGTGACTGGAAGGCTGGTTCCAGTGGGGTTCCACAGGGCTCAGTACCCTTGCTTTTTGTGGTATACATCAATGATTTAGACTTCAATGTAGGGGGAATGATTAAGAAGTTTACAGATGATACAAAAATTGGCAATGTGGTTGATAGTGAGGAAGAAAGCTGTAGACTGCAGGCAGATATCAATGGACTGGTCAGGTGGGCAGAAAAGTGTCAAATGGAATTCAATCTGGAGAAGTGTGAAGTAATGCATTTGGGGAGGGCTAACAAGGCAAGGGAATACACAATAAATGGCAGGATACTGAGAAGTGCAGAAGAACAGAGAGACCTTGGCGTGCATGTCCACAGATCGCTGAAGGTACCAGGAGAGGTAGATAAGGTGGTTAAAAAGGCATATGGAATACTTTCCTTTATTAGCTGAGGCATAGAATATAAGAGCAGGGAGGTTATGCTTGAACTGTATAAAACACTAGTTAGGCCTCAGCTAGAGTTGTGCGTACAGTTCTAGTCACCACATTACAGGAAAGATGTGATTGCACTAGAGGGGTGCAGAGGAGATTTACAAGGATGTTGCCAAGACTGGAGAATTTTAGCTATGAGGAAAGATTGGATAGGCTGGGGTTGTTTTCTTTGGAAGAGAGGGGGCCGAGGGGGGACTTAATTGAGGTATATAAAATTATGAGGGGCCTAGATAGAGTGGATAGGAAGGACTTATTTCCCTTAGCAGAGAGGTCAATAACCAGGGGGCATAGATTTAAAGTAATTGGTAGAAGGATTAGAGGAGAACTTTTTTCACCCAGAGGGTGGTGGGGGTCTGGAACTCACTGCCTTAAAAGGTGGCAGAGGCAGAAACCCTCATCACATTTAAAAAGTACTTGGACATACACTTGAGAGTAAGCTTGCAGAGAACGTAAAAACTGACTGTAAAAGCTTTTATAGATATGTGAAGAGAAAAAGATTGGTGAAGTCAAGCGTAGGTCCCTTGCAGTCAGAATCAGGGGAATTTATAATGGGGAACAAAGAAATGGCAGACCAATTAAATACATACTTTGGTTCTGTCTTCACAAAGGAGGACACAAATAACCTCCCAGAGATGTCGGGGAACATAGGGTCTGATGAAAGGGAGGAACTGAAAGAAATCAGTATTTGTAGGGAAATGGTGTTAGGGAAATTGACGGGATTGAAGGCCAATAAATCCCCAGGGCCTGATAATCTACATCCTAGGGTACTTAAGGAAGTGGCCCTAAAAATAGTAGATGCATTGCTGATCATCTTCCAACATTCAATGGAATCTGGAACAGTACCCATGGATTGGAGGGTAGCTAATGTTACCCCACTATTCAAAAAATGTGGTAGAGTGAAAACGGGGAATTACAGACCGGTAAGCCTGACATTGGTAGTGGGGAAAATGCTAGAGTCCATTATAAAAGATGTAATAGCAGAGCACTTGGAAAACAGTGACAGGATCGGACAAAGTCAACATGGATTTACAAAAGGTAAATCGTGCTTGACTAATCTACTGGAATTTTTTGAGGATGTAACTGGTAAAATAGATAAGGGAGAACCAGTGGATGTGGTGTATTTGGACTTTCAAAAGGCTTTCGATAAGGTCCCGCGTAAGAGATTAGCGTGTAAAGTTAAGGCACATGGGATTGGGGGCAAGGTATTGACTTGGATAGAGAACTGGTTGACAGACAGAAAGCAAAGAGTTGGAATAAACGGGTCTTTTTCCGAGTGGCAGGCAGTGACTAGTGGGGTACCGCAGGGATCGGTCCTTGGACCCCAGCTATTCACAATATATATTAATGATCTAGACAAGGGAACTAGATGTAATATCTCCAAGTTTGCAGACGACACAAAGCTGGATGGGCGTGTGTGCTGTGAAGAGGATG
The DNA here is from genome assembly GCF_052327205.1 of Somniosus microcephalus. Lineage (NCBI taxonomy): Eukaryota > Metazoa > Chordata > Chondrichthyes > Squaliformes > Somniosidae > Somniosus > Somniosus microcephalus. Next base: position 155,280,477 of record NC_140988.1, read on the forward strand.
CCGAGAAACTCCAGGATGATTTGTACAGGTTGGGTGATTGGACAGATGCAATATAACGTGGATAAATGCGAGGTTATCCACTTTGGTGTCAAAAACAGGAAGGCAGATTATTATCTGAATGGCAATAGATTGGGAGAAGGGGAACTGCAATGAGACCTGGGTGTCCTTGTGCACCAGTCGCTGAAGGTAAGCATGCAGGTGCAGCAGGCGGTTAAGAAGGCAAATGGTATGTTGGCCTTTGTAGCGAGAGGGTTTGAGTACAGGAACAAGGATGTCTTGCTGCAGTTGTACAGGGCCTTGGTGAGACGACATCTTGAGTATTGTGTGCCGTTTTGGTCGCCTTATCTGAGGAAGGATGTTCTTGCCATGGAGGGAGTTCAGCGAAGATTCACCAGGCTGATACCTGGGATGGCAGGAATGACGTATGAGGAGAGATTGGGTCGATTGGGCTTATACTCGCTGGAGTTTAGAAGAATGAGAGGCGATCTCATTGAAACTTATAAAATTCTGACAGGACTGGACAGACTAGATGCAGGAAGGATGTTCCCGATGGTCGGGAAGTCCAGAACCAGGGGTCACAGTCTATGGATAAGGGGTAAGCCATTTAGGACAGAAATGAGGAGGAATTTCTTCACCCAGAGAGTGGTGAACCTGTGGAACTCTCTACCACAGAAGGCAGTAGAGGCCAATTCATTAAATATATTCAAGAAGGAGTTGGATATATTTCTTAAGGCTAAAGGGATCAAGGGATATGGGGAGAAGGCAGGGACAGGGTACTGAATTTGGATGATCAGCCATGATCGCATTGAATGGCGGAGCAGGCTCGAGGGGCCGAATGGCCTACTCCTGCTCCTATCTTCTATGTTTCTATGTTTGAAGTGCCGTAACCTACAAGGTTACAGACCTAGAGCTGGAAAGTGGGATTAGGCTAGATAGCTCTTTTTCGGCTGGCAGAGACACAATGGGTCGAATGGCCTCCTGCGCTGTAAAATTCTACGATTCTGTGATTCTCAAAAAAAGGATAAATCTAACCCAGTTGACTACTGCCCTATCAGCCTCCTCCCAATCATCAGTAAAAAAAAAGGCAAGGAAGCAAGGAATCATCAACAATGCCATCAAACAAAACCTACTCACCAGTAACAGGTTCTGCCAGAACCACTTGGCTCCAGAACTCATCACAGCTTTGATCCAGACATGAACGTAAGAGCTGAATGCCAGAGGAAAGGTGAAAGTCGCTGCTCTTGACATCAAGGTAGCATTTGACCAAGTGTGGCACCAAAGAGCTCTAGTAAAACAGGTCAAAAGGGGACAAAGGGGAAAAGTCTCCGGTGGTTGGAGTCATATCTGACGCAAGGAAAGGTGGTTGTTAAATACAAATCATCGGAGGCTCAGGAGATCCTCAGGGAAACATCCTTTGCCTTATTATCTTCAGCTGCTTCATTTGTAAGATTTGCAAAATTCCCACATTCCCCCAAGGTTATTATTAAAAGGGACCCTGCATAGACATTTTAAAAAAAGGGTACCCAAAAGATGGCGTCCGCACCTCGTGACCAAAAGCCTGCAAGATTTTAAAAAGCTTGGACTCTAGCAGCACAAGCAGCTTTGGGAAATCGAAACTTAAAATGCATTTTCCATGAAAAGGACTTTGTGTTTTGAAAGCCAGACAGCTATACTGAATATGCATTACGTCAGATCGTAGACAGATCAAACCCAGTTAGGCCTATACATGAGGTCATTAGTTTGTCCGCATAAATAATCAGAAACAGCTTATGGAAGCCATCAAGGCTGGACAGGCCGATTAGAATGCATTAATGACAATACAGCCCGGACATCAGGCCATTAGGTGCGATAAACGGCCATCTAAAAACAGTTAATTTAGATTGCTATAATCATTTAAAACAGCCCACCAAAACTGAAACAATGAACCGACCTGATTTGGCGCGCAGATAAGGGCCATCGAAAGGAGTATAACTGTAGGCCCTCAGTAGCAATTGTTCTCTCTTGGCTCTTGACTCTTGCTCTGCTCTCGACTCTGACCTCTTGTTGGGCCTTGGGCTGCCGCCCGTACTCGTGCCCTGGCCTCGTGGCGGGTTCTCTCTTTGCTCCCCGCAGTAAGTTTTCAGCAGTCAAGGACATCCATACCAAGCGCAGGGGAGGGGGACGAAACCCGAGTCCAAAGTCACACAGGACACCCGGGCCACGAGAGAGGGCAGAGGAAACGAGGCGAAACGAGACGAGACGAGTAGAGACGAAAAAGAAGGTAACAACTCGATAAGAGCAGGGCAGCGAAAAACGTATCGATAAAGGCCAAGCGCCTAGTTATAAGCTGGCGCTTGGGGGGAAGAATCTTGTTGAAGACTGTGAATAAACACAGGTGTCCACGCCACAATGAATATACTGGCGTTTGACGCTTGGGTAGTAAAATCTAAGCAGTAAAGACTGCCAACCGTCCTATAGACACAACGTTACCGCCGATGACCACCCGAGGGAGAAGAAGAGAACCCATCGCGACGAGACGACGGCGGTAGCTGAGGAGAAGGTGTGTCACAACAGCAGCTCCAGCAGCGCGCCCTGAGACCACGTGGCGACGGGGTACCTAAAAGGACAGAAGTCCAAACCTCAAAACCCGCATCCATTAAAACAGCTGGCTTTGCTTTGGATTGGTGAGCATGAATTCTGGCCCCTCATAGCTTAATCTAATTAGGTTTAGGGGTGGGATAAGGATAAGGGGATTGTTAATGTAGTTGTTTTTCCCTTGATGTGCCGTGTGTTCCCCATTCCCTGTATAAGTATAATTTTTGTATTTGCCTGTATTTTATACTAGTGACTTTCTCATAAGACTTTTATTTTCTGTTTTAATAAAATCTTGGTTTTCTTACACCAAACTACCTGTCTACTCGAGTTTTCTGTATTGCCGCCTTCACCTAAGTCCGGTGTCTAGAACCCAGGGGTGTGGGAGCGATTCGAACTGCTCACAGACAGTCAGGGGCATAACTGACTGGGCGCACGCGCCACCCGCCACCCCCCTACAGAAAATGGCGACCGCGGCAGGACACCAGCAACAGGGTTGCGATACAGTAGACAATGGTTCAGATGAGCAAACCATGATGGAGGAAAGGATTTCTGATTATATGTTTAGCAAGGTGAATATCACAAAGAAGTGGATCACCACTCTGTTAAGGGCTGGGCGTCCGGTAGATGCAGCAGCTAAGTGGACAGAGGGAAAGGAACACAAGAAATCCTTAGAGAAGGCAGTCTGGCGGATGTGTTTCAAAAAGCAGGTTCAGCTTTTGGACAGGCTCGTTGCAGCACAGGCAGTCGAGTTAAGGGAGTCAGCCCTGGAGATCCAGGATAAGGCTCTAGCAGGGGAGAAGTTATTAGTAACTTTGTAGGCCCTGAATCAGGAGAGAGTGCATTTAATGGGAGAACACAAGGCCCAGTTGGAATACCTACAGTGCCAAGTCACCGAGGCCAAGGGAAATGAGCTAAGGTTGCGGGAGAAGAACGCCCGCTTGGCAAGGCAGATTAGGGAACAGGAAGAGAAAGTACAGGAGGTAAAGGCAGCTTACAAGCTAGCGAGCGAACAGGGGTTTGAGGAGGCAGACCACAGCCCCTGTAAAGAGCGGATAGAAAATCTGAGCCGGGCCCTCCGGAAGGCAAAAGGCAGGGTATGCCTCATAAGCCCAAAGGCAGGTCAGGCAGATTTTATGGGGAACGAGGGGAGGACAGTTCCAACGTCACCGGTAGTGCCCAGGGACGACCCAGTTGAGAGAGAGGAGATCTCACGACCACCACCCGTAGCGCCAAGTTTCAGCGAGGTTTGGCAGCAAGTGGGGGTGGAGCCAGAGGTGGAGGCGGAGGTAGAGCAACCCCCGCCAGAGAGGTCAGAGCCAGGACCGATGTGCCCAGCACGGCATTGGAGGTTCGGCCCACCCGTCAATGGCGACGATGAGGGACCCCTCCAAAACCAGTTCGTATTACCCTAGAGCACCCAACAGCTTAGGACTATGGTCAACCATATCCCGAAGCTCTCCGAAAAGGGAGACCCCTCGATCCACTTCAGGGACATAGAGCAGGCAGCCAGCTTCAACGACTGCGATGGCGCTGAGCAGGCCAAGATGCTGCTATTCTCCCTGGAGAGTAGTCTCCTCCAATCCCTCTCTGACGAGTGTAAAAGGGGGCAGTGCGGGTACGAGGAGCTCAGGGATGCAGTTCTGGAGGCCATGGGGATGAATGAGGGAAGTCCTTTCTCCTGTGTGAAGACAGTCCAGCTCCCAGGGGAAACCCCGCAGGCCTTCGCAGACCGGCTGCGGCCGGTGTACCGGAGGGCCTGTCCGGGGACGCCGAACCGGGGGTTCCTGAACGGGGATCTCCTGGCCCATTGGCTCCGTTGCTTGGTGGCGAACAGCTTGCCACAGGTCCGGGCCAAGGCAGAAGTCTGGTTCGACCCCAAGAACCCCCAGACCACCGAACTTGCGGTGATCAGGCAGTTGACTCTAGCCTATAAATATGGTAGGGGAACCGATGCACACCCACCTAAGGGGAAGGTGCATGAGGTAAAACCCGGACCGGGTAGGAAAGAGTGGCACCAGGAAGGGAATAACCCCCCCAACACAAAGACAGATTGTTACGGGTGTGGGAAGGATGGTCACTGGCTAAAGGAGTGCAAGAACCCTTGGAAAGATAACAAGGGAAAGAATTCCACAGCCCCACCCCAAAAGGCGGGGGCAGGAATCCCTCCCGCAGAGGTCGAGTCACTTTTGGACACCATGAGGTCCTTATTGACTGGCATGGGGAGAGTAGCAGCCGCCACCGGTGCTCTGACCCCATCAGCCCCATCCAACCCACAGCCATGACTAGAGCCAGCGCAGCCTGTTTACCTGTGTTCCCTCCGATACGATGAATGGAAAAGACCCCTTTTGGAGATGGAGGTAGAAAAGGTGACGGGGACCTATCTGTTAGACACGGGGGCATCCTGCACCGTGGTCTACTCAGCTAACCCCACCACCTCACCTCTCTCTAACGGAGTCCCATACAGTCTGTCGGAGTTCACAGGCAAAGAACAGGCTGGCTCGTTTTCCAACCCACTCGCCATTCGGTTAGGACCGCTCCGCTCTAAGTGGACCTGTGTCCTGATGAAATGGGAAGTGGAGGGTGGAAGAGGGGTCCTGGGAGCCGACTTTATTGTAGGCCATGGGATCCTAGTAGATTTGTGGAATCATTGCCTGTGGGGGGCAGGTAAAGCAAAGAACGGTGAGGTAGTAGTGATCCCTGGAAAGGAAGGGAAGGGGACCCTGTGCATCATGAAGCCCAAAGTGGGTTACAACCTCGAGCTTATGGTCAGTAAAACCCCACAGGAGTTCCAGGCATTTGTGCAGGCCCACCTGGCCACATTTGGCACACACAAACACGACTGCAGGAGGGTCACAGGGTTTGAGGTCAGCGTAGACGGGGACCCCATGGCCCGACCACGGAAACAGTATAACTTCCCCAGAGAAGCAGAGCCAGACATGGAAGCAGCCATGTCCTCGTTAGTGCAGCAGGGAGTTCTGAGACCGATAGCCACCCACGTGAATTCTCCATTGTGGCCGGTTAGAAAGCCGGACAATTCCTGGAGGGCCACGGTGGACTATCGAGTGCTCAATAGTAATATCCCAGCCTGTGCACCCATGGTAGCAGCAGTTGCCGACCTGATAGGAAGTATTCCAGCATCCGCGACCACTTTCACGGTGCTGGATATTTCCAACGGGTTTTGGTCCATCCCTGTAAGGAGGGAGGATCAGTACAAGTTTGCCTTTACGTTTAAAGGGCAACAGTACACGTGGAACTGCTTGCCTCAGGGCTTCCACAACAGCCCCAGCATTTTCCATCAGTGCATGGCAAACAGTTTAAAGGATTTTAGCCAGCCCAGACAGTTGGTCCAATATGTGGATGACCTGCTCCTGTTCACCGATTCGAAAGAGGAGCATGGCCAGCTATTGGCCGAACTGCTGGAGCTGCTAGGGCAGAAGGGTTTCAAGGTAAACCCCAAGAAAACGCAGATCGGCCAGCAGGAGGTGAAATTCCTCGGCCTGACCATGCGCGCTGGAGAAAGGGCCATAGATAAGGCTAGGAGAGAAGCGGTACAAGAGTTACCAGTCCCCAACACAGTCACGGGTGTGAGGTCGTTCCTAGGGCTAACCGGGTACTGTCGAGACTTTATTGAGGACTATGCAGCCACAGCGGCCCCTCTGCTCCGACTCCTGCACAAGGGAGTGGAGTGGCTTTGGGATGAGGGCTGCCAGGCAGCATTTGTCAGGCTCAAGAAAGACTTGCAGACCGCACCAGCTCTAGGGGCCATAGATGGGGGGAAAGAGTTTTTCCTAGAGGTAGCAGCCAGCGGGGACAGCCTGAGTGCTGTGCTGCTCCAAGAGCGGCATGGCAGGCTGAGGCCGGTGGTCTACTCCTCCCGGATACTCACGGATGTGGAGAGGAGCTACTCCAACTGTGAGCGGCACCTCTTGGCCACACACTGGGCTGTGAAAAGATCATTGATCTTCACAGGCACCTCTCCCATCACCATCCTCTCCCATCACACACCCACCCAGTTGCTTCTGGACGGGAGGATCAAGGATGGAACAGTGAGCAGTGCCCGCATTGCCCGCTGGACCTTGCTCCTCTCACAGATGGATCTTAAGGTGAAGGGTCTCTGTGAGCCAAAGCTCGCAGCCAACCTGGTATATCCTGGAACAGCCCACCGGTGTTCCATTGAAGGGGTTTCGGAAGTGAACATAGGTTTACGGGCCGGGATACATCCCACGGGCCGTGAGATCTATGTAGACAGTTCCAGCACGGTATCTGCTGACGAGCGTCTCACGGGGTGTGGAGTTTACGACCCAGCGGCAAACATTGCCCTGGCAATTAAGCTGTCCAGCACCATGAGCGCCCAGCAGGCTGAACTGTCCGCGGTGGTGTACGTTGTTACACACCCCGAAATCTTCCCCACCCCCTACACGATTTGCTCGGACAGCATGTTCACGTGCAATTCGTGTATGGAGTACCTGGCCATCTGGTCCCACCGCGGATACACCTCCGCTGACGGGAGACCCCTCACAGTAAAACCCCTGCTGGAAAAGATCCTGGCAGCAGTGGGGGAGGAAGGGGAAGTTTTCATCCACAAGGTGAAGGCCCATTCCTCCACAGAACCCCGCGGCCAAGGCAACCAGCAGGCTGACTTGCTCGCCAAGGAGGATGCCCGCACAGGCACTTTCTGGGACCCATTTGGGTCCAGACCCATGGCGGCGGTCAGAGGTAGGGACGGGATCCAAGGGAGTGCAGGGGTAGCGTTAGCCCCGGACCTTAAGACGGTCCAAGCCCAAGACCCCGTCCTCAAAGCAGTCCTCAGCGCAGTAACTGAGGGAAAAGGGGTAGAGGGTCCGTACGGCACAGCAACCCTCTCTGTCAAAGAGGGTATGCTGTTCCGGCGGGAACAGTGGGTTGTGCCGCAGCAGCACCGGAGGGAATTCCTTCAATTGGCCCATGAGGGTCCAGGAGCGGGACACCCCGGGCCTGAGACCACCTGGCAGCGGGTGGAACAGGCGGGATGGTGGCCGGGACTCAGAGACGATGTCCGCGAGTTCTGTGCAGGCTGTCTTGTGTGCGCTGCTAATAACCCTGACCCCCATAAAAGGAAGGTACCCATGGGACACGTCAGGAGGGTAGAGGGACCATGGCAGTCGATACAAGTCGACTACATCGGGCCCCTGCCCACCGCCCAGGGAGGCTATAAGTACTGCCTAGTCCTGGTAGACGTGTTCGCCAAATGGGTAGAGGCCTTCCCCTGCAGAACAGCCACAGCCCTGGGTACTGCCAGGATCCTGGTCCGGGTAGTGTTCTCACGGTGGGGACTACCACAGTAAGTGGAGTCCGACCAAGGGAGTCACTTCACCGGACAGGTGATGCAGAACACCCTCATGCTGCTAGGCATTGAGGGGAAATGGCACGTGGCCCACAACCCACAGTCATCAGGGGTTGTGGAAAGAATGAATAGGACCCTAAAGGAAAGGTTGAGGAAGGAAACGGTGGACTCGCCTCGTAAATGGGCCGAGGTCCTACCATTGGTTTTGATGGGGGTCCGGGCCAGCCAGTCTAAAAGCACGGGGTACTCCCCGTACGAGCTAATGACCGGCAGGGTTATACGGACCCCCACCCATGTACTAGCCCCGGTGCTCACGGAGGGTCAGCTCAGAGAGGTAAACTGGGACAGGTTCGCCCGAACCCTCTTCGAGCACCTTAAACAGGTCCACGAGCAGGCGGCTGGGAACATGGGAAGGCAGCATCGGAGTAACCGATTGCTGCTCGAACCCTGAAGGCACCACGAGTGGGAGGTAGGAGATCAAGTCATGGTGAGGAACTATGCCCGAGTAGGGAGTTTGGAACCATTGTACATGGGGCCCTACAGTATTGTAGATACAGCCAGCCCCATGGTATACACTGTGAAGATGCCCCGGCGTACAAAATGGTTTCATATCAACCAGTGCAAGCTGTTTAAACCTGAAAGGGGAAAACAGCCAGTTGGGGTAAGGTCTAAGGATAAAGATCCTCAGCCTGCAGCAGGAGCGAGTTCACAGACTGCACAGGCAGGCGCTGTGGCTTGCTTAAAGGGAGGAGCCATCCCGCCCATCGATTGGGACACTTCCCCACTCTTCTGGGATCCAGACGAGGAGGGACCCGAGGGTGAAGACCCCGCCCCGGACCCAGGTTTGGGACCTGGGGGCGGAGACTCTCAGCTTGCAGCAACAGGCTGCGAAGAGTTACCTGCCCCTAGCCCAGGTTCGGGAGAGGTCAAGCCGGAGGGGACAGCGGTCCGGGTTAAAGGCCCATCGGCCAGGAAAGCCCCACACGCCAATGTCCCTAGAAGGTCCCCACGGACGCCCCAGCCGAGAAAGCCATGGTCACCAGCTCCCCAGTTTAAAGGGACAGCCCCTCAAGTTAGGGGGAAGTCCAAGGACAGAGGTCCCCAGCTAGCTGCCACGGGCGGCGAGGGACCAACAGTGCAGGACGGTGCGGCCACGCCGGAGGTAGCGGTGTGCCGCAGTCCAACCAGGAATTAGCCTCATCTCAGCTGCCTTTTGTCTCCACGGGCCCATTACCATCTCATCTGGCTTTGCATACCTTTTATTGTCTCTTTTTCTTCTTTTGTTCGATCGCAGCTTTGCCTTCGATCTTTTTATTTTCTTTCCAGTTTTGAAGAAGGGTTTCAACCCAAAACGTCAACTCAAATTTCTCTCCACGGATATTGCCTGACCTGCTGAGTTTTTCCAGCATTCTCTGTTGTTATTCAGGATTTTGCCTGGCCGCCCGGAGACGGGCGGCGGATGTACATAGTTTAGGTAATTTAAGTTTTGGTTATTGTTAAGTTTAAGTATTTAGCTTAAGTTTGGGTGTTTTAGCTTAAGTTAAGTAAGGTGATGGGTAGTTTTAATTAAGTAGTAATCTGCTAAGAGTGCATGTATTTGAGTCGAGGCTGCAAGGCTCGACTATGCTTCACCCAAGCCAGAGAATCTTTTGGGGACCTGGCTGCATGTTTTTGTATCTCTTTGCAGAGAGGATTTCAGGATGAAGGGGGGCGTAATCCTATTCGCCCTGATAGGGATGAGCGTCGAAAAGTGAGGCGATGTGGAGGACTCCCACATCTACGGGTGCTCGGGAGAAAAGGCTCCAGTGGTGACTGCCGGGAGCAGCGAACAAGGCACGGAGGGACCTGCCGTCTACGCCCACGAGGGAAGATGGCCCGGGTGGTTGGGATCCAACTCCACCTGGTACTCCAGCCAGACCGGATTCACCTACGGGGAGGCCTCCCTCCCCTGCTCCAGCGTACAGGTTGTGGCTCATGGATCGGGGTCACTGAGGGGAAACGCGTGTGCCTGACTTGCACAGGACAGATTCCCCTGGGAAGATGGTGGTGGCTCAGGAAGCTGAGCACGGACATGGGGGATCGCACCGCCGACTGGGAACGGATGGGAAACGATACCCACCGAACGGTCACCAGGACCCAAGAAGGGACTAGTGTATGTTGGGACAAGTGGTGGGAATCGGAACAGGGGATCTATGTCTGTATGTGCGGGTCGAAAAGGGCCTGCCCCACGGGCGTATCTATCATCTTCTCTGCAGCCTGGCAGGATAAGGGGAAGGGGGTAGAATGGGATTCTCACCTACACACATGCATAGTCCTGCGGTACCCAGCTCCGGTTAAAGCCACCAAGCTAGTGGCGCGCGCCCGAAAGCCCTTGCCCATGACGCAGGCAGCAAGGACACGCCGGGAGTGGTGCCCCATCACCACCAAGGGACCAGGGAATGGGCTGGTATTAGTGCCTACGGATCAGGTACTGTACCAGGGGTACACTACGCGGTAGCCTCCGTGATTTTAAATCTCACGAGGTACATTTACCGGAGTGGTGTCCCAAAGAACCAGAGCAGCTATACCAGGCCCTATTAAAGGACATGTTCAAGAAGTTTTATGAGTTCGATTTCGCCCATGTTGACAAAACCGAACTGTACACCACACACCGAGAGTTTTTGGGTAATGCAGGGAGACAAAGAAGGGGAGTATGGAATGATGTTTTTATTGCGTTTAATACTGGGTCCTCTGTCATCAACAGTTTGGATGACATAGAGCTGCAGACCCAGATAAATGGTTTAAAAACACAGTTAAGGAAGATATTAATGGATGAGAACAAGGTAGTGGGTTCGGAGTTACACGAGGACCAGGCCATGACGGACCATTTAAAAGAGATTATAGCTGAGTTGGAGAAGCACGCAAAGACGGTAAATGCCCTCATAAGGGAGGACAGAAATTCTTCTGACCAGGCTGCGCAGAACGAGGTGTGCGTGCTATATGGGGCGTGGTTGCTGGGCGAAGGCCGCAGTAATCTGGAGGATTTAAAACAGGGTTTAGTCCCCTCCTGCAACAAGCAACAAGCACCTTGCAGCCCTCCATCCGTTTGAGAATGCATTAAGCTCGTACCAACTCCGGCTAGCTTCCGAAGCCTACCCAGTCCCAGTGGGCAGTCCAACACACGATCATGGGAGTAGTAGTTAGGATGCCGGTCATGGGTAGGACAGCCCGACCCGCACCGGTATACAGGGTGGAGAACATTGGAGTCATTCAAGGGGGTGCACACATTCGTTTCACAACGGTCCCGCCTTACGTCATAAAGTGGGAGCACGCTATGACAGGTACTGACCTCTCAGGGTGCCGGAGCCGGGGAGTGATATACCTATCAATTCATCCAATGAAAAGCGACGAGTTAAGAAAGTAACTATAGGTTTTTATTGGCTAAATAACAGAGCCCACCCTCGTGGGTGATCGGATCCAACAAGGAGGAATACCAGCCAGTCGACCACCTTTATACCTGGGCAAGTAGGCGGAGCTATGGGCGGAGTCAGCAGTGGTCAGCCCAGGTATAACAGCGTGGCAAGAGGCGACCTCGTGTAGTGATACAACAGTGTAAACAGTGATAACCATAGTGTAACGATATAACAGTGATAACCATAGTGTAACGGTAGTGAACGATAAAAGTGGTTTACCACATTCACCCCTTGTTTAGATTTGAGTCCGGCGGGGTGAAGTGTACTACCAGTTCGGGTATGTCAGTCTGTCCGGAGGCCTCGTAAGTCTTTCTGATCGGCGCAGCAGCGGCGGCGGTGTTGCAGTCTCTGGTGTTAATGCTGGTGTCTGCGTGGTTGACGAAGGCTCGTGGGGTTCTGGCATGCCGTCTACCTGGGCTGGATTTGGGGGGGTGGTGGGGGGTAACGGTGGTGTCTCAGGGGTGCCCGAGGGTGCAAGGTCTCGTAAGGAGACTGTGTCCTCCCGCCCGTCTGGGTATGCCACGTAGGCGTACTGGGGGTTGGCGTGCAGGAGGACCACAGTGCAAAGCAGTGACCGGATGGAATGCAGCGCTGCCGGGAGGACTTCCTGCCAGCGAGAGGTTGGGAGGCCCTTAGACTTTAAGGCTAAGAGAACGGCCTTCCAGACAGTCGCGTTCTCTCTTTCCACCTGGCCGTTCCCTCGGGGGTTGTAGCTGGTGGTCCTGCTTGCAGCGATACCTCTCGCTAATAGGAACTGGCGAAGTTCCTCGCTCATGAAGGAGGAGCCCCGGTCGCTATGTATATAGTTCGGGAACCCGAACAAGGCGAAGAGGTCGTTCAGGCATTTGATGACCGTGGTGCTGGTCATGTCTGGGCAGGGGAAGGCAAAAGGGAAACGGGAGTACTCATCAATGATGTTGAGGAAGTACACATTACGGTCAGAGGACGGGAGGGGCCCCTTAAAATCGATGCTCAAGCGCTCGAAGGGGCGGGTGGCCTTGATCAGGCTTGCTCTGTCCGGCCTAAAGAAATGCGGTTTGCATTCGGCACAGGTTTGGCAGTTCCTGGTCATGGTCCTGACCTCCTCGATGGAGTATGGCAGGTTGCGGGCCTTAATGAAGTGGTAAAGTCTGGTGACCCCGGGGTGGCAGAGGTCGTTGTGGAGGGTCTGCAGTCTATCAGTTTGCACGTTGGCGCATGTACTTCGTGATAGAGCATCTGGGGGTTCGTTCAGTTTACCAGGCCGGTACAAAATATCATAATCATAGGTGGAGAGCTCGATTCTCCACCTCAAGATCTTGTCGTTCTTGATTTTGCCCCTCAGCTTGTTATTAAACATAAAAGCGACCGAACGCTGGTCGGTGAGGAGGGTAAATCGTTTGCCTGCCAGGTAATGCCTCCAGCGTCGTACAGCCTCCACGATCGCCTGGGCCTCCTTCTCGACCGAAGAGTGTCGGATCTCAGGGCCCTGGAGGGTCCTTGAGAAGAAGGCCACCGGTCTCCCCTCCTGGTTGAGGGTTGCGGCTAGGGCGAAGTCGGATGCATCGCTCTCCACTTGGAAAGGGATAGACTCATCCACCGCGTGCATTGTGGCCTTAGCAATGTCTCCCTTAATGAGGGAGAAGGCTGCGCACGCTTCTGCCGTCAGGGGGAAGGAGGTGGACTTCATGAGGGGTCTGGCTTTGTCTGCATAATTTGGCACCCATTGGGCATAGTAGGCGAAGAGCCCCAGGGTTCTCTTCAGCGCCTTTGGACAGTGGGGGAGGGGAAGCTCCATGAGGGGGCGCATTCTTTCGGGGTCGGGGCCGATGACTCCGTTCTCTACTACGCAGCCGATGATGGCAAGGCGCGAGGTGTTAAACACACATTTCTCCTTATTGTAGGTGAGGTTCAGCCGTTGGGCCGTACGGAGGAATCTTTCCAGATTAACATCGTGGTCCTGCCGGTCGCGGCCGCAGATGGTGACGTTATCTAGATAGGGGAACGTGGCGTGCAGCCCGTTCTGGTCAACCATCCGGTCCATCTCCCTTTGGAAGACTGAAACCCCGTTGGTGACGCCGAAGGGAACCCTAAGGAAGTGGTAGAGGCGGCCGTTCGCCTCGAAGGCTGTATACTGGCGGTCCTCAGGGCGGATAGGGAGTTGGTGATAGGCCGACTTAAGGTCGATGGTGGAGAATACCCGGTACTGCGCAATCTGATTGACCATATCAGATATGCGGGGAAGGGGGTATGCGTCCAGCTGGGTGTACCGGTTTATGGTTTGGCTGTAGTCGATGACTAGGCGGTTTTTATCGCCGGTCTTAACGACTACGACCTGGGCACGCCGGGGCTGTTGCTCCTCTCGATGATGCCCTCCTTCAGGAGACGCTGCACCTCACAGCTAATAAAAGCTCTGTCCCCGGCGCTGTACCGCCTGCTCTTGGTGGCGACGGGTTTACAGTCGCGGGTGAGGTTAGCGAACAGGGAGGGGGGCGGGACCTTGAGGGTGGATAGGCCGCAGGTGGTATGCGGTGGGCGGTTTAAAGGCTGCTGGTTGTCGACTGTGAGTGGGGGGAGGGGTCCACCGTATGCCAAAGTGACACTTTGCAGGTGGGATTGGAAGTCCAGCCCTAGTAGGACGGCAGCGCAGAGCTGGGGCAGGACGAGGAGTTTAAAATTTTTATACACCGTGCCCCTAACCGACAGGGTCACAATACAGTAGCCGCTGATGTCTGTAGAATGGGACCTCGATGCCATCGAGATCCGGTTGCGCGTTGGCCGGACAGTGAGGGAGTAGTGGCTCACCGTGTCTGGATGTATGAAACTCTCCGTGCTTCCGCTGTCGAACAGGCAGGTCGTGGCGTGGCCATTTACTTTGATGTCCATCATGGACTTGGACAGGTGATGCGGGCGAGCTTGGTCCAGTGTGACGGAGGCTAGTGTATGGCTGAGCGAGCTGCTGTAGTCTGCGGGTGAGGCGGTGGTCGGGTCTGGCGACAAGGTGGCGGTCGACTGTGGTGGACAAAATGGCGGCGCCTACGAGGTTGAATAAGATGGCTGCCCCCACAACTCACATGAGGCATTGCTGGTGTCGGTTGCCTTGATCAAAGATGGCCGCCCCCACGACTCACACGAGGGGATACTGGCATCTGTGGCCTGGATGAAAGATGGCCGCCCCCACAATTCGCATGAGGCACTGCTGGCGTCTGTGGCTCTCCCCCTGCAGGCCTTAGCGAAGTGGCCTTTCTTCTGGCAATGGGAGCAAGTCGCGTTCCTCGCAGGGCAGCGCGTCCTCGGGTGTTTCGCCTGGCCACAGAAGAAGCAGCCGGCGGCCCGATCGCGGGGGTCCGATGTTGCAGCCGGTACCGGGGGTGGCGGTCCCGATCGGTTCTGGGACGCCGACGCTGAGGTAGGTCCCGGAGGCGGCGTTGCGAGGGGTATTGCGGCCGGGGTCGGGCCGGAGTCCCAGGGTCGCGCAGTACAGTACCTGGAATACGCCTCGAGGTCCCGATGGGCCACTTCCAGGGAGCGGGCGAGGGCTGCAGCTGTGTTCAGGTCGAGGTCCTTTGATTCTAGCAGTCTTTGCCGTGAGTAGTCGGACCGAAGGCCTTTCACGAAGGCATCGCGGATATTCTCTTCAGTATTTTCTGCAGCCGTTACCGCTTTAAAGTCACAGTCCCTGCCGAGTGTTTGTAGCGCCCGTAAAAATTCATCTACAGACTCTCCTGGCTGTTGCGGGCGGGATCTTAGGAGGTGTCTGGCATACATAGAATTTACCGGGCTCCGGTACTGCTGTTTCAGCAGGTTGATGGCGGCCTCGTATGTAGTAAGGTCCTGTATGAGTGCGAATACTTTAGGGCTCACTTGGGCGGTCAGCACTCTTAGTTTGGATCTCTGAGGCACGCCGGATTCTCCCAGGTTGGATCCGATCACCCACAAGGGTGGGCTCTGTTATTTAGCCAATAAAATTGATATACCTATCAATACATCCAATGAAAAGCGACGAGTTAAGAAAGTAACTATAGGTTTTTATTGGCTAAATAACAGAGCCCACCCTCGTGGGTGATCGGATCCAACAAGGAGGAATACCAGCCAGTCGACCACCTTTATACCTGGGCAAGTAGGCGGAGCTATGGGCGGAGTCAGCAGTGGTCAGCCCAGGTATAACAGCGTGGCAAGAGGCGACCTCGTGTAGTGATACAACAGTGTAAACAGTGATAACCATAGTGTAACGATATAACAGTGATAACCATAGTGTAACGGTAGTGAACGATAAAAGTGGTTTACCACAGGGAGCACACATAATCCTGTGCCCCCAGCACTTGAATGCCTATTCAAAACCGCAGTGCGGGTTCAGAGCTGCTGGTGCGAAACCTATAAATTGTACCATGGAGGCAATGGCACAAGGCCATGTTCCCCTGCAGGGAGCATATATAGGAGGTGGGACATATTGTGTCACCACCGGCGCGTCCCACTACCAGCATGGACAGCATAGCTGGTGTCCGGTTAGTGACAGCAGTTTCTGTTTTAAACCCGAGGCAGAAGTTCAAGTGGCCCAGGAGCGAATTGTCCCCATTTCTGAACCCTCCGCTGTTCACCTCACTGTGAAGGAGAATTTTACCAATTTGCAAAAGTACGTAGCGCATTTTGGCTACGAAATCCCCCCTCTTCCTGAACACCTTACCAAAATACTAAAAGCCGTTATAGTTTCACAGAAACATTTTTACACTCTAGAGCAGAAAACAGTAGAGATAGGGCCTAAGATATTGGATATTGTGATTCCACCCTGGTGGAACATTTTCAATAACATAGATGTCCCTTCGTGGATCAGACTGGCTTCCCACATTCTCATGGTTTGCCAGTTAGGGATAGTGTTGTATCTAATTTGCATTCAATGCAAGGGAAAAGGTCAGTTGTTAGAGTTCCGAAACCAGAAGATCTGGAAGGAACATTATGTGAAGGTGGAGGGAGATACGCCTGTTTGAGTTTTTTTCCTTGTGTTTTGATTAAAGATTGTTGTTTTTTTTTGTGTTTGTTGTTTTTAATAAAGATTTTCACGACGCGTTGTTAATAAAGATGTATGTGTACCAAGTGGTGCAGGGGTGTTGGACGCCCTCCATGCTTGGATGTGTGTAAAAGACTGTAATTATTCTATGTATGCTTATGTACACTACATTTTCGCGGAATGGAGTGCATGTGTCATGGGTGTGTTAGATAGGTAATTACAGGGGAAGGTTGACTATGGTGGGTCAGAAAATTTTGCTCACCTTGTAAGGATGATACTTCAAGCAAGTTTTAGTATCACAGGGGGGAGTGTAAGATTCGCAAAATTCCCACATTCCCCCAAGGTTATTAATAAAAGGGACCCTGCCTAGACATTTAAAAAAAAGGGTACCCAGAAGATGGCGTCCGCACCTCGTGACCAAAAGCCTGCAAGATTTTAAAAAAGCTTGGACTCTGTAGCAGCACAAGCAGCTTTGGGAAATCGAAACTTAAAATGCATTTTCTGTGAAAAGGACTTTGTGTTTTGAAAGCCAGACAGCTACACTGAATATGCATTATGTCAGATCGTAGACAGATCAAACCCAGTTAGGCCTATACATGAGGTCATTAGTTTGTCCACATAAATAATCGGAAACAGCTTATGGAAGCCATCAAGGCTGGACAGACCGATTAGAACGCATTAATGACAATACAGCCCGGACATCAGGCCATTAGGTGCGATAAACGGCCATCTAAAAAGTTAGTTTAGATTGCTATAATCATTTAAAACAGCCCGCCAAAATTGAAACAATGAACCGACCTGATTTGGTGCGCAGATAAGGGCCATCGAAAGGAGTATAACGGTAGGCCCTCAGTAGGAATCGTTCTCTCTTGGCTCTTGACTCTTGCTCTGCTCTCGACTCTGACCTCTTGTCGGGCCTTGGGCAGCCGCCGCCCGTACTCGTGCCCTGGCCTCGTGGCGGGTTCTCTCCTCGCTCCCCGCAGTAAGTCTTCAGCAGTCAAGGACATCCATACTAAGCGCAGGGGAGGGGGGCGAGACCCGAGTCCAAAGTCACCCAGGACACCCGGGCCACGAGAGAGGGCAGAGGAAACGAGGTGAAACGAGACGAGACGAGTTGAGACGAAGAAGAAGGTAACAACTCGATAAGAGCAGAGCAGTGCAGTGAAAAACGTATCGCTAAAGGCCAAGTGCCTAGTTATGAGCTGGCGCTTGGGGGGAAGAATCTTGTTGAACACTGCGAATAAACGCAGGTGTCCACGCCACAACGAATATACAGGCGTTTGATGCTTGGGTAGTAAAATCTAAGCAGTAAAAACTGCCAACCGTCCTATAGACACAACGTTACCACCGATGACCGCCCGAGGGAGAAGAAGAAGAGAACCCATCGTGACGAGACGACGGTAGCTGAGGAGAAGAAAGGTGTGTGGCAGCAGCAGCTCCAGCAGCGCGCCCTGAGACCACGTGCCGACGGGGTACCTAAAAGGACAGAAGGCTAAACCTCAAAACCCGCATCCGTTAAAACAGCTGGCTTTGCTTTGGATTGGTGAGCATTAATTCTGGCCCCTCATAGCTTAATCTAGTTAGGTATAGGGGTGGGATAAGGATAAGGGGATTGTTAATGTCGTTTTTCCCTCGATGTGCCATGTGTTCCCCATTCCCTGTATAAGTATAATTTTTGTATTTGCCTGTATTTTATACTAGTGACTTTCTCATAAGACTGTTTTATTTTCTGTTTTAATAAAATCTTGGTTTTCTTACACCAAACCACCTGTCTACTCGAGTTTTCTGTATCGCCGCCTGTACCTAAGTCCGGTGTCTAGAACCCAGGGGTGTGGGAGCGATTCGAACCGCTCACAGACAGTCAGGGGCATAACTGACTGGGCACACGCGCCACCCGCCACCCCCTACACATTAATAATCTTCCCTCCGTCATAAGCTCAGGAGCGGGGCTGTTTGCTGATGATTCCAGTGCTTAGCTCAGTTCACAACTGCTCGAAAATGAAGCAGCCAATGTCAGCCTACAGCAGGACCTGGACAACACCCAGTCTTGGGCTGACAAAGGGCAGGTAATGACCATCTCAGATAAGAGACTCCTGCCCTCTTAGGGTATTGTTTGCATTCTATTTATTAACCCTTCAATTACTAAGGGAGGATTTGGACACCAAACTGAAGTAATAGTTTTTAGTTTATTCTAAAACATTTGTTTATGGTTCTCTATATTTCTTGTATAATTTGTTCATAGTTGAAAAGCGATGCTATTTAAGATCAAAGAGGTAGGTTTTAAGGAGCATCTTAAAGGAGGAGAGAGATGTAGAGACTTACGGAGGGAATTCCAGAACGTAGGTCCTAGGCAACTAAAGGCACAGCCGCCAATGATGAAGCGATTAGATGCACAAGAGGCCAGAATTGGAGGAGCGCAGAGATCTCAGAGGGTTGTAAGCCTGGAAGAGGTTATTGAGATAGGGAGGGGTGAAGCCATGGAGGGTTTTGAAAACAAGGATGAAAATTAAAAAATTAAGCTATTGCCGGACCGGGAGCCAATGTAAGTCAGTGAGCACAGGGGTGATGGGTGAACGGGACTTGGTGCGAGTTAGAATACGGGCAGCAGAGTTTTGGATGAGTTCAAGTTTATGGCGGGTGGAAGATGGGAGGCCGGCCAGGAGAGCACTGGAATAGTCAAAAGTATTGTGTGCAGTTCTGGTCGCCTTATCTGAGGAAGGATGTTCTTGCCATGGAAGGAGTTCAGCGAAGATTCACCAGGCTGATACCTGGGATGGCAGGAATGACGTATGAGGAGACATTGGGTCGATTGGACTTGTACTCGGTGGAGTTTAGAAGAATGAGAGGGGCTCTCATTGAAACTTATAAAATTCTGACCGGACTGGACAGACTAGATGCAGGAAGGATGTTCCCGATGGTCGGGGAGTCCAGAACCAGGGGACACAGTCTAAGGATAAGGGGTAAGCCATTTAGGACAGAGATGAGGAGGAATTTCTTCACCCAGAGAGTGGTGAACCTGTGGAATTCTCTGCCACAGAGGGCGGTGGAGGCCAGTTCATTAAATATATTCAAGAAGGAGTTGGATATATTTCTTAAGGCTAAAGGGATCAAGGGTTATGGGGAGAAGGCAGGGACCGGGTACTGAAATTGGATGATCAGCCATGATCTCATTGAATGGCGGAGCAGGCTCGAGGGGCCGAATGGCCGACTCCTGCTCCTATCGTCTATGTTTCTATTTAAGTCTGGAGGAAACAAAGGCACGAATGAGGGTTTCCGCAGCAGATGAGCTGAGGATGGGATGGCGAGGGGTGATACTATGACAGCAGATTTCTACTGTGGTAACAATTATTTTCCTGAATGATTGATAAAGATATGAAGTACTTTCAAATGAGTCAAAAGGATTAAATGCAAGAAAAAAAAAGTACTAATGCATTGGCCGGGAATTGAACGCGGGCTTCCCGTGTGGCAGGTGAGAATTCTACCACTGAACCACTAATGCAAATTATAAATATGGATTTTCTTTATTTCCATACATATTCGTAGTTTTGGCTTTATAACCTTTCTAATGATTTGTGAATAAAGTCAGTATTTAATTTATGTAAGCATTGAACTGAAGATAGGAAAGTTAATTATTTCTTGTCAAACTTTAATTTTTAAAACATCTCCAATACATTTTGTTTTGTTCTAATACAGTAGTAGAGATATTACAGCATTAAAACATTTGAAAATATACATTTTCACATCTGAAGATTTCACTCCATTTGGAAATTGTATAGTATTTGGTAATGAGAGCAGAGTTAACTAAAGCATTGATAAGAAAAGCCAAATGTTTTATTCTAAGCAAAATGGTAAGAGGCTCTATGTAAGGCAGAGAGGGCTGGCTTTGAAATAAAAGTTAGTTAATCTGTGTGAGCAACTGATGATAATCACTGGGGTATTGTTTCTATAATAGTGTGGACATATTAAAAAACTGGGGAAAGTCAAATATTTTTATTAGAGAATCAGAGAACCCCTCATTATATTGCAAAATTAACCTGTATTATTTATAGCCAGCTAACAGAAGCTCCAGATTCAGTATGCTGTGCCATGTCTCAAAGGGAATTTCATTCCCAGAACAGCATAAAGCCTGAGGCCCTGAGGGGGGGGTACGGAATTTAAAAAACCCACAACTTTGGCACCATCTAGAGGTTGAAAAGCTTTGCTACCTTCTGATAGAGCACATTCCTGTTATAGATAGATCACAGTACTACATTTCATAAAACTAGGATCAAAGGGAATTTCAGCAAGTACATTTCCTAAAAAGTGTTACATCTTGGAAGATGACAGTTAAGAGTTCTACACTCCCAAAAAACAAAGAATAATCAAGATTCCATATTAGTCACGTCAAAACTGTACTTGCCTGGAATTTACAGCATAGAAACAGGCCATTCGGCCCAACTGGTCTGTGCCAGTGTTTATGCTCCATACGAACCTCCTCCCACCCTACTTCATCTAACCCCATCAGCATATAACCTTCTATTCCTTTCTCTCTTGTGTTTATCTAGCTTCCCCTTAAATGCATTATTTTCTTACTGTCAGTACTAATACATATACAGGGTATAATACAATACAGTTTGTTGTAAATGTTACAAGGCAGCAAAACAGAAATGACATTTTAAATCAAAAGAACAAAATGTAAGTAATTTGTTGATTCTACCTCAACCTGAGATGAGATACAGGTTGGACCCCGGTAATCTGGCACCCTTGGGACAAGGCCGGTGCCAGACCATTGAAAATTCCGAACCACTGAAGGTTAGGTAAATAACACCTAAAATAACAATATTAGGTACAATATTATGTTTGTTTATATTGTGGGAAACAGTGGCGCCGCTGAGCAGCTGCTCCGCCATCTAAAGACCGCCGGTTTCAATTCGTGCCGGACCACTGAAGGTGCCGGACCGTCAGGTGCCGGATTACCAGGGTTCAACCTGTACTGACTCAGTCACACTAGTGTAATAGCAAATTCTTACCTTTCCATAGCTTGGTCAGGAAGATGCACTCTTGATACAACTTTCCATAAGTTAACTTGTTAGATTGCCTTGCTCTCCAGTGTGTTCTTGTCTCGGTGGCAGTGTGACCCTCATCACCAAATCTCAGCTTGGTCTGTCCCTTTACCCCTCTGGCACCTTCACCTCCTTTGAGCATCTCACGTTCTTCCACCCCTCTCCTTTAAAATTATCGTTCTCTACCATCCAACCAAGCCTCACACAAAGTTTCTCCGTGAGATATCCTCACTCCTTTCCTCCCTCAGCTTCTGCACCAAGCAACTTCTCATCCTTGACGATTTCAACCTCCATCTAAACTCACTTTGTCCACGCTCCTCTAAATTCACTGCGCTCCTGTCCTCCCTTAAACTCTCCCTCCATATAAACTCCTCCCCATATTTATGGCCAACCCATCGGCCTTGACATATCACATGGCCTCTCCATTTCCATCGTCGCAATCACAGATAAGGCCATCTCTGATCACTTCCTTGTATCCCACACCACTCACATCCCCATTCCCACCCTACTACCTTCTGCATCCGCCCCTGAAAAAAACTCTCTGCAAATTCACCTACAACAGCCCTCCATTTGCCATGATACTTCTATTGAAAGTGAGGCCATTTGCTTTTGATATATATTCCATCCTTTCATTCAGTAAATCTCAACAAAATTCATCATTAAACCCTGCTGCACAACACCAAACTTTGCTATGACAACAACAACAACTTGCATTTATATCGTGCCTTTAACGTAGTAAAACGTCCCAAGGCGCTTCACAGGAGTGTTATAAAACAAAATTTGACACCAAGCCACACATAAGGAGATATTAGGACAGATGGTTTTAAGGGGCATCTTAAAGAAGGAAAGAGAGGTAGAAAGGCGGAGAGGTTTAGGGAGGGAATTCCAGAGCTTAGGGCCTCAGCAGCTGAAGGCATAGCCGCCAATGGTGGAGCGATTTAAAATTGGGGATGTGGAAGAGGCCAGAATTAGAGCAGCGCAGATATCTTGGAGGGTTGTGGGGCTGGAGGGGTTTGCAGAGATAGGAAGGGGTGAGGCTATGAAGGGGTTTGAAAACAAGGCTGAGAATTTTAAAATCGAGGCGTTGTTCAACTGGGAGCCACTGTAGGTCAGCAAGCACAGGGGTGATGGGTGAATGGGTGAATGGGACTTGGTCCGAGTTAGGATACGGGCAGCAGAGTTTTGGATGAGACTAAGTTTATGAAGGGTTGAAGATGGGAGGTCGGCCAGGAGAGCATTGGAATAGTCAAGTCTAGAGGTAATGATGAGCACCTGAATTTTCTTGCCATGCACACTTTAAACTTTCCTGCCTGTTCTAACACAGTTACACTTCACTTTCTGTATTGCTACAATCTGCTTTTTGGGCAATACAGCTGTGGTTTAAAATCAACAATTTAAGAGACGATTCGAATTTTGGAAAATTCCATTGGAGGAGCCAGTCTCTTTATTTCGACTTCACACCACTGCAATATGGCTCAATGCCAGCATTTCACCAGCTTGTGCACATCAGCACAGATTATGTGCTCAAATCCCTATGGTAGGGCTTGAGCCCACTACCATTCACACCCAGGCAAGAGTATTACCACTGGGCCAAGCTGACACTTTTGTAGAGGAACCAGGCCCTTCCTAGAAAAAAAATTGCATGTCACACAATTTGTTATGTCTCTTTTTCTAGATTGGTGTGAATGCTTTCTCCCCAATTTGTGTAGTAAATCAGGTGTGAAGGCCTGAACTGACTCCGAAACAAAGCAAAGTGAGACTATCTCCTCCAGCGACTCTCACTCTGCTTTACTCCAGTGTGTTTGGGCCCTGGCTCCAGATTTGGGCTACATTTCCACTAACTACAGCAGCAGTGTGAAGTGAAACCACTTCATACTGACGCTACAGTTGTAGTCTGAATGCACCCTCAATGTAACCATTAGCAACAGGAACCCTTTAACAATTACAATAAACCTTCAGCTTTCAGATGGAAGTAAATAACAATAATGGATAATTATTTTCAAACATCATTTGGAGTTTTTTGGGGGTTAGGTAAGCTTTTTTCAAGCTATTTGTCAGCTTCTGCTAGTTTTCTAGACTGGTGTGTATGTTTACTCCCCATGTTGCTGTGTCCTTCCTGGAACCAGCACCCTCTGGTCAGCGATGCCTCCTCCTTTACTTACACTCACTCAATGCTCTGCTTATTGAACTTTCCTTGTATTACACAATACTGACTGATGACTCATTCAGAACTAGAAAACTATCATCATTCTTTCTAAATCCAGTAGCTATAACGAATGGCCCAATCAGATATATGAACCGGAAGGTGTGAAAGGTTAGTGGTGTATTTACACTACAGGTTTAGCACCAGGGCAGAGAAGTTTCCGTTACGTACCAGCACTAAACTGGTGAATCACAGAATCGTACAGCACAGAAGGAGGCCATTCAGCCCATCGAGTCAGCGCCGGCTCTTTGAAAGAAATCCAGTTAGTCCTACTTTTTCCCCATATCCCTGCAATTTTTTCTCCTTCAAGTATTTATCCAATTCCCCTTTGAAAGCTACTATTGAATCTGTTTCCACCACCCTATCAGGCCGTGCATTCCAAATCCTAAACACTTGTTGCGTAAAAAAGATTTTCCTCATGTCGTCTCTGGATCTTTTACCAATCACCTTAAATCTGTGCCCTCTGGTTATCCACCCTTCAGCCATTCATAGAATCATAGAATAGTTACAGCACGGAAGTAGGCCATTCAGCCCGTTGAGCCCGTGCCGACTCTCAGTTAGTCCCACTCCCCTGCCCTTTCCCCGTACCCTGCAAATTTGTTTCTTTCAGATACTTATCCAACTCCCTTTTGAAAGATAAGATTGAGTCTACCTCCAGCACCCTTTCAGGCAGTGCATTCCAAAACCTAACCACTTGCTGTGTAAAAAAGTTTCTTCTTACATTGTCTTTGGTTCTTTTGCCAATCACCTTAAATCTGTGTCCTCTGGTTCTCGACCCTTCTGCCAATGAGAACAGTTTCTCTCTATCTACTCTGTCCAGACTCCTCATGATTTTGAACACCTTTATCAAATCTCCTCTCAATCTTCTCTTCTCCAAGAAGAACAACCCCAGCTTCTTCAGTCTATCAACATAACTGAAGTCCCTCATTCCTGGAATCATTCTCGTAAATTTCTTCTGCACCTTCCCAAAGGCTTTCACATCCTTTCTAAAGTCTGGTGCCCAGAATTGGACACAATACTCCAGTTGGGGCCGAACCAGTGTTTTATTCAGGTTCATCATAATTTCCACACTATAGGCTACTCATTGGGCTCGATTTTGCCAGGCCCGAGGAGGCGGGATTGGAGGCGTGTGAGGTGTTAAAATCGCAAATACTGACGGGAGGGCCTGATCCAACCTCCATCCCGCCTCCGAGCAATTTTGCCACATGCGAGTTTTCTGACCCCGTCTCCATCCCGCGGGATAGGCCCTTAAGGCCCTTAACAACCAGTTAATTGCCTCTATAATCCTATTTTGAGAGGCCTTTCTGATTTTAACACTTTTCCCACGCACTTCACACCTCCTCTGAAACACACCAGTGAAACCTGGCGGCAGCACAAGTGGATTGCCTACTAACAGCTGCAGCTCCACCATTGAAAAGGAGTTTTCAGCAATCTTCATTTGCAGGTGGCAGAACTTTGTTGTCTCAGGTCTGGGGGAACTTTTAACAGGCCTACTCATTGTTCTGGAAGTTTGGAGCTTGACACCCATCTCCAGTGTGACCTCCTGGGAAACCCCTCTCCCCACCTTGACTGAGCGCTTCCTCAACTGAGGCATATACCAGAAGCATGGGAACCATTTATTTCCTTTCCTTCTGGACATCAGATTCGGACGAAGACCAGCCGTGACAGCAGCAGAACCATGAACAACAGCACCACCAACAGCAGCAGCATCAACAGGAGTGCCAAGCTGCTGCTCACCCACCTGAAGCTGCACAGGGCAGAAGGCGCCAGCGCGCGACCACATTGCTGCCCGGGATGCAAAGGAGGCACTTGGCCAGATTTGCTTAGCCTGCACAAACAAACACTTTTGCCTCGCAGCTTCTTATCAGACCATCGACAATGGCCAAGAGCCTGCGGATTCCTATCACTCTGACCACCATACTGACAATTGCAAGTCACCCTAAGCCCTCAATGTGGAAGTCCCATTTGCGAAATGACAGACGCCACAACTGCAACAGTTTCCCATCAGTATTTTTTATGACAATATGCAACTGATGGCATGTTAAAAATAAACACAAAATTACACCCAAGTGACTACCCTTGTGACTATTTGTGCAGTATCTTTCTCTTACGCGTGCTCCTACGTGGTGCTTCCCCTGTGGCTTCAGCAGATGTGGAGGCCCCTTGCTCACTTTGTTGCTGCTCCTGCCTCGACACCTTTGGCGGGTGTCCTCTGGGGTTGCGAGCCTGTGAGGGCTCGTCAACAGTCTGCTGCTCCTGCGGCTGTGCAGGGGTTGAGACGCCAATCTCAGTTGGGTGGGGACTCTGGTGGGGCTCTGACCGAGGGCTCTGCAGTGGCATGGAAGTGTGAGCGCTTGGAGAGGAGCCCCCACTTCCTTGATGTCTGCCACCAACTTCCCTCTCATGGGTCAGGTCCCCCTCAGCGCTTACAAGTGGCTTGAGAGCACCTTGCTGCACATCAGGGGGGCCATGGGGACCCGTATCTGCACTGGCAGTCCTACTCAGAAGGACTTCCATGAAGCTCTGGTTTCTCTGTTCAATAGCTGACCATCGCTCCTCCAGAGATGTCAGTCTATTCTGAACACTCACCATGTTTTCCTCACTCCAGCGACTTACAGCCTCCATGGCCGTAGCCAGCCTTTCCATGGAGGTTGCCATCCTTTCCGTGGTGCTGCGTTCTTGCGCCAATGACTCCACAAAGGCTCTGCTCATGTTCGCGATGGACTCCTCCATTCGCTCCACACTCGCAGCGACCCTGGAGACGAAACCTGCCAGAGACTCCTGCACCTGTTCCTGGAGTTCCAGCACCGCTGTTCTTCTGCATGGACCCGGAGGCACAGGGTCGACATGCAGCGGAGCTGAGCTGGGAGAGTCCTGCGCCCTCCGACTAGGACTCTCCACTGCTGTCCCTGTCTCCACCATCTGCTGATGCTCACTTGTGAACTGTCATACACCAGGTGACAACACTGCACTATCTCGCAAAGGTACCACCGAGGTGTGAGTGCGCTGGTGCTGGGTGCACTTAATTCTGCTGACGGAGCGCCCTCAGAGGTTGCAGCTTCCTCTGAGGAGTCTGGAAGCTCAGGCTCTTCCTCCTGGAAAGTGGGAACGGGGGCTCTCAATGGTCCTATGGGGGAGTAAAGGAAAGAGTCAGAGATGTGAGGCCAAGGTTACATGCACATTGACTATTGCAGATGATCAAAAGTCAATCTGTTAGAGCATCAGAATCATTATCAGTGACTCATGCAATGTCAATGAGAGAGATGATAAACTATTCTGTCACCAGCTTGCTGTGATGCACCCGTCTGTCCGTCTCCACTTGCGCATCCTCCTCCACTCCCACGATCTCCAGGGCCGCCTCCTCCCAGGGGGTGAGCTGGGCTACTGAGGGTGGCCCTCCTCCTGTCCTCGCTCTTTCCCTCTTATTATGAGCTCTCTTTTCCTGCAATGAGGGAGACAAGTGGAGTTTGAGTGAGAATGAAGGAGTGAGTGTAGAGAATCCATATCATTGCTGGTTAGAAGGAGGCAAAGATGGAGTGAGGTGGCAAGACCAAGGGCCCTTCCTGTGTGTTGTAAGTTGTTTTCATAGCTCACAGCGATAGGGAGTGTGAGGGCTGCATAGTCGAATAGTTAAGTGAATGTGACCATAGAGAGAGAGGGAATGGGTAAGGGTGCAGGGATGTCAGTGTCAAGTGGGATGTGGAGGAAGAGGTTGTCAAAGCTGAGTGCTGGTGAGGAGAGGCAATGGGGATCAGGTTGAGGGTTTTGGGAAAGTCATACTCACTTTTCCAGTGCGCAGAAAGTCATGAAACCTCTTCCTGCACTGCAGCCAGGTTCTGCGGCACATAGATATTGAATTGACCTCCTGGGCCACTTGCATCCACACAGCTTTAGTCTGCTGGGGAGGCTTCTTCCTCCCCAAAGAAGATAAGAGCACCTCCTTATTGGATCTGGCTCCCTCCACCAGAGCTTGCAGGGCGGCTTCATCAAAGCGTGGAGCAGACTTTGGCCTGCTGCTGGACATCGTGGCTGAACTAAGGGCTTACAGCAATGGGCATGAAGTTTGTAGTCTCCAGAAGAAGCAAGGCTGCTTGCAGGCCTTAAATCCAGCAGCATTGATGACGTAATCAGAGGCAACTTTCAGGATGGAAAGACTCATTGGGCCAGGGCTTCCCACACGCTGGGAATCAATTGGCCAATTAGGTGAAAATCGCATTTTTCCCCCACATCAAAGTGGAGTCGGGTGGATAACACGAAAAGCGGCTGACATGCCCCCAGCCTGCCCCAATGACAAAATCGAGTCCTATACCTCTATTTATGAAGCCCAGGATCCTGTATGCTTTTTTAACTGCTTTCTCAACCTGCCCTGCCACCTTCAACAATTTGTGCACATATACTCCCAGGTCTCTCTGTTCGTGCACCCCCTTTACGATTGTACCTTTTAGTTTATATGTCCTCTCCTCATTCTTTCTACCAAAATGTATCACTTCACACTTTTCTGTGTTAAATTTCATCTGCCACTTGTCCGCCCATTCCACCAGCCTGTCTATGTCCTTTTGAAGTCTATCACTATTCTCCTCACTGATCACTATACTTCCAAGTTTTGTGTCATCTGCAAATTTTGAAATTGTGCCCTGTACACCCACGTCCAAGTCATTAATATATATCAAGAAAAGCAGTGGTCCTAGAACTGACCCCTGGGGAACACCACTGTATACCTTCCTCCAGTCCGAAAAACAACCATTCACCACTACTCTCTGTTTCCTGTCACTTAGCCAATTCTGTATCCATGCTGCCACTGCCCTTTTATTCCATGGGCTTCAACTTTGCTGGCGAGCCTATTATGTGGCACTTTGTCGAATGCCTTTTGGAAATTCATGTACACCACGTCAACCGCACTACCCTCATCAACCCTCTCTGTTACCTCATCAAAAAACTCAATCAGTTTGCTTAAACACAATTTGCCTTTAACAAATCCATGCTGGTTTTCCTTCATTAATCCACACTGATCCAAATGACTGTTAATTCTTTCCCTGATTACTGTTTCTAAAAGCTTCCCCACTATCGAGGTTAAACTGACTGGCCTGTAGTTGCTGGGTTTATCTTTACACCCTTTTTTGAACAATGATGTAACATTTGCAATTCTCCAGTCCTCTGGCACCACCCTCGTATCTATGGAGGATTGGAATATTATGGCCAGTACCTCCGCTATTTCCGCCCTCAATTCCCTCAGCATCCTAGGATGCATCCCATCCGCTCCTGGTGACTCATCTATTTTAAGTACAGCCAGCCTTTCTAATACCTCTTTATCAATTTTTATACTATCAAGTGTCTCCACTACCTCTCCTTTACTATGTCTATGGCAGCATTCTCTTCCTTGGTGAAGACAGATACAAAGTACTCATTTAGTACCTCAGCCATACCCTCTGCCTCCATGCAAAGGTCTCCTTTTTGGTCCCTAATCAGCCCCACCCCTCCTCTTACTACCCTTTTACTACTTATATGCCTAAAGAAGACTTTTGAATTACCTTTTATGTTGGCTGCCATTCTATTCTCATACCTTCTCTTTGCTCCTCTTATTTTGTTTTTCACTTCTCCTCTGACCTTTCTGTATATAACCTGATTCTCAGATGTATTTGTAACCTGACATGTCATATGCGCTCTTTTTCTGCTTCATCATATTGGCTATCTGTTTTGTCATCCATGGAGCTCTGACTTTATTGTACCTGACTTTACTGAATGTATCTCGACTGTACCCGAACGATTTCCTCTTTAAAGGCAGCCCATTGTTCCACTAGTTATGCCTGCCAATCTTTGATTCCACTTTACCCGGGCCAGATCTGTTCTCATCCCGCTGAAATTGGCCTTCCCCCAGTTAAATATTTTCACTCTAGATTGCTCCCTGTCCTTTTTCATAGCTAATCTAAACCTTATGATGCTATGATCACTGTTCCCTAAATGTTCCCCTACTGACACTTGCTCCACTTGACCCACCTCATTCCCCAGAACCAGATCCAGCGACGCACGCCTCCTCCCTCGTAGAGCTGGAAACGTACTGATCAAGAAAGTTCTCCTGAACACACTTCAGAAATTCTTCCCCTTCTCTGCGCTTTACACTATTACAATCACAGTCTATATTAGGATAGTTTAAGTCCCCCATTATTACTACTCTATAGTTCTTGCACCTCTGTAATTTCCCTGCAAATTTGCTCCTCCATATCTTTCCTACTATTTGGTGATCTATAGAATACACCTAGTAGTGTAATGGCACCTCTATTATTTCTTAACTCTAGCCATATAGATTCTGTCCTTGACCCCTCCAGGACATCCTCCCTCTCCAGCACTGTAACATTCTCCTTAACCAATACTGCCACACCACCTCCTATCTTTCCTTCCCTATCTTTCCTGAACACCTTATAACCAGGAATATTTAATACCCAATCCTGCCCTTTTATGAGCCAGGTCTCTGTTATTGCCACGACATCATATTCCCATGCGGCTATTTGTGCCTGCAGCTCACTTACCTTGTTTACTACGCTTTGTGTGTTCACATACATACACCGTAAAACGATCTTAGACCATCCTGTATTCTCTCTTAGTTGGACCCCACCTAATACCTTACTATTTCTTACTTTAGTGCTATCTGTCTCTCCCAATCCTTTGAGCACTTTATTTCTCCTTTCTAATGTTACATCCTGGTGCCCATCTCCCTGCCAAATTAGTTTAAACCCTCCCCAACAGCACTTGCAAACCCTCCCGTGAGGATATTGGTTCCAGCCCTGTTGAGGTGCAACCCATCCAGCCTGTACAGGTCCCATCTCCCCCAGAACTGGTCCCAATGTTCCAGGAAACTGAAGCCCTCCCTCCTGCACCATCTCTCCAGCCATGCATTCATCTGCTCTATCCTCCTATTTCTATACTCACTTGCGTGTGGCACTGGGAGACACAATACTCCAGCTCGGGCCGAACTAGTGTTTTATATAGGTTTAGCATAACTTCCTGGCTTTTGTACTCCATTGCTCTATTTATAAAGCCCAGGATTCCATAAGAATTATCACCTTTGAGGTCCTGCTTTTTAATCACTTTCCTAGCTCCCTAAAATCTGCCTGCAGGATTTCATCCCTCTTTCTACATATTTCGTTGGTACCAATATGGACCACGACCTCTGACTGTTCACCCTCCCACCTCAGAATGTTCTGCAGCTGCTCAGTTACATCCTTGACCCTGGCACCAGGGAGGCAACATACCATCCTGGAGTCGCGTCTGCGGCCACAGAAACGTCTGTCTGCGCCCCTAACTATCGAATCCCCTATCACTATTGCTTTCCCACTCTTCTTCCTCCCCCCCTGTACAGCTGAGCCACCTGTGGTGCCACGGACTTGGCTCTGGCTGTACTCCCCAGAGGAACCATCGCCCTCGCCAGTACTCAGAACCGAGATGCACTCAGGGGACTCCTGCACTGTCGGTCCTCCTTTTCGGTCTGGCGGTCACCCATTCCCTGTCTGCCTGCGCACTCCTTATCTGTGGGGTGACCACCTCCTGAAATGTGCTACGCACGAAGCTCTCATTGGAAACAGTTTCTCTTTATTTACTCTATCTAAACACTTTCATGATTTTAAACACCTCTATCAAATCTCCTCTGAGCCTTCTCTGCTCTAAGGAGGACAACCCCAGCTTCTCTAGTCTATCCACGTAAATGTAATCCCTCATCCCTAGAACCATTATAGTAAAT
This sequence comes from Somniosus microcephalus, assembly GCF_052327205.1. Taxonomy (NCBI): domain Eukaryota; kingdom Metazoa; phylum Chordata; class Chondrichthyes; order Squaliformes; family Somniosidae; genus Somniosus; species Somniosus microcephalus. The sequence goes on from NC_140988.1 coordinate 155,311,787, forward strand.
CTCTTCTGTACCTTCTCCAAAGCCTTCACGCCCTTCCTAAAGTGTAGAGCCCAGGATTGGACACAATACTCCAGCTGGGGCCGAACTAGTGTTTTAGAAACTTAGAAACAGAAGATAGGAGCAGGAGTTGGCCATTCGGCCCCTCGAGCCTGTTCTGCCATTTAATGAGATCATGGCTGATCATCCAAATTCAGTACCCTGTCCCTGCCTTCTCCCCATATCCCTTGATCCCTTTAGCCTTAAGAAATATATCTAACTCCTTCTTGAATATATTTAATAAATTGGCCTCAACTGCCTTGTGTGGTAGAGAATTCCACAGGTTCACCACTCTCTGGGTGAAGAAATTCCTCCTGATCTCTGTCCTAAATGGCTTACCCCTTATCCTTAGACTGTGTCCCCTGGTTCTGGACTCCCCCACCATCGGGAACATCCTTCCTGCATCTAGTCTGTCCAGTCCTGTTAGAATTTTATAAGTTTCAAAGAGATCCCCTCTCATTCTTCTAAACTCTAGCGAATATAAGCCTAATTGACACAATCTCTCCTCATACGTCATTCCTGCCATCCCAGGTATCAGTCTGGTGAATCTTCGCTGCACTCTCTCCATGGCAAGAACATCCTTCCTTAGATAAGGTGACCAAAACTGCACACAATACTCAAGGTGTGGTCTCACCAAGGCCCTGTACAACTGCAGCAAGACATCCTTGCTTCTGTACTCGAATCCTCTCGCTATGAAAGCCAACATACCATTTGCTTTCTTAACCGCCTGCTGCACCTGCATGCTTACCTTCAGCGACTGGTGCACAAGGACACCCAGGTCTCGTTGCACTTCCCCTTTTCCCAATCTATTGCCGTTCAGATAATAATCTGTCTTCCTGTTTTTGCCACCGAAGTGGATAACCTCGCATTTATCCACATTATACTGCATTTGCCATGCATCTGCCCAATCACCCAACCTGTCCAAATCGTACTGGAGTTTCTCTGCATTCTCCTCACAGCGCACACGCCCACCCAGCTTTGTGTCATCTGCAAACTTGGAGATATTACATCTAGTTCCCTCGTCTAGATCATTAATATATATTGTGAATAGCTGGGATCCTAGCACCGATCCCTGCAGTACCCCACTAGTCACTGCCTGCCACTCGGAAAAAGAGCCGTTTATTCCAACTCTTTGCTTCCTGTCTGCCAACCGGTTCTCTATCCAAGACAGTACCTTACCCCCAATCCCATGTGCTTTAACTTTGCACGCTAATCTCTTATGTGGGACCTTATCGAAAGCCTTCTGAAAGTCCAAATACACCACATCCACTGGTTCTCCCTCATCTATTCTACCAGTTACATCCTCAAAAATATATATGTTTAGCATAACTTCCTGGCTTTTGTACTCCATTGCTCTATTATAAAGCCCAGGATTCCATATGATTTATTAACTGCTTTGTTAACCTGTCCTGACACCGTCAAAGCCATGTATTGTCCCTCCTCATTGTTCCTACAAAAATGTATCACCTCCCACTTTTCTGCGTTGAATTTAATTTGCCATGTGTCCGCCCATTCCAACAGCCTGTCTATGTCTTCTTGAAGACTCTTACTCACAGTTTACCACACTTCCAAAGGAATGATTGTATGGTACCAAGGAATGATCACAATGTTGCAAATATGTTTAATGTTGAATAAATCCAATTAAATAAAAAGAAGCTTTCATCAGGGAACGGATTCCTTGCTAATCTTGGGTTGTCTCAAAGAGCGGCCCGAGAGCGGACCTGAATTAAAGCAGCGGCAGTGGCGAGAGGATAAAGAGCGGCCCGAGAGCGGACTTGAATTAAAGCAGCGGCAGTGGCGAGAGGATAAAGAGCGGCCCGAGAGTGGACCTGAATTAAAGCAGCGGCAGTGGCGAGAGGATAAAGAGCGGCCCGAGAGCGGACCTGAATTAAAGCAGCGGCAGTGGCGAGAGGATAAAGAGCGGCCCGAGAGCGGACCCGAATGGTGGCATAGTGGTTAGCACTGTTGCCTCACAGCGCCAGGTACCCGGGTTCGAATCCGGCCTCGGGTGACTGTCTGTGTGGAGTTTGCACATTCTCCCCGTGTTTGCGTGGGTTTCCTCCGGGTGCTCCGGTTTCCTCCCACAGTCCAAAGATGTGCGGGTTAGGTTGATTGGCTATGATAAATTGACCCTTAGTGTTAGGGGGATTAAATACGTGGGGTTACGGGGATAGGGTGGGATATGTGTTGGTGTAGGGGTTACGGGGATTGGGTGGGATATGTGTCGGTGCAGGCTTGATGGGCCGAAATGGCCTCTATCTGCACTGTGGGGTTTCTGTGATTCTGTGAATTAAAACAGCGACAGTGGCGAGAGGATAAAGAGCAGCCCGAGAGCGGACCTGAATTAAAGCAGCGGCAGTGGCGAGAGGATAAAGAGCGGCCCGAGAGCGGACCTGAATTAAAGCAGCGGCAGTGGCGAGAGGATAAAGAGCGGCCCGAGAGCGGACCTGAATTAAAGCAGCGGCAGTGGCGAGAGGATAAAGAGCGGCCCGAGAGCGGACCTGAATTAAAGCAGCGGCAGTGGCGAGAGGATAAAGAGCGGCCCGAGAGCAGACCTCAATTAAAGCAGCGGCCCGAGAGCGGTCTTGAATTAAAGCAGCGGCGAGAGGATAAAGAGCGGCCCGAGAGCGGACCCGAATTAAAGCAGCGGCAGTGGCGAGAGGATAAAGAGCGGCCCGAGAGCGGACCTGAATTAAAGCAGCGGCAGTGGTGAGAGGATAAAGAGCGGCCCGAGAGCGGACTTGAATTAAAGCAGCGGCAGTGGCGAGAGGATAAAGAGCGGCCCGAGAGCGGACTTGAATTAAAGCAGCGGCAGTGGCGAGGCTCCGATTCAAAAACAACAAAATAAAATCAAAGAATGACATCATAGGAGAGCAGGTAAATGATTGGTTGGTGAGTATTACAGCTTTTTTTGCTCTCTAAGTTAGGGAAGGGGTTTAAGTTAAGAGTTGAGAAACTGTAGCTTGCTAGTGCTTGTTAAATTAATAACTTAAACTAGATAAAATAATCAAACAATAAAACTAAAATATTGATTGAATAAAAGCTTTAACAAATTAATTAATATATAAAACGAGGTTAGAGATGGCAGGGCCCCGCTACCGCCCCGATCGCGATATTTGGCAGCGACCGCCTCTGTAGCGCCGCTCGCTAATCGCGCCCGGTTCACGGGGCCTACCTGTGGCGGCAGTGGCGCAAATTAAGGTGGAGGTGCGGGGCGGCCGTTTTTTTCAGCGGCCACCTGCCAGCACCTCCGTCCCCGGCCTCCTGTTCTCCCCCCGCGGCATTGCCGGCTGTTTTCCAAGAGCCCGGCACTTCTCCTCGGTGCCGGGCTCTTTTGCCGGCACTCGCGATCGCTCATCGCGCTGGTGCAGGCCCCTCCCCCTTAAGAATGGGAGGAAGGCCTGCAGTACCGCAGCGCGTCGTGCCGCAGCGTGTGGCGCTGCGGCACGTTGTGCTGCGATATTCAGTTTCAGCGCCCTAAGAGGGACGCGGAGCGCCTCGAGCCTCGCCCCGTGTCCCTCTTGTGGCGCTCAAGCTGAATTTCCGGCGATCGCTGCTGCTCCGATCGCAGCGCAAAATCTGGCGCCCAGGCGAGCTTGGCGCCCCGTTTGCGGCTCCACCCAGTTTCTCCCCACAAAGAGTCTGCAAAGGGATATAGATAGACTAAGTGAGTGGGCCGTGAGGTGGCAGATGGAGTGTAATGTAGGGAAATGTGAGGTTTTTCACTTTGATAGGAAGAATAGAAAAACAGAATATTTTTTAAATGGTGAGAAACTTTTTAATGTTGGTGTTCAGAAAGATTTGGGTGTCCTCATGCAAGAAACACAGAAAGCTCGCATGCAGGTACAGCAAGCAATAAGGAAGGCAAATGGCATGTTGGCCTTTATTGCAAAGTGGTTGGAGTATAAGAGTAAGGAAGTCTTGCTACAATTGTACAGGGCCTTGGTGCGACCACACCTGGAGTACTGTGCATAGTTTTGGTCTCCTTATCTAAGGAAGGATATGCTTGCCTTGGAGGCGGTGCAACGAAGGTTCACTAGATTGATTCCTGGGATGAGAGGGTTGTCCTATGATGAGAGATTGTGTAGATTGGGCCTATACTCTCTGGAATTTAGAAGAATGAGAGGTGATCTCATTGAAACATACAAGATTCTGAAGGGGATTGACAGGGTAGATGCTGAGAGGTTGTTTCCCCTGGCTGGAGTGTCTAGAACTAGGGGGCATAGTCTCAGGATAAGGGGTCGGCCATTTAAGACTGAGATGAGGAGGAATTTCTTCACTCAGAGGGTTGTGAATCTTTGGAATTCTCTGCCCCAGAGGGCTGTGAATGCTCAGTTGTTGAGTATATTCAAGGCTGAGATCGATAGATTTTTGGACTCTAGGGGAATCAAGGGATATGGAGATCGGGCGGGAAAGTGGAATTGAGGTGGATGATCAGCCATGATCTTATTGAATGGCGGAGCAGGCTCGAGGAGCTGTATGGCCTACTCCTGCTCTTATTTCTTATGTTCTTATGTCTCCCAACACACCTGTGCCCTTCGTGGACTTTCCTATCTCTTCTCTTCCCTGCCGCCCACCGGGCCCTCCCCCCACCCTGAAACTGCTGCTCTCAGGATTTCCTAATTTCCGAACCCCTTCCCTCCTCAATGCCGGTAGCATAGTGGTTATGTTACTTGACTAGTAATCCTAGTAGGCCTGAACTAATAATCTGATATTAGACGCAAGTTCAAATCCCACCATGGTAGTTTGTGAATTTATATTCAGTTAATTAAATAAATCTGAAATAGCAAAGCGACTATCAGATTGTTATATAAAACCCAACTGGTCCACGAATTAATGTCCATTAGGGAAAGAAACCTGTCTAGCTTACACAGTCTGACCTACCTATATGTGACTCCAGACCCACCGCAATGTGGTTGATTCTTAACTGCCCTCCGAAATGGCTTAGCAAGCCACTCAGTTGTATCAAACTGCTACAAAAAAGAATTAGAACGCTAAATGAAAGGACGAGTCTCCTGTTTTAAGACTAGTCTGTGTTTGTAGCTTTCTAAGTGCTCAAGTAAGATGAAACAAAAGGGCCAGATTGAGCAGATGTTGAAAAGTTGTAGCAGCAAAATCCTAAACACATGGTGGGGGGGGTGTCAAAGAAACAGTTTAGGAAGAATACAAATAGCAAAAAAAATGTTCAATGCATTGGCCGGGAATCGAACCCGGGCCTCCCGCGTGGTAGGCGAGAATTCTACCACTGAACCACCAATGCAATAACTGAAGATAAAGTACGCTCTATTTATCAAATAGTTTAACTTGGAAGTGATGCCATTTCCTTTCAATGTATATTACAAAGGAACAGCAGTAGGCCATTTAGCCCCTTGAGCCTGTTCCCTCATTCAATGAGACCATTACTATTCCGAAAAAAATTTAAAGATGGCATTTTTTTAACAGTTTTTGAAGTTCAATAGATTCGGACACGGCAACGGCGCACCCAGCCCAGGTGACCCTGCAAAGTCCTCCTCACTAACATCTGGGGACTTGTACCATAATTGGGAGAGCTGTCCCACAGACTAGTCAAGCAACAGCCTGACATAGTCATACTCACAGAATCATACCTTTCAGTCAACATCCCAGACTGTTCCAATCACCATCCCTGGGTATGTTCTGTCCCACCAGCAGGACAGACGCACCAGAGGTGGCAGCTCAGTGGTATACAAACAAGAGGGAGTGGCCCTGAGAGTCCTCAGCGTTGGCTCCGGACCCCATGAAGACAATTAAACAACTAACGGAAGGAGGAGGCTCCATGAACATCCCCATCCTCAACAATGACGGGGCCCAGCATGTGAGTGCAAAAGGCAAGGCTGAAGCATTCGCAACCATCTTCAGCCAGAAGAGCCGAGTGGATGATCCACCTTGTCCTCCTCCTGAGGTACCCCCTTCTCCTCTGCCCCCATCACAGATGCCAGTTTTCAGCCAACTCGAAGTGATATCAAGATACAGCAAAGGCCCCGACAACATCCTGCAATGCTGAAGACTTGTGCTCCAGAACTAACCGCGCCTCTAGCCAAGCTATTCCAGTACAGCTACAACACTGGCACCCACCCAACAAAGCTGAAAATTGCACAGGTATGTCCTGTCCACAAAAAGCATGACAAATCCAATCCGGCCAATTACCACCCCATTGGCCTACTCTTAATCATCAGCAAAGTGGTAGAAAGTGTTGTCGACTGCTTTCAAGCGGCACTTACTCACCAATAACCTGCTCACCGATGCTCAGATTGGGTTCCGCTCAATTCCAGAGGTGAGATGAGTGACTGTCCTTGACATCAAGGCAGCACTTGACCGAATGTGGCAGCAAGCAGCCCAATGAAATTGAAATCGGGGGGATCAGGAGGAAAATCTCCACTGGCTGGAGTCATACCTAGTACAAAGGAAGATGGTTGTGGGAGACCAATTACCTCAACCCCAGGGCATCGCTGCTGGAGTTCCCCAGGGCAGTGTCCTAGGCCCAACTGTCTTCAGCTGCTTCATCAATGACCTTCCGTTCATCATAAGGTCAGAAGTGGGGATGTTCGCTGATGATTTCACAGTGTTCAATTCCATTTGCAATTCCTCAGATAATAAAGCAGTCTGTGCCCGCATGCAGCAAGACCTGGACAACATCCAGGCTTGGGCTGATAAGTGGCAAGTGACAGTCGCACCACACAAGTGCCAGGCAATGACTATCTCCAACAAGTGACAGTCTAACCACCGCCCCATGACATTTAATGGCATTACCATCGTCAAATCCCCCACCATCAACATCCTGAGGCTGGGGGTCAACATTGACCAAAAACTTAACTGGACCAGCCACATAAATACTGTGGCTACAAGATCAGGACTGAGGCGGACTCCCCAAAGCCTTTCCACCTACAAGGCACAAGTCAGGAGTGTAATGGAATACGCTCCATTTGCCTGGATGAGCCCAGATCCAACAACACTCAAGAAGCTCAACGCCATCCAGGACAAAGCAGCCTGCTTGATTGGCACCCCATCCACCACCTTAAACATTCACTCCCTCTACCACTGGCAACATAGCTGCAGTGTGTACCAACTACAAGATGCACTGCAGCAACTCACCAAGGCTTCTTCGACAGCACCTCCCAAACCCTCGACCTCTACCACCTAGAAGGACAAGGGCAGCAAGTACATGCAAACACCAACACCTGCAAGTTCCCCTCCAAGTCACACACCACCTTGACTTGGAAGTATAACGGTGATCTTTCATCATCACTGGCTCAAAATCCTGGAACTCCTTACCTAACAATACTGTGGGAGTACCTTCACCACACGGACTGCAGCAGTTCAAGAAGGTGGCTCACCACCACCTTCTCAAATGAGGGATGGGCAATAAATGCTGGCTTTGCCAGTGACGCCCACGTGAATAAATAAAAAAGAAAACAGGCTGATGGGGTCACCGACAATGCAGTACTCACTCAGCATTGCACAGATTATGCGATCAAATCCCTGGAGTAGGGCTTGAACTCCTAACCTTCTGATGCCTAGTCAAGAATGCAACCACTGGGCCAAGCTGATGCATAAAATTTTCTAGGAGAACCAGGCTTCAGACCCTCCCTAGAAAATAAATGTGTGTCACAGCTTTTGTTATGTCTCTTCAAGCTCCCATGTACTCCTGTTTTTTTTCCGATACAAGGGAAGGAATGCTGGCTATGTCTACACCTTAAATCACAAGCCCATGTCCGACAGCACTTTCAGTACAATTATTTCTATCCATACATCATAGATTATATTTGGAATTTATCAGCTTTTTGGGGATTACATAAGCTTTTTTCAAGCTGTTGATCAGCTTTTACCAGTTTTCTAGATTGTTTACTAAATAAGGTGTGAAGGCCTGAACTGATTCAGAAACAAATCAAAGAGAGACTATCTCCTTCAGCGACTCTCACTCTGCTTTACTCCAGTGTGTTTGGGCCCTGGCTCCAGATTTGGGCTACATTTACACCAACTGCAGCAACTGTGTGAAGTGAAACCACTTTGCGCTGACGCTACAATTATAGTCTGAATGCACCTCAATGTAACCATTAGCAACAGGTACCCTTTAACAATTACAATAAACCTTCAGCTTTCAGATGGAAATAAATAAAAATAATGCAATTCAAAATGAAAAAACTGCAGAAAGAAGAGTTAGGGGGAAAATGCTGATAGAAAGATATTGAAAACAACTAAAAAAACAGAGGGGAAAGAGAGCAAATGAACAAAAACGAAAAGAAATGAATAGAAAAAATCTAAATAGGTATCCAATTCTTTTCAGCACTTTCGAAGTAAGATAAAACCAAAAAGGCCAGAGTGAGCAGATGTTGAAAAGTTGTAGCAGCAATCTCCTAAACACATGGGGGTGAAAGAAGCAGCCTCCCGCGTGGCAGGCAAGAATTCTACCACCGAACCACCAATGCAATGACTGGAGACATTGTACTCTGCATTTACCAAATAGTTTAGCTCGAAAGTGATGCCATTTCCTTTCAATGTATATTCTGCCCTTTCAGTCCGTAAGTCTCAACAAAATTTCTCATTAAACCCTGCTGCACAACACCCAATTTTGCTGTGATGCTGGACACCTGAATTGTCTTACCAAGCACATTTTAAACTTTACTGCCTGTTCTAAAGCACTTATATTGCACTCAGGCAATGCAGCTGTGGTTTAAAGTCATCAATCTAAAGACGATTACTGGAGGAGCCAGCCCCTTTACTTTGACTTCACACCACTGCAATATGACTTAATGCAGTATTTCAACATCTTGTGTACATCTGCCCAGATTATGTGCTCAAATCCCTGGAGTAGGGTTTGAACCCACTACGTTTTTTTTTTAAACGCCCAGGCAACAGTGCTACCACTGGGCCAAGCTGACACTTAAATTGCTTGAGGGGCACCAGGCCCTTCCTACAAAAAATTTTTGTGTCACATCATTTGTTATATCTCTTTTTGACACTATTCGTCACCTTTTTCTAGATTGGTGTGAATGCTTTCTCCCCAATTTGTGTAGTAAATCAGGAGTGAAGGCCTGAACTGACTCCAAAACAAAGCAAAGTGAGACTATCTCCTCCAGTGACTCTCACTCTGCTTCACTCCAGTGACAGTTTGGGCTCTGGCTCCAGATTTGGGCTACATTTCCACTATCTGCAGCAACAGTGTGAAGTGAAACCACATTTGTAGTCTGAATGCACCCTCAAACTACTCATTAGCAACAGGTAGTGTTTAACAATTACAATAAACCTTCAGCTTTCAGATGGAAGTAAATAACAATAATAGGTAATTATTTTCAAACATCATTGATTAATATTTGGAATTTGTCAGTTTTTTGGGGGTTAGGTAAGCTTTTTTCAAGCTATTGGTCAGCTTCTGCTAGTTTTCTAGACTGGTGTGTATGCTTACTCCCCATGTTGCTGTGTCCTTCCTGGAACCAGCACCCTCTGGTCAGCGATGCCTCCTCCTCTACTTACACTCACTCAATGCTCTGCTTATTGAACTTTCCTTGTATTACACAAAACTGACTGATGACTCATTCAGAATTAGAAAACTATCATCATTCTTTCTAAATCCAGTAGCTATAACGAATGGACCACTCAGATATATGAACCGGAAGGTGTGAAAGGTTAGTGGTGTATTTACACTACAGGTTTACCACCAGGTCAAAGAAGTGTCAGTTTCCTACCAACACTAAACTTGTGTAGTGTAAATCAGGTGTGAAGCTCTGAACTGACTCTGAAAACAAGTAAAGTGAGACCCCTTCCTCCAATTTATGTCTTAATACACTACTGTGAAGAGCCTCGGGATGTTTTCCTACATTAAAAGTACTATATAAATGCACATTGTTGTTGTTGTAGTTGACTGCCTGATATTGTACTCTGTCCAGACAAGCTGTGCTAGTTTTAGAAACCAGCAAAGGATGACCACAAAATTGATAAAGAGGGAGAAAATAGAATATGAGAGTAAACTAGCAAGAAATATAAAAACAGATTGTAAGAGCCTCTACAAGTATGTGAAAAGGAAAGGAGTAGCAAAAGGTGCCACACGAAAGGTTGTTACACAAGATAAGGGCTCATGGGGTTGGGGATAATATATTAGCATGGATAGAGGATTGGTTAAAGGACAGAAAACAGAGAGTAGGAATAAACAGGTCATTTTCAGGTTGGCAAGCTGTTACTAGTGGGGTGCCACAAGGATCAGTGCTGGGGCCTCAGCTATTTACAATCTATATTAATGACTTAGATGAAGGGGCCGAGTGTAATCTATCCAAGTTTGCTGACGATACAAAGCTAGGTGGGAATATAAGCTGTGAGGAAGACACCAAGAGCCTGCAAAGGGATATAGGCAGGTTAAGTGAGTGGGCAAGAAGGTGGCAAATGGAGTATAATGTAGGGAAATGTGAGGTTATTCACTTTGGTAGCAAGAATAGAAAAACAGAATATTTTATCTGTTATATACACTTCAAAAGTACTTCATTGGCTGTAAAGCGCTTTGAGACATCTGGTGATCATGAAAGGCGCTATATAAATGTAAGTCTTTCCTTTTTCTTTCATATAAGATTCTGAGGGGGCTTGACAGGGTAGATGCTGAGAGGCTGTTTCTCCCAGCGGGAGAGTCTAGAACTAGGGGGCATAGTCTCAGGATTTAGTTCGGCCATTTAGGACTGAGATGAGGAGAAATTTCTTCATTCAGAGAGTTGTGAATCTTTCGAATTCTCTATCTCAGAGGGCCGTGGATGCTCAGGTGTTGAGGCTGAGATAGATGGATTTTTTGACTCTAAGGGAATCAAGGGATATGGGGATTGGGCGGGAAAGTGGAGTTGAGGTCGAAGATCAGCCATGATCTTATTGAATGACGGAGCAGGCTCAAGGGGCCATAGGGCCTACTCCTGCTCCTGTTTCTTATGTTCCTATGTACTCATAAATGATTTAATGTTAACAGCTGAGTTGGGTTTAAAAACAGTGGAAGCTCAAATAAGTCTCGAGTTGTCAGAGCTTTGTTTTAATATTAATAAATGACCAATGTGTTTGAAGGAGAAATCTTGTCAAGACTGATCACCCCAGAGTACTTGTGACAGTTGATAATCTGATGGCAGTAACATAAATGAAAGGACGAGTCTCCTGTCTTAAGACTAGTCTGTGGTTGTAGCTTTCTAAGTGCTCAAGTAAGATGAAACAAAAGGGCTAGATTGAGCAGATGTTGAAAAGTTGTAGCAGCAAAATCCTAAACACATGGTCGGGGGGTTGGTAGGGGGGCGGGGGGGCGTCAAAGAAACAGTATAGGAAGAATACAAATTGCAATAAAGATATTCCTTGCATTGGCCAGGAATCAAACCCAGGCCTCCCACGTGGCAAGCGAAAATTCTACCACTGAACCACCGATGCAATAACTGAAAGAAATATATGCTCCATTTACCAAATAGTTTAACTTAGAAGTGATACCATTTCCTTTCAATCTATATTACAAAGGAACAGCAGTAGGCCATTTAGCCCCTCCTGCCTGCTCCCTCATTCAATGAGATCATTACTATTCAGAAAAGTATTTAAGGATGGGATTTTTTGAACAGTTTTTGAAGTTTAATAGATTAATATATGCCATGGGCGACAAATTAAACTTTAATTTCTGAAGCTAATAAGTGGTAAAGGAAAGACTATGCAGCATAACAGTCATTAATAAATACAGTGAATAGTTGAGGCCCCAACACAGAATCCTGCAGGACACCACCAATTACATCCTGCCAATTAGTGTACCTGCCCATTATCCCTACTCTCTGGCTCCTGCCGCTCAGCCAATTTCCTATCCAGGTCAATAATTTGCCTTCATTCTGTAAGTCACAACAAAATTCATCATTAAACTCTGCTGCACAACACCAAACTTTGCCATGATGCTGGACACCTGAATTTTCTTGGCAAGCTAGGGAATAAAGCAGATGAGCTGAGGGCACAGATAGACACGTGGGAGTATGATATTACAGCTATTACTGAGACATGGCTCAAAGAAGGGCAGGAATGGCAGCTAAACATTCCTGGTTACAGGGTTTTCAGACGCGATAGAGAGGGGGATAAAAAAGATGGGGGGTCGCAATATTTATTAAAGAATCAATTACAGCTGTGAGGAGGGAGGATATCTTAGAAGGATCATCAAATGAGGCTATATGGATTGAACTGAAAAACAAAAAAGGGGCAATCACACTGCTGGGAGTGTACTATAGACCTCTGAACAGTCAGAGGGAGATTGAAGACCAAATATAAGAACATATAAGTAGGAGCAGGAGTAGGCCATACGGGCCCTCGGGCCTGCTCCACCATTCAATAGGATCATGGCTGATCCGAACCTAGACTCACATCCACTTCCCTGCCCGCTCCCCGTAACCCCTAATTCCCTTATCAGCTAGGAAACTGTCTATCTCCGTTTTAAATTTATTTAATGTCGCAGCTTCCACAGCTCTCTGAGGTAGCAAATTCCATAGATTCACTACCCTCTGAGTGAAGAAGTTTCTTCTCATCTCAGTTTTGAAAGGGCAGCCACTTATTCTAAGATTATGCCCCCTAGTTCTAGTCTCACCCATCAGTGGAAACATCCTCCCTGCATCCACCCGATCAAGCCCCCTCACAATCTTATATGTTTCGATAAGATCGCCTCTCATTCTTCTGAATTCCAATGAGTAGAGGCCCAACCTACTCAACCTTTCCTCATAAGTCAACCCCCTCATCTCCGGAATCAACCGAGTGAACCTTCTCTGAACTGCCTCGAGAGCAAGTATATCTTTTCTTAAATATGGAAACCAAAACTGTAGGCAGTATTCCAGGTGTGGCCTCACCAATACCCTGTATAACTGAAGCAAGACTTCCCTGCTTTTATACTCCATCCCCCTTGCAATAAAAGCCAAGATTCCATTGGCCTTCCTGATCACCTGTTGTACCTGCATACTAACCTTCTGTGTTTCATGCACCAGGACCCCCAGATCCCTTTGTACTGTAGCACTTTGCAGTTTCTCTCCATTTAGATAATAACTTGCTCTTTGATTTTTTCTGCCAAAGTGCATAACCTCACACTTTCCAACACTATATTCCATCTGCCAAATTTCTGCCCACTCACTTAGCCTGTCTATGTCCTTTTGCAGGTTTTTTATGTCCTCCTCACTCACTGCTTTCCCTCCCATCTTTGTATCGTCGGCAAACTTGGATATGTTGCACTTGGTCCCTTCCTCCAAATCGTTAATATAGATTGTAAAGAGTTGGGGTCCCAGCACTGACCCCTGCGGAACACCACTAGTTACTGATTGCCAACCCGAGAATGTACCATTTATCCCAACTCTCTGTTTCCCGTTAGATAGCTAATCTTCCACCCATGCCAATATATTACCCCCAATCCCGTGATTTTTTGTAGGCAAATTTCCGAGACGTGCAAAAATAGGGCAGTCATAGTAGGGGATTTCAACTTCCCTAATATTAGCTGGGATAAAATTAGTGTGAAAGGCATAGAGGGAGCAGAATTCTTAAAATGCATTCAGGAGAACTTTTTTAGCCAGTACGTAGCAAGCCCAACAAGATAGGGGGTGGTTCTGGACTTAGTTTTAGGGATTGAAGCTGGGCAAGTGGAAAGGGTATCAGTGAGGGAGCATATTGGTGGTAGTGATCATAATTCAGTTGGTTTAGGGTATTTATGGAAAAGGACAAGGATAGACCAGGAATAAAAGTTCTCAATTGGGGAAAAGCTAATTTTACTAAGCTGAGAGGTGATTTAGCCAAAATGGACTGGAGACAGAAACTTGAAGGTAAATCAGTGTCAGGGCAGTGGGAGGCATTCAAGGAGGAGATAGTGAGGGTTCAGAGCAAGTATGTTTCCTTAAAGAAAAAGGGTGGGACTAACAAATCTAGAGCTCCCTGGATGTCAAGGGGCATACAGGGTAGGATGAAGAAAAAAAGGGAAGCTTATGTCAGATACCGAGGACTCTATACTGCAGAAAGCCTAGAGGAGTATAGAAAGTGCAGGGGTGAAATTAAAAAGGAAATTAGGAAAGCAAAGAGAAGGCATGAAAAAATATTGGCAAGTAAAATCAAGGAAAACCCAAAGATGTTTTATAAATACATTAAGAGCAAGAGGATAATTAAAGTAAGAGTAAGGCCTATTAGGGACCATAAAGGTAACCTGTGTGTGGAAGCGGAAGACATGGGTATGGTTCTTAATGAATTCTTTGGCCTAGAAATTCAGTTGGGTGCGCCAGCCGTTAGCGCCTTAGGAGGAGTAGATCTCGAGCGCTAGGCGCTTATCGCCCGGGCGCAGCGCGATCTGCGTCTCTCCCCAACTTCAGGACACATTTAGCGCCGGCGCAAAGTCTTAGCGCGCGCCCTGCTGCGCGCGGATCATGACGTCATTTAATAGTGCAACGCCCTTTGTGCGCCTCAAACCGGAACTTCACTCGCGCCGGCCCATTGTGCGCCGGGCGGCCCGAGCGACTGTGAAGTGGAACGGTACACAGGCCAGCCGGGCCGCGGGGAGCGCAAATTAAAGGGCACTTACCCAGCAGTATAAAGGCCAGCCATTTTGCAGCATTCACTCTTGAGCAACGGTTTTTTGGACAGAGACCAAGGAGGAGAGTTTACTGGTTTGGACCAACACTTGGACAGGTATTTTTGGCTCAGGCCAGAGCTTACCAATTATCTTTGCCTTCATTCAGAGCTCAGTGTTTGCCAGCATATAATGGGGGCTGCATTGGGTGGCAACGCTGAATTTCAGCCTTATGCCAGAAGGGCTTACAGACGCCGTGAGAGAGTGGCAGCCCTGGCTAGACGCAGAGGGGGCAACAGGCGTTGCCAACTGAGGCCTTACCCACGCAGGGTATACCGCCAGCAGACCTCCTATCTGACCATGTCTGCCGCGATGTGTGTTAGGAGGCTGCGATTCCGAAGGGAGGTGGTTGCAGACATCTGCCGGCTGCTTCAGAGAGATCTGCAGCCACAGCTGATGCGCAGGACGTCTGTCGGTGGCAGTGAAGGTGACGGTGGCTCTCAACTTCTATGCCTCCGGCTCCTTCCAATCCGCTACTGGGGACATCGCTAACATCTCCCAGTTCGCCCTGCATTGCTGCATCCGCCAGGTGACCGAAGCCCTTTTCAGAAGGAGACATCAATTCATCTCCTTCCCCATGACCCTGGACAAGCAGCAGCAGCGTGCAGTGGGGTTTGCAAGAATAGCGGGCTTCCCCATGGTGCAGGGCGCCATTGACTGCACGCATGTGGCTTTGCGGGCACCTCTTGAGCATGCCGAGGATTACCGCAACCGGAAGGGCTACCATTCCCTCAATGTACAGCTGGTGTGTGACCACAGGCAGCGCATCCTAGCTGTCAATGCCCGCTTTCCAGGCAGCAGCCACGATGCCTTTATCCTGCGACAGACAACTGTGGCTGACGTTCCAGGCACAGCCTCCCCCAAGAGGATGGCTTATCGGGGACAAAGGCTATCCTTTGTGTACCTGGCTCATGACCCCACTCCGCGCGCCCACGACCCCTGCTGAAGAGGCATACAACGAGAGCCATCAAGCGACGAGGAACCTCATAGAACAAACAATCGGCGTGCTCAAGCAACGGTTCCGCTGTCTCGATCGCTCCGGGGGAGCCCTCCAGTATTCGCAGGATCGAGTCTCCCAATTCGTCGTCGTTTGCTGCATGCTGCACAACCTGGCTATCCGCAGGACTCAGGCACTGCCACCTCACGTTGGACCACCACCTCAGGAGGAGGAGCAGGAGGAGCATGAGGACGACGAGGACGAGGAGTACCAGCCCAGGAGGGACGCACAAGGTCCAAGGGCCGCCCGTCGGCGGCTTATTGAACGTCACTTCTAGGCCCCCTGTCAGGGAATGGCTTGTGCCAATGAAAGAACATGATTGCAGCCGCTCCGCAAGCCCTCAGCCGGTTAAGGCAACAAACACTTCAAAGGTCAAACATGGACAATGTGAATAAATAAAATGCTTTATTGTACAAACTCTGGGCCATTCCCACATGAAAACCAAAAACAGACGAAACCCCCAAAAAACACTCAAACACATTACTCGCTCCCACAACCTGGAGAGGATTAACAAAATAGGGCAACTAAAATGGCCGTCATTCTCGGCCTTCGTCCAAAACAAACATCACATCATCGGCCTTCAAAAAACAAACATCCAATTCTCGGCCTCAAGAAACAAACACAAATGGCCACACATTCGACTATTTGGCCCGCTAGGGCGATGCCTTGGCCACCTTTGGGTGGCCCCTGCCCGCCCTGCTGCTCCGCCTCAAAGTAAGGCCATTGGCTGCTGCAAGGCTGGAGGCAGACTCCTGAGGGGCACATGTCGTGACGGCAGATGCCCTTGGGGGTCGGCCTAGTCGAGGTCTGGCCGTCGAGCGGCCGGCTGTTGATTGCTGCAGCTGTGGCTGGCCAGCATCAGTCGCTGCAGCAGCTCCTGGCAGCTCCACTGGGGGAGTGGCAGTGGCGGCTGGAGGAATGGCGGCAAGCTGGCGGATGGCAGGCGCTCGCTGGTCGCCTGAGACACTGGCAGTCGCCCGGGCCAGCACTGCAGCATGCGCACCAATCTGCCGAGGGACAGACCGATGTGCTGCTGCAGCGCGCCGGGTGCCCTGGCGATGCCTGGCTGACACAGCGAGTGTGGCAGCAGTGAGTGCCCGTGTTGACCTGTTCACTGACCGCAGCAGAGCAGCCAGTGACTGGACGGCGCCACTGATCACCTGGCCAGTCGCTGACAGATCTGCCCGGTATACCGCCCGACTGGTGGCCTCTAAGGGCCCGAACTCGGCCACACTCCGAGAGAGGGAATCGATGGACTCAGGCAACCGTGCCACTGCCGCCATGAGCTCCGTGTGCTGGCGCTCCGAGTCCGCGGACAAGTCTTCGAGGCGTTCCATCTCCTCGGCGAAGAGCATCTCCTGACTGGAGGCTGGACTCTCCTTCTGGGGAGAAGGCCGCCGAGCTGGCCGACCCTTCCTGCGTTGCTGGAGGCCGCTGGGCCCAGCAATTGGAATCCCCGCCGACGCATCCCCCCTCTGGGGAGAAGGCCGCCGAGCTTCCACCCCCCTCCCGCCTTTCTGCAGCACGCAGGTCCCAGGAGCTCCCCTCCCCTTCGACACTTCCGCCACGCTGCCCTCCAGGGAAGACGTGTCCCCTACATTGGCCTGGGTGGCCGCGGCTGAGGGTTCCCCTGATGGGCCGCCTTCCTCTTGCTCCTCCTCCTGCTCCTCCTCGGAGGGTCTGTCACTGGCAAGTTGAGGGACCTCCTCTTGACCATCTGAAAGCAGGAAGGCACAAGATTAGCTTTAGAGTGAGGAGAGGGCGTCAGTGCGGGATGCATGAGTGGTGGCATTCAGTGCATTGGTCGGACAGTGGCAAAGGATGTAGATCTGATGCGCAAGTGGGATGAGAGAGGTGCAAAAGGTGATGTCCTTACCATTGCTGCCCAGAACAGGGTCGGCATCTCCACATGCAACGGGCCCAATCACCCGGCCACCCATGAGGTGCTCCACGCGATGTTGCAGGTCGGTGAGTGGCTGGATATGGGGTCGGCCTCCCCCGGTCGCAGTCCGGCTCTTGCGATTATTCGCCAGCTTGGCCTGCAAGAGAAAGGACGGCCTCTAAGTACAGTGTGTCGCCGTGATCTTGTGTGCACTGCCTCCCATGGTGGAATAGCCTGGCCAGTGTGTCGCCATGATCTGGTGTGCACTGCCTCCCATGATGGAATAGCCTGGCCAGTGTGTCGCCATGATCTGGTGTGCACTGCCTCCCATGGTGGAATAGCCTGGCCAGTGTGTCGCCATGATCTGGTGTGCATTGCCTCCCATGGTGGAATAGCTTGGCCAGTGTGTTAAGTGCAGAATGTGCAATTGATGCTCATGCCTGTCCCATAGCTGCTGGATGAAGGCTGGCCATTAGAGCTTTCAGGTCCCTTTGCCCATAATGTGAGGTGCACATGCAAGGATGAGGAGGTCATTGGAAAGGGTACTCACCCTGACAATGCGTGTGAGGTCATTTAACTTTTTGCAGCATTGGGCACCGGTCCTGGGGACGTCGCTGTTGGCTGACAGCTTGTTGGCGACATGCCTCCAGGCTCTCCTGTAGACGCGGACCGTCGCCTTCTTGCCATTGTCCGGGTACAAAACATGGCGCCTCTTCTCCACAGCAGCAAGCAGCACACTCAGATCACG
This sequence comes from Somniosus microcephalus, assembly GCF_052327205.1. Classification (NCBI taxonomy): domain Eukaryota; kingdom Metazoa; phylum Chordata; class Chondrichthyes; order Squaliformes; family Somniosidae; genus Somniosus; species Somniosus microcephalus. The sequence continues at coordinate 155,330,037 of NC_140988.1, forward strand.
CTCTGAGAAGCGCTGCGCACGTTCACGGGCCTTCTCCATGCCTTCAGGCGCTATTTGGGTCCAGCAGCAGTGTTCAGGCCTAGCTGGAGGGCTCCACTATCCAGGGCGTGGCAGCAGACACAGTCGGCCCTTCCCCCTTAAGAGCTGGCCGGCGCCAGGGTGTCTGCTGTCAATCACGAGATGGCCGCACCTGCGCTGCGCCCGGCCTCGGCGCTATCGATCACCACCTCCGGCTTAGCGCCCAAAGAGAGGCGTCCAGCAGCAGTTTTAGCACTCGCCCGAACTAGTAGGGCGAAGCTAATGAATATCGGAGAAGTGGCCTAGATTTGGCGGCAGCCGCAAACTTTAGCGGACGCCCCACTTTAGCGCCCCAAAAGTGGCGTCAATGAATTTCTAGGCCTTTGTGTCTGTTTTCACAAAAGAGAGGGACGATGCAGAAATTGCAATCAGGGAGGAGGAGTGTGAAATATTAGACAAAATAAACATAGTGAAAGAAGAAGTATTAAGGGGTTTAGCATCTTTGAAAGTGGATAAATTCCCAGGCCCAGATGAAATGTATCCCAGACTGTTAAGAGAAGTAAGAGAGGAAATAGCAGAGGCTCTAACCATCATTTTCCAATCCTCTCTGGCTACCGGTGTGGTGCCAGAGGACTGGAGGACTGCTAACGTGGTACCGTTGTTTAAAAAGGGAGAAAGGGAAAGACCGAGTAATTACAGGCCAGTCAGCCTAACCTCGGTGTTGGGAAAATTATTGGAAAAAATTCTGAGGGACAGGATAAATCTTCATTTAGTAAGACACGGATTAATCAGGGACAGTCAGCATGGATTTGTTAAGGGAAGGTCATGTCTGACTAACTTGACTGAATTTTTTGAGGCGGTGACAAGGAGAGTCGATGAGAGTAGTACGTTTGATGTAGTCTATATGGATTTAAGCAAGGCTTTTAATAAGGTCCCGCATGGCAGACTGGTCACGAAAGTAAAAGCCCATGGGATCCAAGGCAAAGTAGCAAGGTGGATCCAAAATTGGCTCAGAGGCAGGAAACAAAGGGTAATGGTAAAAGTGTGTTTTTGTGACTAGAAGGCTGCTTCCAGTGGGGTTCCGCAGGGCTCGGTACTGGGTCATTTGCTTTTTGTGGTATATACCAATGATTTGGACTTGAATGTAGGAAGTATAATTAAGAAGTTTGCAGATGATACAAAAATTGGCCGTGTGGTTGATAATGAAGAAGAAAGCTGCAGACTGCAGGAAGATATCTATGGACTGGTCAGTTGGGCAGAACAGTGGCAAATGGAATTCAATCTGGAGAAGTGTGAGGTAATGCATTTGGGGAGGGCTAACAAGGCAAGGGAATACACTATAAATGGTAGGACCTACATTGGCATCCGTTTAAGCAACGCCTCGATTTTAAAATTCTCATTCTTGTTTTCAAATCCCTCCATGGCCTCGCCCCTCCCTATCTCTGTAACCTCCTCCAGCTCTACAACTCTCCAACGTATCTGCGCTCCTCCAATTCTGGCCTCTTGAGCAGCCGCGATTTTAGTCGCTTCACTATTGGTGGCCGTGCCTTCAGCTGTGTGCAAACTGCTGCGTTTCCTACATTACAACAGTGACTACACTGCAATAGTACTTAATTGGCTGTAAAGCACTTTGGAATGCCCTTATTTCGTGGAAAAAAGGAAAGACTTGCATTGATATAGCGCCTTTCACGACCACCGGACTTCCCAAAGCACTTTACAGCCAATGAAGTACTTTTTGAGGTGTAATCACTGTTGTAATGTAGGAAACACGGCAGCCAATTTGCACACAGCAAGGTCCCACAAACAGCAATGTGATAATGGACCAGATAATCTGTTTAAATGATGTTGATTGAGAGGTAAATATTGGCTAGGACACTGGGTATAACTCTCCTGCTCTTCTTCAAAATAATGCCGTAGGATCATGCAGCAGAGGTGGAGGCCATTTGGCCCATCGTGCCTGTGCCAGTTCTTTGAAATGGCTATCCAGTTATTAACACTCCTAGGACTAGGAAGCCGGTTCTGTTAAAGGAGTATGAGCAGCTAGGGGTCAAATTAAAAAACAGAACCTCAAGGGTAATAATCTCTGGATTATTACCTGAGCCACGAGCAAATTTGGCTAGGACAAATAAAATTAGAGAGTTAAATGTGTGGCTCAAAGGCTGGTGTGAGAGAAATGGGTTTTGCTTCCTGGGACACTGGCACCAGTACTGGGGCAGGAGGGAGCTGTTCCGTTGGGACGGGCTTCACTTGGCCAGTGCTGGGACTAGAGTCCTGGCGGATCATATAACTAGGGCTGTAGAGAGGGCTTTAAACTAACTAGTGGGGGGGAGGTTCCTAGAGAGCAAATAATAAAAATGACAACAGAGAAGGTCATAGACTCAGGTAGCAGTGGGGAAATTAAAAACCAGAGCGTGTCAGGAAGGGGCAGAAGGTATGGAGTAAAAGGTAAAGTAATAAAAAGGGCAAAAGCAGGAACTAAGTGTCACAAAACATATTTGAAAGTTCTCTATCTGAATGCATGTAGCATTCGTAACAAAATAGATGAGTTAATGGCACAAATAACTACATATGGGTATGATCTTGTGGCCATTACAGAAATATGGCTGCAGGGTGACAATGCCTGGGAATTAAACATACCAGGTTATTTAACGATCAGGAAGGACAGGCAGGAAGGAAGGGGAGGTGGAGTGGCTATGTTAATAAAGGAAGGAATCACTGTAATACAGAGAAATGATATTGGGTCAAAAGATCAGGATAATGAAACAGTTTGGGTAGAGGTAAGGAATAAGAAGGGGAAAAAAACACTAGTGGGCGTAGTCTATAGGCCTCCGAACAGTTGCAACTCTGTTGGACGGAGTATCAATCAGGAAATAGTTGAGGCTTGTAATAAGGGAGCATCTATAATTATGGGGGATTTTAACTATCATATTAATTGGACAAATCAAATTGGGCAGGGCTGCCTTGAGGATGAGTTCATTGAGTGTATTAGGGATGGGTTTCTTGAGCAGTATGTAACTGAACCGACCAGGGGGCAGGCAACCTTAGATCTGGTCCTGTGTAACGAGACAGGATTAATTAAAAATGTCCTAGTAAAGGATCCCCTTGGAATGAGTGACCATAACATGGTTGAATTCCATATTCAATTAGAGGGTGAGAAGGTTGGATCTCAAACAAGCCTGCTAAGCTTGAATAAAGGAGACTATGAAGGTATGAGAGCGGAATTGAGTAGAGTGGATTCCGCAGGGGTCAGTGCTGGGTCCCCAACTCTTTACAATCTATATTAACGATTTGGAGGAGGGGACCGAGTGTAACATATCAAAGTTTGCAGATGATACTAAGATGGGAGGGAAAGTAGTGAGTGAGGAGGACATAAAAAACCTGCAAGGGGACATAGACAGGCTAAGTAAGTGGGCAGAGATTTGGCAGATGGAATACAATACTGGAAAGTGTGAGGTTATGCACTTTGGCAGGAAAAATCGTAGAGCAAGTTATTATCTTAATGGCAAGAAACTGGAAAGTACTGAAGTACAAAGGGATCTGGGGGTCCTGGTGCACGAAACTCAAAAGGTTAGTATGCAGGTGCAGCAAGTGATTAAGAAGGCCAATGGAATGTTGGCTTTCATTGCTAGGGGGATAGAATATAAAAATAGGGAGGTATTGCTTCAGTTGTACAAGGTACTGGTGAGACCGCACCTGGAATACTGCATACAGTTTTGGTGTCCATACTTAAGAAAAGACATACTTGCTCTCGAGTCAGTACAAAGAAGGTTCATTCGGTTAATCCCGGGGATGAGGGGATGGACATATGAGGAGAGGTTGAGTAGATTGGGACTCTACTCATTGGCGTTCAGAAGAATGAGAGGTGATCTTATTGAAACATATAAGATTGTGAAGTTGTTGGATCGGGTGGATGCGGGGAGGATGTTCCCGATGATGGGTGAAACTAGAACTAGGGGGCATAGTCTTAGAATAAGGGGCTGCTCTTTCAAAACTGAGATGAGGAGGAACTACTTCACTCAGAGGGTGGTAGGTCCATGGAATATGCTGCCCCAAAAAGCTGTAGAAGCTACATCATTACATAAATTTAAAACAGAAATAGAGTTTCCTAGAAGCAAAGGGAATTAAGGGTTATGGGGAGCGGGCAGGAATTTGGACATGAGTCTAGGTTCGGATCGGACATGGCCCAGGGGTCGTGTAGCCTGATCCTGCTCCTATTTCGTGTGTCTAATTCTGTTAGTTTCAGGAGATGGTTCTGTGATAGTAGATTGGCGGTTAGGATCAGATCAGCCATGATCTTATTGAATGGCGGAGCAGGCTCGAGGGGCCGATTGGCCTACTCCTGCTCCTATTTCTTATGTTCTTATGCTCTTTCCCCATATGCCTACAATTTTTTCCTCTTGGCTAGGTCCAATGGTAGCACTCTTGCCTGGGTGTCGACAGGTTGTGGGTTGAAGCCTTACTCCAGGACTTTGAGCACTATGTCAATACAATTCTTTATTTCTTTTGTAGGCAAATGTAGAAGTCACAGCAACAACATAAATGACCAGTTAATCTGTTTTTGGAGGCGTTGATTGAGAGATAAATGTTGGCCAGGACACCTCCCCATCCTTTCTTCAACTAGTGCCATGGAATCTTTTACGTCCACCTAAACAGGTAGACAAGGCCTCCGACAATGCAGGACTCGCTCAGTATTGCACAGATTATGTGCTCAAAACCCTGGAGTAGGGTTTCAACCCATAACCTGTTGACAAAATTGTAGGCGCATGGGGAAAGAACAGATGAGTGTTAATAATTGGATAGCTCTTTCAAACCAGTACATGCACAATGGGCTGAATGGCCTCCATGTTTGCTGCATGATTCTATGATTCTAAGCTGGTACTTGAAACTTTCTAGGGGAACCAGGCTCTCCCTAGAACATAAGTTGTGTGTCACAGCTTTTGTTATGTCTCTTCAAGCTCCCATGTACTCCTGTTTTTTTCCAATACAAGGGAAGGAATGCTGGCTATGTCTACACCTTAAACTACAAGCCCATGTCCTATAGCACTTTCAGTACAATTGAAAAGAGAAGGCTGAGGGGTGACTTACTAGAGGTCTTTAAAATTATGAATGGTTTTGATAGAGTAGACACAGAGAGAGTGTTTTCACTTGTGGGGAAGAGCAAAACTAGAAGCCATCAATATAAGATTGTCATCAAGAA
>NC_140988.1:155335751-155472748 GCF_052327205.1 Somniosus microcephalus
CCCTACCTCTTCCCCCCTACCCCTCCTACCTCTTCCCCCCCTACCACTTTCCCCCCTCCCCCTCCTACCTCTTCCCCCCTCCCCCTCCTACCTCTTCCCCCCCTCCCCCTCCTACCTCTTCCCCCCTCCCCTCCTACCTCTTCCCCCCCTCCCCCTCCTGGTTAATATTTGGGATCCAGGATGTAGTTAGTAATGCTTGAAGTCTTACGTTGCAGCTTCTGACCGCCTGTGTGAAGCAGAAACTCAGACATAGTTTGATGCTGAATCTTTGCTGGTTGTTCGAATGATGCCAATAAATCTGTATCTGTTTCTGTGACTTTTTCTTAATTAGGAAATGCCCCTAATTGAGGAAACGCCGACTCCCTCCTACCTCTTCCCCCCTCCCCCTCCTACCTCTTCCCCCTCCCCCCTACCTCTTCCCCCTCCTACCTCTTCCCCCTCCCCCTCCTACCTCTTCCCCCTCCTACCTCTTCCCCCCCCACCTCTTCCCACTCCTACCTCTTCCCCCCTCCCCCTCCTACCTCTTCCCCCTCCCCCTCCTACCTCTTCCCACCTCCCCCTCCTACCTCTTCCCACCCCTCGCCCTCCTACCTCTTCCCCCGCTCCCCCTCCTACCTCTCCCCCCCTCCCCCTCCTACCTCTTCCCCCCTCCTACCTCTTCCCCCCTCCTCCCTCTTCCCCCCTCCTCCCTCTTTCCCCCCTCCTCCCCCTTCCCCCTCTCGTCCCTCCCTCTCCCCTCCCCTCCTCCCTCTCCCCCTCCCTCTCCCCCTCCTCCTCCCTCTCAACTCCTCCCTACCCCCTTCCTCCCTCTCCCCCTCCTCCCCTCACCCCTCCTCCTCCCTCTCTCTCCTCCCTCTCTCTCCCCCCGTCTCTCCCCCCTCTCCCTCCTCCCTCTCCCTCTCCCCTGCCCGAGCCCTCATCCCCCGCTCCAATCCCTCTTTCCACCCCGGGGCCCGGGCCTCGGCACCTGGATGAACGCGTTCCCTTGGACGCTTTTGGCGGCCTCGGCCGTCACCCTGATGCCGTTGGCCGAGGCGAACACCCGCAAAGACATGGCCCAGCCGAGTCCAGCGCCCCGGTCAGCTCGAGGTCCGCAGCCGCCGTTCGGCCGCAGGCCACAAAGCACCCGAGCCCAGCGCCGGCGATGGCTCCGCGAAGCTCCATGCCGCCCCACGCACTGACATGGCCCCGCCCTCCCGAGCTGGCTTCAAGACCGCCGATTGCGGCTGTGAGAGACGGCCGGCGGGCCCGGTTGCCGTGGTAACCCTTCCCGCTCTCCAAGCCCCGCCCAAGATCCGCACTCCCGAGAGCCCCGCTCTCTGAGCCCCGCCCCCCCGCCCGAGCCGAGCGGGGAACTGAGAGAGACGCCGCGTCTCAGCTGCTCCTGCTGCGCGCGCACCCTGTGTATGTCCCGTGACCCTCGTGGCCAACGCCGTTGCCCCGGGTAACGTAACATGACCGGGGGGGGGAGGAGCTTAGCAGAAGCCGTGGGACAATTACCTAGCTCGGGCGTGGCTGGGCAAGAGAGGCCCAGGCTTTGAAGCCTAGGTTCTGAGGCCTTACAAAAACGGGGAAAGGTAGGAAAAAGAATCATCAGGTTAGAGAAAATATTTGCAAATGAATGAAGTTTTTTTAAAAACAATTTAATAAAAGCAATTTTTTTTTGCTGGAAATGTAGGTTTGAAAAGAAAAACGCAGAAAGCGGGAAAAAGAATGGAATCAAGATGGCTGACACTCACCTCGGTTCAAAACGATTAGGCCCGCCCACACACGCACCGATTGGTCGACCGTCATGTCACCGAAGCGTATGATTGGTCAATCGTTCTGTCGCTCGACTCTAGAAGGGCCCGCCCACATGCGCGATGAACCCGCCCCCGCCACGCAGCGATTGGTCGACCGTCGGGTCGCTCGACCATATGATTGGTCGACCTTAATGTCACTATGCTAATGAGCGGATAATGCGCGGAATTTTGAACGTTTTTTGGATACCGCGGGCGCAATTTTTGTCTCGCCGAAACGTAGATATGCTTATGACCGTTCCGGAATAGTAAGCTTTCTTTTGATGTAATGCACGTGTAGGTACGCTCTATAACTTTAGAGTGTATAGCTGGACAGACACACCGAAGGACAGACAGGCAGACAGACAGACAGAACAATCCTTTTATATGTATAGATATTTTATCCACACTTTTTGTCTGTGTCTTTTTTTCTTCTCCCCCACATGGCAGCTGTCTTTCATTCTGCCAGCACAATTTACACTTCATCTAGAGCCATCCTTTGTTTCTTAACCTGTTCCATTACCATCGCCTTTTGCCTTGAATATCTCTTAATGTCTCTTAATCTCTCCTGCCTTCCATCCTATCACAGACCTTCCCTTTTGTACTTTCATCCCCTCCCCCCTTTCCCAGCCTCTTCACTTGCTTAAAAATCTGTTCCATTTCCTGCTTTTTTCTAGTTCTGACGAAAGGTCATCGACCTGAAACGTTAACTCTGTTTCTCTCTCCACAGATGCTGCCTGACCTGCTGAGTTTCTCCAGCATTTTCTGTTTTTATTTCAGATTTCCAGCATCTGCAGTATTTTCTTTTTGTCTCTACCTGTCCTGCTGCCTTCAGGGATCTATGTACATGCACACCAAGGTCCCTCTGATCCTCTTTCCTTCCTAGGGTCCTACCATTCATTGTGTATTCCATTGCCTTGGTAGTCCTCCCAAAATGCATCACCTCACACTTTTCAGGGTTAAATTCCATTTGCCACTGTTCTGCCCATCTGACCAACCCGTCTATATCGTCCTGTAGCCTGAGGCTTCCCTCCTCACTATTTACCACTCCACCAATTTTCGTGTCATCTGTGAATTTACTGATCATACCTCCAACATTCATATCTAAATCATTAATGTACACTACAAACAGCAAGGGACCCAGCACGGATCCCTGCGGTACACCACTGGACACAGGTTTCCAGTCACAAAAACAACCTTTGACCATCACCCTCTGCCTCCTGCCACTAAGCCAATTTTGGATCCAATGTGCCAAATTGCCCTGGATCACATGGGCTCTTACCTTCTTGACCAGTCTCCCATGTGGGACTTTGTCAAAAGCCTTACTGAAGTCCATGTAGACTACATCAACTGCACTACCCTCATCCACACACCTAGTCACCCCCTCAAAAAATTCAATCAAATTGGTTAGACATGATCTCCCCCTGACAAAGCCATGCTGACTATCCTTGATTAATCCTTGCCTCTCCAAGTGGGGACTAATTCTGTCCCTCAGAATTTTTTCCAATAATTTCCCTACCACTGATGTTAGGCTCACTGGCCTGTAATTCCCTGGTTCATCCCTACTACCCTTCTTGAATAATGGTACTACGTTAGCTGTCCTCCAGTCCTCTGGCACCTCCCCTGTGGCCAGAGAGATTCTGAAAATTTGTGTCAGAGCCCCTGCAATCTCCTCCCTTGCCTCACACAGCTAAAACCGCTAGTACCTCCTCCCTCTCAAAGCTAATTTGTTCATGTATATCACAATCCCCCTGCCTGATTTCAATGCCTACATCGTCCTTCTCCATAGTGAACACAGATGCAAAATATTTATTTATAACCTCACCTATATCTTCCAGCTCTACACACAGATTGCCACTTTGGTCCCTAATGGGCCCTACTCTTTCCATGGTTATCCTCTTGCCCTTAATATACTTATAAAACACCTTGGGATTTTCCTTTATTTTACCCGCCAGTGTTTTTTCATGACCCCTCTTCGCTCTTCTAATTTATTCTTTAAGTACCCCCTGCACTTTCTATACTCCTCTAGGGCTTCCACTGTTTTTAGTCCTTTGTATCTGCCAAAAGCCTCCCTTTTTTTCAGCGGAGGTTTACCTGGATGATACTAGGCATGAGGGTCTTCAGTTATGTGGAGAGATTGGAGAAGCTGTTCTCCTTAGAGCAGAGAAGGTTAAGGTGAGACCTAATAGAGATATTCAAAATTGTAAAGGATTTTGATAGAGCAAGTAGGGAGAAACTGTTTCCTCTGGCAAGTAGATAGATAACCAGACGCCATAGATTTGAAATAATTGGCAAAAGAATTAGAGGGAAATGAAAAGAAATTATTTCACACAGAGGGTTGTTATGATCTAGAACATACTAGCCAAAAGGGAGGTGGAATCTTATTCCATAGGATCTTTCAAAAGGCAATTGGACATATATTTGAAGAGAACTAATTTGCAGGGTTATGGGGTTAAAGTTGGGGTGTGGGACTAAATTGGACTGCGCTTTCAAAGAGCCGGCAGCGGTATGACAGGCCGAATGGCCTCCTTCTGTGCTGTAAGATTCTATGAGTCTATAAGTGTTTGAAAGTAAAATGGGACAAGAAAACAAAATGTTTACATTGGCCAGGAATCAAACCCGGGCCTCCCGCGTGGCACCACTGAACCACCAATGCAAGTGATAGACAAAGACTTCCCTCTGGATATAAAATACTTTCCTTCCATCATTTATTTGTTTTCTAGAATTTATTGATTACATGTTATTTATGATACATGCACAGTCATTTCAATTTATAATGTGTTTTTTCAGATAGTTACTGGTTACCTTGTTTTCTAAAGCTAAATTTACAACATTTCTTTCAAAACCATGATTAACTAAATTGAAACTTTAAGAATATACACTGTCATATGAATACTGCAGTCTCACAAATCTGGTATTGAGATTTTATTCTCTTTTATTAATGCTCCATAAGTAATCTTTGCACAGGAACAAATCCAAACCATATGTGTGCAAGAGGCCTGATCATGGAAGGGGCTGAACTGAAGCTAAATATGACGGGATCAAAGAGCAAAAAGACGTCTGCTGAAAATTAAGTGGGGCCTACCTCTCTTGGCCCATATGTTGAATAAACGTGCAATTTTCTTTGGTTTCTTTGCAATTCTGGCAAGTAGACTTAGAAATAGCACAATCCAAAATGTCCCAGGATAAAAATACAGCTCTGTGTCAAGGATTAGCAAAAGCACACTTTACTAAATTCTTCAGCTCCACACAAAAAATACATTCATTTTATATGGTTAAAATCAGTTAAGTTTTGCACAATTTGTCTATTTATTTAATGCAACTGTCATAATAATTTAAAAAGACACTGTCGCCATGAAAATAAAACATTTGGCAAACCTGCTTTTTGCTTAGAAAGTGAAACACTCCTGATATCACTATGTCCATGAGATGGGATAACGTGTATTTGTTAGATTTTGTTTCATCACATTGTGTGTTTGTACACTGAAAAAAGGTTTCTTCATTTTTTCATGAAGTCAGTGTTATTGGAGTAAAACAGTAACTTTATAACCCACCTCGCCCCACCGCACCCCTGTTCCTGCCACTTGCTTCTGTAAAATAGTATTATGGGATCTTTTACATCCACCTGAGAGAGCAGATAGAGCCTCAGTTTACTGTCTCTTCTGAAAGATGGCACCTCCATCGGAAATCCCAAGGAAACTAATATTGAATCAGGGACAGGGACTCAACATAATTAACATAAGCAAAATAACAGGAATGAAGAAAATAATGGCACATAGAAACATAAAAGATAGGAGCAGGAGTAGGCCATTCGGCCCCTCGAGCCTACTCTGCCATTTAATGAGATCATGGCTGATCATCTAAATTCAGTACCCTGTCCCTGCTTTCTCCCCATATCCCTTGATCCCATTAGTCTAAAGAGTGACAAACCCCCAGGACCAGATGGTTTCCATCCCAGGGTTTTAAAGGAAGTACAAAAGCAAAATACTGCGGATGCTGGAAATCTGAAATAAAAACAGAAAATACTGGAAATACTCAGCAGGTCGGGCAGCATCTGTGGAGAGAGGAATAGGTTTCAGGTCGATGACCTTTCGTTTTTATTTTAAAGGAAGTAGGTGAGCACATTGCAGATGTCCTAACTATAATCTTCCAAAGTTCTCTCGATTCAGGAACCGTTCCTTTAGATTGGAAAACTGCGCATGTCATTCCGCTATTTAAGAATGGTGAGAGAGGGAAACCAGGGAATTATAGACCAGTTAGCCTAACATCTGTTGTTAGGAAATTACTAGAGTCTATAATTAAGGATAGGGTGACTGAACACCTTGAACATTTTCAGCTGATCAGAGAGAGCCAGCATGGATTTATGAAAGGTAGGTCATGCCTGACAAACCTGAATGAGCTTTTTGAAGAGGTTACTAAAGTAGTAGACAGGGGAATGTTATTTATATGGACTTCCAAAAGGCTTTTGCTAAAGTCCCTCATAAAAGACTGTTAACTAAAGTTGAAGCCCACAGAATTGAAGGCAAATTATTGACCTGGTTAGGAAATTGGCTGAGCGGCAGGAGACAAAGTGTAGGGATAATGGGCACGTACTTTAATTGGCAGGATGTGACTAGTGGTGTCCTGCAGGAATCTGTGTTGTGGCCTCAACTATTCACCATATTTATAAATGGCTTAGATGATGGGATAGAAAGCCACATATCCAAATTTGCTGATGACACAAAAATAGGCGGCATTGTAGGCAGTGTAGATGAAAGCATAAAATTACAAAGGGATAATGATAGATTAAGTGAATGGGTAAAACTAGGGCAAATGGATTTCAGTGCAGGCAAATGTGAGGTCATCCACTTTAGACCTAAAAGGGACAGAACAGGGTACTTTCTAAATGGTGAAAAGTTAAAAACAGTGGAGGTCTAAAGAGACTTGGGGGTCCATGTACATAGATTACTAAAATGTCATGAACAGGTACAGAAAATAATCAAAAATGGTAATGGAATGCTGGCCTTTATATCTAGAGGACTAGAATACAAGGGGGTAAAGTTATGCTGCAGCTGTACAAAACCCTGGTTCGATCACACCTGGAGTACTATGAGCAGTTCTGGGCACCACACCTTAGGAAGGATATGTTGGCCTTGGAGGGAGTGCAGCGCAGGTTTACCAGAATGATACCCGGACTCCAAGGGTTAAATTACGAGGAGAGATTACACAAATTAGGGTTGTATTCCCTGGAATTTAGAAGATTAAGAGTGATTTGATCGAAGTTTTCAAGATATTAAGGGGAACAGATAGAGTAGATAGAGAGAAACTATTTCCGCTGGTTGGGAAGTCGAGGACTAGGGGACATAGTCTAAAAAATAGAGCCAGACCTTTCAGGAGTGAAATTAGGAAACACTTCTACACCCAAAGGGTGGTAGAAATTTGGAACTCACTTCCGCAAATAGCAATTGATTCTAGATCAATTGTTAATTTTAAATCAGAGATTGTTAGATTTTTGTTAAGCAAAGGTATTAAGGGATATGGGTCAAAGGCAAGTACATGGAGTTAGGTCACAGATCAGCCATGATCTCAGTGAATGGCAGAACAGGCTCGAGGGGCTGAATACTGCACTGGAGTATCAGCCTAGATTTTTGTACTCAAGTCTCTGGAGTGGGCACTTGAAACTACAGCCTTCTGACTTGGAGGCAAGAGTGCTACCAACTGAACTACATCTGACAAGCATTGTGCAGAACCTGTTGTGATTCTCCTAACAGCTGTTAGGGATGTACATTCAGATTGCTTAATGCCGACATAGTCCAAATCTGAAGCCTGGAGAAAAAAAAATAATCAATGATAATATCAGACGCAAAGCCTATTCAGTTGACAGTCTTGGCTCAGTGGTATCAGTGATCCCAGTTTGTTTTCCAATCTATGCTACATTAGCTAGAGCAACAAGCTAAGGTGTGTGTGTGTGTCAGTGTGTGTGTCTAGCCTCAAACAGATCCCTGGGGAACACCACTAGTCATATCCTGCCAGTCAGAGTCCTTCCCTTTATCCCCACTCTCTGTCTCCTACCTCACAACCAATTTCCAACCCAAGTGAAAAGGCTACCTCCAATTCCGTGCACTCTCATTTTTTCCAACAATCTCTTGTGTGGAACCTTATCGAATGCCTTCTGGATGTCCATATAGGTAACATCCATAGATATTCCCTTATCTACTTTATTAATGACCTGCTAAAAAAATTCAACTAGATTAGCTAGATATGACTTACTCTTAACAAAGCCATGCTGGCTCTCTTTGATTGGCTTAAATTTGTTCTAGTGCTCAATCACGCTATCATTAATGACAGATTCTAGTAGCTTCCCCACTAGTTGCGTGAAACTGATAGGCCTGTAGTTCTTAAATAACGGAGTGACATTATCGCAAATTTTCAATCTAACGGCAGAATGCCCAAATCAAGACAGCTTTGAAAGATTATGACTAACGCTTCTGCAATTCCCTCACCTATTTCTTTTAATACCCTGGGGTGGCAACAATTAGGTCCTGTAGATTTATCTATTTTAAGTCGCATTATTTTCTATATTACCATTTTGTTACTTATATTGAATCCAATAAGTTCATACTACTAAGCTTAGTAAATGTATCCTATTAGGTATATTTACTTATTTAAAGCTAATGGTTTGGTTTTTAAGCTTGCTTTGTATGTGTTAATTATTCTACTATAGTTAAAATTAGGGTGTGGATAAAACAATAAAGGCCAGATTGAGCAGATGTTGAAAGGTTGTGGCAGCAAACTCTCAAACTCATGGGGGTGAAAGAAACAGTATAGGAAGATTTTTTAAAAAGCCTTAAAAAATGTCACATGCATTGACCAGGAATTAAACCCAGGCCTCCCACGTGGCAGGCGCGAATTCTACCACTGAACCACCAATGCAATACATAATGATAACTTTCTCTCCACTTCTCAAATAGTTTACTTTGAAAGTGATGGTAATGACTTTCCATATATATTCTGCCTTTTCATTCAGTAAGTCTCAGCAAAATTAATCATTAAACCCTGCTGCACCACAGTTTCCTGGAAAGCTGAACTTTAGGCAAGCAAAGATTTCAAACATTCCTGCCTGTTGTAACACAGTTACAGTGTACTTTCTATATTTCCGTTAGGGGTGCAATCGGCAAAATACGCACTGAATGCGCTGGATGCTGCTCCGGTTTTGCCGAGGTGAAGTTATGCTCAAGTTTCCGTGCAAACTCATTAGCAAAAGCCCAAATGTAAAATCTCCAGAGAATCAAGCAGTACAATCGATTGTAATCCAAAGCTTTATAAAGTGCTGGTTAGGCCACAACTGAAGTATTGCGTCCAGTTCTGGTCACCTCACTTTAGGAAGGGTGTGAAGGCCCTTGAGAGGGTGCAGAGGAGATTTACCAGAATGGTCCAGGGATGGGGGAGCTTAACTACAAGGACAGGTTGGAGAAGCTGGATTTGTTTTCATTAGAGCAATGGAGGTTGAGGGGTGATTTGATAGAGGTGTACAAGATTATGACGGGTTTGGATAGGCTAGACGGGGAAAGGCTGTTCCCATTAGTTGATGACACAAGGACTAGGGGACACAGATTTAAGGTTTTGGGCAAGAAATACAGGGGGGATGTGAGGAAAAACTTTTTTACGCAGCGAGTGGTGATGACCTGGAATTCGCTGCCAATGGAAGTGGTGGAAGCGGAGACACTCAATGTTTTCATGGGGAGACTGGATAGGCACTTGAGGGAAATATATTTGCAGGGTTACGGGGCTAGAGTAGGGGAATGGGACTGACTGGATTGCTCTGCAGAGAGCTGGCACGGACTCGATGGGCCAAATGGCCTCCTTCTCTGCCGTTATGACTCTATGACTCCATATGCAGCATACAGAATATATGGTAAAGTTCCTACAGTGGTTCAGCAGAAAAATCTAGCACTGGGGATTTGAGTATTTGCACTATAGGGTACATGCACATCCTGCTGTTCAAAATAAGTGGCAGTGAAAATTAAATGTAGTTCTCTTAAATGTTAAACTATTACTTGTAAAATGTAGTTTGAAACAACTGAGTATTGTTGTGAGTGTGTACAACAATTTGTTTGATATGCCTTAACTGGCATATCTATGAAAATAGAGATATAGGGGTCGATTTTATCTCAGGTGCGGGGAATTGGCGGGTTCCCCGAATTTAGTGATTCCGACACGATTGTAAATGGGTCTGTGAGATTGATGCAAATTTAACACAATTGGCCAATTGATTTCCAGCGTGTGGGAAGCCTTGGCAATTGAGTATTTCCAGTCAGAAAGTCGCAGAATATGACGTCATCATTGCTGCTGCTTTTAAGGTCCACAGCAAGCCTTGCTTCCTCTGCAGACTTCCAACCTTCAACATTAAGGTGGCACAGGACCCTGCAGGAGGAACACCCAGCGGGAGGGCCAGATCTGCGCCCAAATTTGATGAGGCTTCACTACAGGCATTACTGGATGGTGCTAGGGCCCACAGGGCTGTGTGGCTAGAGGTGGCAGGTCAAGTCAACTCCTTGGGGCTTACACGAAGAACGTGGTTGCAGTGCAGGAAAAGATTCCATGACCTTCTTCGCACTGGAAAAGTAAGTACTGTATGAAGTTTCCATCACCCTCAATCTGTTCCCCATTGCCTTTCCTCACCAGCACTCAGCATTAGCAATCTCTTCCTGCACATCCCACTAGACACTCACATCCATGCACCCTTAGCCATTCCCTCTCTCTCTATGCTCACAGTCACAGAACTATTCCACCATGCAGCCCTCACACTCCCTCTCACTCTGATGCTTTGAACACAACTGACTACACACAGGGAGGGCCTTGCAACCTTAATCCATCTTTGTCTCCTTCTAAGTATCTATGCTATGCAATCTCTGCACTCACTCCTTCATTGTCACTCAACCTCCATGTCTCCCTCATTGCAGGAAAAGAGAGCTCACAACAGGAGAGAGCAAGCCAGGACAGGAGGAGGGCCACCCTCATTAGCCCAGCTCACCCCCGGGAGGAAGGTGTCCTGGAGATTGCCGGGGCTGACTGCGAAGCGGCAGTTGGGGAAGGATAGACAGGAGCATCCCCGCAAGCTGGTGACAGAATAGTTTTCCCTCTCTCTCATTGGCATTGCATGAGTCGCTGATGATGATTCTGAAGCTACATCATATGGACTTATGATCATCTGCAAAATGCAATGTGCATGTAACCTTGGCATCACATCTCTAACTTTTTCCTTGACTCCCCCACAGGACCATCGAGAGCCCCCGTCCCCAGTGTGCAGGAGGAAGAGCCTGAGCAGCCAGACTCCTCAGAGGAATCTGCAACCTCTGAGGGCGCAGCGTCGGCAGAAATAAGTGCACCCAGCACCAGCGCAGACACTCACACCTCGGTGGGACTCTCGGGACAGAGTAGAGTTGTCACCTGGTGTATCACAGCTCACAAATGAGCATCAGCAGATTGTGGAGACAGGGAAAGCAGTGGAGAGTCCTCGTCGGTGGGCGCAGGACTCTGTCAGCTCGGCTCAGCTGCATGTCTACCCTCTGCTTCTGGGTGCATCCATAAGATCAGAGGTGATGGAACTCCATGCACAGATGCAGGAGTCTCTGGCAGGTTTTGTCTCCAGGGTCGCTGCAAGCGTGGAGCGAATGGAGGAGTCCATAGCAAACATGAGCAGAGCCTTTGTGGAGTCAGTGGTGCATGAACGCATCAACACGGAAAGGATGGCTACCTACGTGGAAATGATTGCTGCCTCCGTGGTAAGGCTGGCTACGGTAGAGGAGGGCTACGGTCATGGAGGAGGTTAGTCGCCAGGGTATGGAAAACATGGTGAGTGTTCAGAATAGAATGACATCTCTTGAGGAGCGATGGGCATCTATTGAACAGAGAAACCAGACCTTCATGGAAATCCTTCTGAGTAGGACTGCCATTGCAGATACGGGTCCCCATGGCCCCCCTGATGTGCAGCAAGCTGCTCTCAAGCCACTTGCAGGCACTGAGGGAGATCTGACCCATGAGAGGGAGGTTGGTGGCAGACCTCAAGGAAGTGGGGGCTCCTCTCCAAGCGCTCATACTTCCATGCCACTGCAGAGCCCTCGGTCAGAGCCCCGCCGGAGTCCACACCCAACGGAGATAGACGTCTCAACTCCTGCACAGCCGCAGGAGCAGCAGACTGTTGGCGAGCCCTCACATGCTCGCCACCCCAGAGGACGCCCACCAAAGGTGTCGAGACAGGAGCAGCAGGAAAGTGAGCAAGGGGCCTCCACATCTGCTGAAGCCACAGGGGAACCGCTACGTAGGAGCATGCGTAAGAGGAAAATAAAGCACAAATAGTCACATGGGTAGTCACTTGGGTGAAATGCTGTGTATTTTGGAAAAATGCCATCAGTTGTGTGTGTTTCATAAAAATTCTGATGGCAACTGCTGCAGTTCTGGCGTGTGTCATTTCGCGAATGGGGCTTTCACATTGAGGGCTTAGGATTACTTGCAGTTGTCAGGATGCTGGTCAAATAGCTCGGAATCCGCAGGGTTTGGCCATTGTCGATGCTCAGGTAAGAAGCTGCGAGGCAAAAGAGTTTGATTAACTAGGCTAAGCAAATCTAGCCAGAATGAGTGCGTTCCTTGCATCCCGGGCAGCAATGTTCTCGTGTAATGCTACCACTGGTTGATGGGCCACTGCAGGATGCTCGTTCTCGCCCTCCTCCTCCTCCTCCTCCTCCTCCTCATCATCATCAGAGGAGGGTATGAGAGGAGCCACTTGGTCCTCAGGAATCTGCAAGCCACGACGCTGTGCCATGTTGTGGAGTGCACAGCAAACCACAACGATTTTGGAGACCCTGGCTGCTGAGTACTGTAGGGCTCCACCTGATCTATCCAGGCATCTGAAGCGCATCTTCAGCAAGCCGATGGTTTGCTCGATTATGGATCTAGTGGAAATGTGGCTGGAGTTGTAGCGCTCCTCAGCTTCGTTGGCTGGCCTCCTTAATGGCGTCATTAGCCAAGTCCTCAGGGGATAGCCCTTGTCTCCAAGTAGCCATCTGTGAAGTTGGTCTGGCGGACTGAATAGCGGAGGCACACTAGACTGGCGCAGTATGAAGGAGTCATGGCAACTACCAGGGTACTTGGCACAAACATGCAAAATCTCCTTCTTGTGGTCACACACCAGCTGAACGTTAAGGGAGTGGAAGCCCTTGCGGTTGACAAAAATACCTTGATTGCGATGGGGTGCCCTAAGGGCCACATGTGTGCAGTCAATGATGCCCTGCACCCTTGGAAAGTCTGCCAGATAAGCTAATCCAGCCGCTCGCGCCGTCACATTTGCGCAATCCCTGGTGAAATGGATATGATTGTGCGCGAGGGCAAAGAGGGCATCGGTTACCTGCGTGATGCAAGTGTGTGCGGCCGACTGGGAGATGCCGCTGATGTCTGCTGCTGATCCCTGGAATGAGCCTGAGGCAAAAAAGTTGAGTGCGGTGGTGACTTCGATGGCCACTGGTAAGGAGTGTCCACCTGGTCCTCTGGGCTGCAGGTCTTGCTGTATCATTGTGCAGATGTCAGTCACCAACTGTCGCGAAAGTCAGAGCCGCCTTTGGCACTGCTGCTCAGTCATGTTGAGGTAGCTGACCCTGTGTTTGTAGACCCTGTTTGCGGGGTATCTCCTGCGCCGACGGGCTTCCATGCGCTGGCCCCTTCTGGCCTGTGCTGCCTCAGGTGGGTGAGCAGCAGCCTGTCGCTCCTGCTGCTGCTGTTGCCGGTGCTGCTGTTGTGCCTGGTTCTGCTGCTGCCGCGCCTGGTGCTGGAGGTCCTCTAATGCCAAGAAGGGAAGGAAAAAAAGGCTTCCCATGCTTCTGGTAGATGCCTCAGTTGAGGAAGCGCTGAGTGAGTGTGGCAAGAGGGGTCTCGCAGGAGGTCACACTGGAGAAGTGTGTGAGGCTACAACCTGCTACAGGTGTGGCTAGGCCTGGTAAAAGTTGCCCCAGACCTTAGACAACAAACTCCTGCCACCTGCAAATGATGACTGATCAAATATCCTCTTTAATGTTGGACCTGCAGCTGATAGTCAACAAACCAAGAGTGTTCACGCCAGGTTTCACAGGCGTCATCCCCACCAGGCGTGTTTTACGTGGGAAAAGGGTTAAACAGGCAAGGGCCTGTTAAAATGGGATTATGAAGGCTAATTAGTGCTGTTTAAGGGCCCTAAAGACCAGTCCCACCAGTTGCAGGCGGGCCTGAGTCGGGTCCATCAGACACACCTAGGTTAAAATGGCGTGGAGGCGGGAACCAGGCGGGGGGGGTCCCGACCCCCAGGTTTTGCGATTTTAACCCCCCGCCCGCCTCACAGCCCAATGAAAATCGAGGCCATAGCCTACGTCCCGTTCACCCATCACCCCTGTGCCTGCTGACCTACATTGACTCCTGGTCCTGTAACGCCTCGATTTTAAAACTCTTATACTTGTTTTTGAATCCCTCCATGGCTTCACCTCTCCCGATCTTTAACCTCCTCCAGCCCTACAACCCTCTGAGATATCTGTGCTCCTCCAATTCTAGCCTCTTGTGCATCCCCGATTTTAATCACTCCACCATTGGCGGCTGTGCGTTCGGTTGTCTAGGCCCTAAGCTCAGGAATTTCCTCCCTAAACCTCTCCGCCTCCCTATCTCTCTCTCCTCCTTTAAGATGCTTCGTACAACCTAACTTTTGGTCACCTGCCCTAATATCTTATGTGGCTTGGTGTCAAATTTTGTTTGATATCGCTCCTGTGAAGTGCCTTGGGACGTTTTAAGAACATAAGAACATAAGAAGTAGGAGCAGGAGAAGGTCATATGGCCCCTCGGGCCTGCTCCGCCATTCAATAGGATCATGGCTGATCCAAATCTAGACTCACGTCCACTTCCCTGCCCTCTCCCCGTAACCCCTAATTCCCTTGTCTGCTAGGAAACTGTCTATCTCTGTTTTAAATTTATTTAATGTTGCAGCTTCCACAGCTCTCTGGGGTAGCAAATTCCATAGATTTACTACCCTCTGAGTGAAGAAGTTTCTCCTCATCTCAGTTTTGAAAGGGCAGCCCCCATTATTCTAAGATTATGCCCCCTAGTTCTAGTCTCACCCATCAGTGGAAACATCCTCACCGCATCCACCCGATCAAGCCCCCTCACAATCTTATATGTTTCGATAAGGTCGCCTCTCATTCTTCTGAACTCCAATGATTAGAGGCCCAACCTACTCAACCTTTCCTCATAAGTCAACCCCCTCATCTCTGGAATCAACCGAGTGAACCTTCTCTGAACCGCCTCGAGAGCAAGTATATCTTTTCTTAAATATGGAAACCAAAACTGCACGCAGTATTCCAGGTGTGGCCTCACCAATACCCTGTATAACTGCAGCAAGACTTCCCTGTTTTTATACTCCATCCCCCTTGCAATAAAAGCCAAGATTCCATTGGCCTTCCTGATCACCTGCTGCACCTGCATACAAACTTTTTGTGTTTCATGCACCAGGACCCCCAGATCCCTTTGTACTGTAGCACTTTGCAGTTTCTCTCCATTTAGATAATAACTTGCTCTTTGATTTTTTCTGCCAAAGTGCACAACCTCACACTTTCCAATATTATATTGCATCTGCCAAATCTCTGCCCACTCACTTAGCCTATCTATGTCCTTTTGCAGGTTTTTTATGTCCTCCTCACTCACTGCTTTCCCTCCCATCTTTGTATCGTCGGCAAACTTGGATACGTTGCACTCGGTCCCTTCCTCCAAATCGTTAATATAGATTGTAAAGAGTTGGGGTCCCAGCACTGACCCCTGCGGAACACCACTAGTTACTGATTGCTATCCTGAGAATGAACCATTTATCCCAACTCTCTCTTTTCTGTTAGATAGCCAATCTTCCACCCATGCCAGTATATTACCCCCAATCCCGTGATTTTTTATCTTGATCAGTAATCTTTTGTGTGGAACCTTGTCAATTAAAGGCGCTATATAAATACAAGTTGCTGTTGTTGTAATTAATTTGTGACTGGAACAGGGCATTTTTCAGCATCACAAAGAGGAGTGGGATTGCCACGAAATGAACCATTCTCCAACTGACTGATTTCATGCTCTTGGTCTTACTCTTTAATTGGCTTCAATTGACTGCTTGATCTGCCCTTGGTACATAAGACCTGTGCCCAACAGTCAAATGAAACAACACAGATCTGCTATAACTGCCAGAATTTAAACAAATTCAAACTGAATTTAAAGTAATTTTACTGCAATTACAGCAGCTGCAGCAGAAACAGGCTTCAATTGCCAGCTGGTCTCAGGTACAGCTGATTAACGCTGGATCCGGAGCTCAGAGTGATGATGACCCCCGAACTCAGCAGTCCGGCTGGGGGACCGGGCCAGTGTCCGGGGGGGGTCGGGCCAGGCCAGTGTCCGGGGCGGGCCAGTGTCGGGGGGGGAGGGGTGGTGAACCGGCAATCTCCGATAGTCCGGCAGAAAGCGGTCACATTTAAAATTCTGTGACCTTCAGCGTTATTTCATTTGAAACTGCCCAAATTACGCTGAAATCCTCCGGAAACTCCCGCCAATCTGCAATCTAAAGACTATTCGAATTTTGGAAAATCATTTGCAACCTTTGGAGGAGCCAGACTTCACTTCACTGCGATATGACTCAATGCCAGTGGTTCAACATCTTTTCAAACTTTTTAAAGTTTAAAAAGGTCCCGTGCACTGCATTTACATTGAAAATTTCACTCAGATTCCCACACTTGTTAACAGCACTCTGCACATGTATTTAAGTGCTGCTAAATAGAGACTTGCTGCTCTTCTACTTATGCCAATCTAGAAACTAGCAAAAGTTGACCAACACCCTCCCCTTTCCGTAGTTCACGGTGGTGCTTGGCACTCTGCTCCACCCTCCTTCCCCCAAAGCTTGTGATTTCAAATAAAGCTGTTGGACTATAACCTGGTGTTGTGTGACTTCTTACATTTGTCCCCCAAATCAGATCAGCTCCCCTCTCCCCTTCCCCAGTTCACACTCCCATTCTCATCCCTCCCCTCCATGCTGCCAATTTTCTCTTCCTCCCTCCCCAGTGCAATCATTTACAGAAAGGTTAAAATAAGCAGCTATTTGGGAACTGTTGGACTGAACTCAACACACAAGTGTTTGAAAGTAAAATGGAACAAAAAAAGTGTTTGCATTGGCCGGGAATCGAACCCGGGCCTCCCGCGTGGCAGGCGAGAATTCTACCACTGAACCACCAATGCAACTGATAGAAGTTGACTTCTCTAAATTGAAAATACGTTCACTGCATCATTCACTTGTTTTACCAAATGTTACATTAATTATGAAACATAGTTATTTGCATTTATACTTTTTTTTAAGGTAATTCCAAACCTGGTGACCTGATTTTCTACAGCTAAATTTTAAATATTTATTTCAAAAACATGATTAAGTAAATTGGGAATGTAGGCCAGGATTCTGTGCTCAGTCTCTGAAGGGACCGGGGGGGGACGGAAGAGGAGAATTAGCTAAACTAAACTTAAAAAATATGAACTGCCATCTGAATAATGCAGATTCACAAATCTAGTACTGAGATTGCATCCTCTTTTATGATGCTGAATTTAGTATATTTATATAAACGGACACAGAAGTAACCTTTGCACAGGAGCAAATCCAACCCTTATGAGTGCAAGAGGCTTGATCATCGAAGGGGCTGAACTTGAAGCTAAATATGATGGGATCAAAGAGCAAAAAGATATCTGCAGAAAATTACCTGGTCTCATCTAGAATTGTGTAACCAATGAAACAATAGGTTGAAGCTTTCATTTTAAAATTTATACATAAGGGGAAAAAATCAATGTGAGGCATTACCTGCCTCATACTTAACTGCATAAAGGCAGAAAGTTGTTAACTTACCAGGTAGGTTATTAAACCAGCTTCAAAATACAGATAGAGCACAAGCCTCTTGGATACACAATTAACACCGAATTTTACTTTCTGTTTGCCACTCTGCCCTCTGTTGACCTATTGAGAGCTATAGCAAGTTGGCTGTGTCAATCTACCAAGGTGAACAAATGGCTAAAGTCAAAATACTCTACCTGCAGAATGATCGCTTGCAAACATCAAACTAATTCTTATTCTGTTACACATTAATGGGGAGCCTGTCAAGTTTTCTTGCCACTGAGATAAACTCCCATTTCCACACATTAACAACTGAAAACATGAGCTAGCAAGAAAAAGTAAAAGAAATGCCAGGAATTACCAGTTAAAATTGAAATGAAAGTGCAATCCTCAGACAGGAGAATGGGAGATTTCAAAATGAGAAAAGTTGGCAGGTTTTCTGAATATTGACAAAGCTGTCTAGACTGAGATGCACGGATTGGAGTAAAGGACAGTCTTGTCAAGCACCTAACTGCAACCCTTCCCCATATATTTCTGATCTGAATGTCTTTCTACTGGATATAAATAGCTGTCAGTGAATTGCTAAGGACTATTTTCCTGATGGCTTGTTGGGTAAAGGCACTGTCCATGAAGCTCAGAAGGTCTCAGGTTTGATTTCTAGTCCATGCTGGTCTTAGCCTGGCACAACAAGCTAAGGTGCTACCACTGGCCTCAGCACCCAGGGACAGAGAAAGGAAAATTAGCCACAGATCCTACACACTGGTAATTATCTAGTGATTTTACATAGGATTACATTACATAGGATACACGGCACAGAAACAGGCCATTCGACCCAACCAGTCCATGCCGGCGTTTATGCTCCACATGAGCCTCCTCCCGTCTTTCCTCATCTAAATCTATCAGCATAACCCTCTGTTCCCTTTTCCCTCATATGCTTGTCTAGCCTCCCCTTAAATGCATCTATACTGTTCACTTCAACCACTCCCTGTGGTAGCGAGTTCCACATTTTCGCCACTCTCTGGGTAAAGAAGTTTCCTCTGAATTCCCTATTGGATTTCTTGGTGACTATCTTATATTGATGGTCTCTAGTTATGCTTTTCCCCACAATTGGAAACATTGCTCAATTTTAACTCAGCCGTCAGGCGGGCTTTGAGGCGTGTGGGGGGTTAAAATCGCAAAACCTGGGGGTCGAGACCCCCCCCGCCTGGTTCCCGACACCTAGCCATTTTAACCCAGGTGTGTCTGATGGTCCCGAATCAGTCCCGCCTGCAACAGGCGGGACTGGTCTTTAGGGCCCTTAAACAGCACACATTGGCCTTTATAATCCCATTTTAACAGGCCCTTGCCTGTTTAACCCTTTTCCCACGTAAAACACGCCTGGTGGGGATCACGCCTGTGAAACCTGGCGTGAGCACTATTGGCTTGCTGACTATCAGCTGCAGGTCAACCATTAAAGAGGATATTTGATCAGTCATCATTTGCAGGTGGCAGGACTTTGTTGCCTCAGGCCTGGGGCAACTTTTACCAGGCCTAACCACACCTGTGGAAGGTTGGAGCCTCACACACTTCTCCAGTGTGACCTCCTGCGAAACCCCTCTCGCCACCCTCACTCAGCGCTTCCTCAACTGAGGCATCTACCAGAAGCATGGGAGGCCTTTTTTCCCTTCCCTTGTTGGCATTAGAGGACCTCCAGCCCCATTCGCGAAATGACACACGCCACAACTGCAGCAGTTGCAATCAGAATTTTTATGCAAAACAAACAACTGATGGCATTTTTACAAAATACACAACATTTCACCCAAGTGACTACCCCTGTGACTATTTGTGCCTTATTTTCCTCTTACATGTGCTCCTACGTAGTGGTTCCCCTGTGGCTTCAGCAGATGTGGAGGCCCCTTGCTCACTTTCCTGCTGCTCCTGTCTCGACACCTTTGGCGGGCGCCCTCTGGGGTGGCGAGCCTGTGAGGGCTCGTCAGCAGTCTGCTGCTCCTGCAGCTGTGCAGGAGTTGAGACGTCTATCTCCGTCGGGTGCGGGGCTCTGACCGAGGGCTCTGCAGTGGCATGGAAGTGTGAGCGCTTGGAGAGGAGCCCCCCACTTCCTTGAGGTCTGCCACCAACCTCCCTCTCATGGGTCAGATCTCCCTCAGTGCCTGCAAGTGGCTTGAGAGCAGCTTGCTGCACATCAGGGGGGCCGTGGGGACCCGTATCTGCAATGGCAGTCTTACTCAGAAGGACTTCCATGAAGGTATGGTTTCTCTGTTCAATAGATGCCCATCGCTCCTCAAGAGATGTCATTCTATTCTGAACACTCACCATGTTTTCCATACCCTGGCGACTAACCTCCTCCATGGCCATAGCCCTCCTCTCCTCTACTGCAGCCTTCCTCTCCTCTACCGTAGCTATCCTCTCCTCTACCGTAGCCATCCTTACCACGGAGGCAGCAATAATTTCCACGTAGGTAGCCATCCTTTCCGTGTTGATGCGTTCATGCGCCACTGACTCCACAAAGGCTCTGCTCATGTTCGCTATGAACTCCTCCATTCGCTCTACACTCGCAGCGACCCTGGAGACAAAACCTACCAGAGACTCCTGCATCTGTGCATGGAGTTCCATCACCTCTGAACTTACGGATGGACCCAGAGGCAGAGGGTCGACATGCAGCTGAGCCGAGCTGGCAGAGTCCTGCGCCCTCCGACGAGGACTCTCCACTGCTGTCCCTGTCTCCACAATCTGCTGATGCTCACTTGTGAGCTGTGATACACCAGGTGACAACTCTACTCTATGTCCCGAAGGTCCCACCGAGGTGTGAGTGTCTGCGCTGGTGCTGGGTGCACTTATTTCTGCTGACGCTAAGCCCTCAGAGGTTGCAGATTCCTCTGAGGAGTCTGGCATATCAGGCTCTTCCTCCTGCACAGTGGGGATGGGGGCTCTCGATGGTCCTGTGGGGGAGTCAAGGAAAAAGTTAGAGATGTGATGCCAAGGTTACATGCACATTGCATTTTGCAGATGATCATAAGTCCATATGATGTAGCTCCAGAATCATTATCAGCGACTCATGCAATGCCAATGAGAGAGATGGAAAACTATTCTGTCACCAGCTTGCGGGGATGCACCTGTCTGTCCTTCCCCAACTGCCGCATCTCTGTCAGCCCCGACAATCTCCAGGACGGCTTCCTCCCAGAGGGTGAGCTGGGCTAATGAGGGTGGCCCTCCTCCTGTCCTGGCTCGCTCTCTCCTGTTGTGAGCTCTCTTTTCCTGCAATGAAGGAGACAAGTGGAGGTTGAGTGACAATGAAGGAGTGAGTGCAGAGATTGCATAGCATAGATACTTAGAAGGAGATAAAGATGGACTGAGGTTGCAAGACCAAGGGCCCTCCCTGTGTGTTGTCAGTTGTGTTCAAAGCATCAGAGTGAGAGGGAGTGTGAGGGCTGCATGGTGGAATAGTTATGTGAATGTGAGCATAGAGAGCGAGGGAATGGGTAAGGGTGCATGGATGTGAGTGTCAAGTGGGATGTGGAGGAAGAGATTGCTAAAGCTGAGTGCTGGTGAGGAAAGGCAATGGGGAACAGATTGAGGGTGATGGAAACTTCATACAGCACTTACTTTTCCAGTGCGATGAAGGTCATGGAATCTTTTCCTGCACTGCATCCAGGTTCGCCGTGTGAGCCCCAAGGAGTTGATTTCACCAGCCACCTGTAGCCACACAGCCTTGGTCTGACTGGGAGGCCTCTTCCTCCCTGAAGAAGGGAACAGGACCTCCCTGTGGGCCCTAGCACCATCCAGCAATGCCTGGAGTGAAGCCTCATCAAATTTTGGGGCAGCTCTTGCTCTCCTGCTGGCCGTTGCTCCTGCAGGCTCCTGTGCCATCCTAATGGTGAAGTTTGGAAGCCTGCAGAAGAAGCAAGGCTTGCTGTGGACCTTAAAAGCAGCAGCAATGATGACGTCATATTCTGCGACTTTCTGACTGGAAATACTCAATTGCCAAGGCTTCCCACACGCTGGAAATCAAGTGGCCAATTGAGTTAAAATTGCATTAATCTCACAGACCCATTTAGATTCGTGTGGGTAACACTAAATTCGGGGAACCCAACAGTTCCCCGCACCCGAGTTAAAATCGACCCCATTGTCTCTGTATCCACTCTATCAAAATTTTTCATAATTTTAAAGGCCCATATTAGGTCATCCCTCAGCCTTCTTTTTTTAAGAGAGTGGAGACCCAGCCTGTTCATCCTTTCCTGATAATGTATACCCTCGCATTTCTGGTATCATCCTTGTAAATCTTCTCTGCACCTTCTCCAGTGCCTCTATATCCTTTTTATAATATGGCGACTAGAACTGTACTCAGTACTCTAAGTGTGGTCTAACCAAGGTTCAATACAGGTTTAGCATAACTTCCCTACTTTTCAATTCTATCCCTCTAGAAATAAACCTTAGTGCTTGGTTTGCTTTTTTATGGCCTTGCTAACCTGTGTTGCAACTTTTAGTGATTTGTGTATTTGTACTCTGAGATCCCTTTGTTCCTCTACCCCACCTAGACTTGCACTTTCCAAGTGATGTGACCTCCCTATTCTTCCTACCAAAATGTAATTTTTCACATTTATCTGTGTTGAACTTCATTTGCCAATTATATGCCCATTCTGCAAGTTTATTAATGTCCTCCTGTAACTTGTTGCAGTCCTCCTCAGTTTGACTATCCTCCCAATTTGGTGTCATCCGCAAATTTAGAAATTGTGTTTTTGATTCCTAGGCTTAAATTGTTAATGTAAATTGTGAACAGCACTGATCCTTGTGGAACACCACTACCCACCTTCTGCCACTGTGAATAGTTGCCCTTTACTCCTACTCTCTGCTCTCTGTCCTGAAGCCAGCCAGCAATCCATTCTGCTCCTTGTCCACTGACTCCGCATTCTCTGACCTTGTTCATCAGTCTATTATGGGATACCTTATCGAAGGCCTTTTGAAAATGCTGATAAATTACATCTACTGCATTACCATTGTCTGCTCTCTCTGTTACCTCTTCTGGTGTGTGTGCATGTACATGCCAGGTAACACGCTTATCAGGCTCAGCTCTGTTGCCCTGCACAGTAGAATGTGCTCTATGAAATATTTCCTAAGGTGCTGAATTTTCTTTACAATTCTTATCCGTATATTTTTTAAATGTTCGATTACATGTTTCTCCCTTACTCTCCTCCTGAAGGCAGTGCTTCTTACCCAGGTACAGTTCCACAGGATATAATCACAGGCAGCGATAGCGAAATGGCAGAAATATTAAATAATTACTTTGCTTCAGTATTTACCAGGGATACAGATCAGGTGGACATGACATCAGAAGATGAGATTGGAACTGATATAACATATTTAAATTAAAAAGAGGAGAAATATTAAATAAACTAATCAAACTCAAAGAGGATAAAACCCCAGGTCCGGATGGATTGCATCCACGCATTTTAAAAGAAGCTAGAGAAGAGATAGCAGAGGCACTATTACACATATTTAATAATTCGTTAGAAAAAGGTGGATAGCTAACATTATACCTATATTTAAGAAGGGAGATAGAACATGTCCATTGAACTATAAACCAGCCAGCTAAATATCGGTGGTAGGAAAAATAATGGAATCCCTACTAAAGGATAAAATTGAAAAACAAATAGAAACCAAAAATATAATAATGAATAGTCATGGATTTCAAAAGGTAAAGTCTTACTTGACAAACCTCATTGAATTCTTTGAAGCGGTAACAGAGCGAGTAGACACGGGTAATGCAGTAGATGTAATTTATCTAGATTTTCAAAAGGTCTCTGATAAGGTGCCACATAATAGAGTAATGAATAAGGTCAGAGCATGTGGAGTCAGGGTAGGGGTAAAGGGTACCTATTCAGAGTGGCATAATGTGGGAAGTGGGGTCCCACAAGGATCAGTGCTTGGACTACTGTTGTTCACAATTTATATTAATGATTTAGTCTTTGGCATCAAAAACACAATTTCTAAATTTGCAGATGACATCAAATTGGGGGGACAGTCAACACTGAGCAGAATTGCAACAAATTACAAGAAGGCATTAATAAATTTATAGAATGGGCATATAATTGGCAAATGAATTTCGACACATAAGTGTTAGGTACAGGAATCCCGCCCCAACCGCGGTTTTGCCATACACGGATTTCAAGTATACATGGTTTCCTCTTTGCGACAAATTTTGCCAACCGCGACAGTGAATTTTGCATATACGTGGTTTTTAATTTTCAAGTTTCATGGGTTGCGCTTCCAAACACGAGACTGCATTCATCCGCGCCGCTCTTTTGAGCTTATTTACTACCAGGCGTGGTCTCACTCCACTCGTGGAAATACTGTGTGTGTGTGTGTGTGAACGTCGTCTCGTTACTACCCATTTTGCCTTTAATTGTTCTGTTTAGCCCTTAATCATGGCCCCTAAGCGTAATCTCAGTGGTAAAGGTGAATCAATAGCGAAAAGGGCAAGGAATGTACTCACCTTAGATAGGAAATTAGATGTCGTTAATAGACTTGCCCGCGGTGAAACTACAGCGTCGGTTGGACGACTAATGGGGGTTAACGAGTCCACCATTAGAACCACAAAAAAAAGTGAGGTGTCGATAAGGGCTAGTATTGTGGGTGGCTCTTCAAAAAGTGCTAAAGTGTCGTTTATGCCACGGGACCATAAACTTGAAAAAATGGAAAAGGCATTTAATATCTGGTTGGAAGACCAGAACCAGAAAAAAGTGAATGTTAATTCCGCACGGGTACGTAAGAAGGCCCTTAGTATCTACAAGCATCTTACTGTGGCTGCCGGGGAAAGTGTAGATGACATAAAGTTTCAAGTGAGTAAGGGCTGGTTGGAAAATTTTAAGAAGAGGTTCGCCTTGACTAACCTCAAGGTTGTGGGAAAATCAGCCTCAGCCGATCACGAGGCTGCTGCCAAGTTCCTGGAGGAGCTGAAGGAGTTGATCGCCGAGAAGGGTTACCTGCCGGAACAGGTATTTAATGCGGATGAAACTGGTCTCTTCTGGAAACGGATGCCTTCCCGAACTTTCATCGCGAAGGCTGAGAAGCATGCTTCGGGATTCAAGGTGGCTAAGGATAGGGTGACCCTTCTCCTTTGTGCTAATGCTGAGGGGGACTGTTTAGTGAGGCCAATGCTGCTCTACCGCTCTCTGAATCCCCGCGCTCTGAAGGGCAAAAACTAAAACTATCTCCCTGTCTTTTGGCGTTCTAACCGCAAGGCGTGGGTTACTGCTGCCGTCTTCATGGACTGGTTTCATAATTGTTTTGTGCATGACGTGGAGCGGTACCTTGCGAGAGAAAATCTGGCCTTCGAGGTCCTACTCATCCTCGACAATGCCCCCGGCCACCCACCGGCACTCCAATTCGCCCACCCTAATATTGAAGTCATCTTCCTGCCTCCCAACACGACATCACTCCTTCAACCCATGGACCAAGGTGTGATAGCCACCTTCAAGGCATACTACATACGACGCAGCTTTGACCGCATGATGGAGGCTATGGAGGATGACGCAACACTGACGGTGAAAACCTGTTGAAAAGATTACACCATCGCTGACTGCATCACCAACATAAAAGAATCAATGGATGAACTGAAGAAGATGACACTCAACACCTGCTGGGGTAAACTTTGGAAGGAGGCAGTGAATGACTTCCGAGGCTTCCCTACAGTTGACGATGAAGTTGATCGCATTGTGAAGGTTGCACGACGTTTGGGAGGCGAGGGGCTGGCCGACATACAGCCTGATGATGTCGAGGAGCTCCTTGAGTCGCACGGCAAGGAGCTGACGGAGGAGGACCTTGATGAGCTGATACAGCATTCTAGTGAGGCAGAGGATGAGGATGAAGACGAGGATATGGTGGAGGAGTCGAAGATGACAAGTGCCAACCTTAACAAGGCAATGCTCCTTGCTACTAATCTCTCGGACCTCTTTATGGAGATTGACCCATTCTTGGAACGTAGTTTAAAATTCAAGCGTGGTTTGGAGGATTTAATGAGACCATACAAGCAGGTCCAGAAAGATATTCAGAAAAAAATGAGTCAACCATCCATCGCAGAATTCTTTAAGAAACCACCCAGTTGATGACCCAGTTGCATCAACCAGCCACAATGTCGCTTCTCCACATTCACCCCCCTCGATTGATGATCTTTTTTATTGTGTTATTTAAAATAAAGCAACTTACTTAGGCTCTGACGAGTGTAAATGCAGCCGCATTCCCCCAACCCCATTTTTTCCATAAGGTCTTATATTTGCCAACCACAGTTTTACCAACCATGGGGGTTTTCAGGGACGTATCCCCCGCGGTTGGGGAGGGATTACTGTATTACATTTTGGTAAAAATAATAAGGCGGTCACTTATTACTTGGAAAATAATAATCTAAATTGAGTAGAGGAGCAAAGAGAGTACAAGTACACAAATCAATAAAAGTAGCGACACAGGTTAATAAGGCCATTAAAAAGGCAAACCAAGCACTAGGGTTTATTTCTGAGGGATAGAATTGAAAAGTAGAGAAGTTATGCTAAATGTGTATCGAACCTTGGTTGGATCACATTTAGAGTACTGTGTATAATTCTGGTCACCATATTATAAAAAGGGTATAGAGGCACTGGAGAGGATACAAAAAAGATTTACAAGGATGATAACAGAAATACGAGGTTATACCTATCAGGAAAGGATGAACAGACTGGGGTCGAGAAATTGGATATGGCTACAAAACGGACAGTGTTAAGGCCCAACGATGTTAAGCTGCGCCGGGTCAAAATGGTCTAGGTAGCACGCAAAATCTGTGCTCAGTCCTCATTAACATGATTGTAGTCTTGATCTCAGCACTAAAACCACTGCTCATTGGCTTACCGCTCAACAGGTGGGCCTATATCGGGTCCAGTCTAATTCGCAGTCATGTGTGGCACAGGCTTTATTCAGTACTTAAAGGGGAGGTGCATTGATGCTATGGCACCGCATTGTCAATCCAGTTCCAACTTCACCTGGAATACACAAATCACTAAAAGTAGCAACGCAGGTTAATAAGACCATTAAAAAGCAAACCAAGTACTAGGGTTTATTTCTAGAGGGATAGAATTGAAAAGTAGGGAAGTTATGCTAAACGTGTATCAAACCTGGAAAAAGACAGCAATGGAAGCAGATGGCTAAGCCTCATCACAGGGAGAGAGCCCACAGATTCTCAGACGCGGATCTTGAGGTACTGGTGGTGGCTGTGGGGAGGAGGCTGTTCCCTTCCCGCAGACTGGCAGGGAGCCCTCGCCATATACATCCCAAACCATGTGGCAGGAGATTGCGGACCATGTGACGGCCAGCACTTTCTAGGCCTGGGTTTCCTTTCTCTTGAAAAGAGAAGGCTGAGGGGTGGCCTACTAGAGGTCTTTAAAATTATGAAAGGTTTTGCTAGAGTAGACAGAGGGAGAGTGTTTCCACTTGTGGGGAAGACCAAAACTAGAAGCCATCAATATAAGATAGTCATCAAGAAATCGAATTGGGAATTCAGAAGAAACTTCTTTACCCAGAGAGTAATGAGAATGTGGAACTCACTACCATAGGGAGTAGTTGTGGTGAATACTATAGATACATTTAAGGGGAAGCTAGATAAGCGTATGAGGGAGAAGGAATAGAGGGTTATGCTGATAGATTTCGATGAGGAAGGATGGGAGGAGGCTTGAGTGGAGCATAAATGCCGGCATGGACTGGTTGGGCCGAATGGCCTGTTTCTGTGCTGTATATCCTATGTAATCCTATGTAAAGGTGGCGGTGGTGACTCTCTGTCTGAGCAGCCAGTCTTTAGATATGTTCCAGTTTCAGAAACTGGGTTAAGAATGTACCAATGTGTTTCAAGTGGTACCCGTGTAGCTGAAAGAGAAAGATTTTCACACCATCAGTCTGGGTTGAATTCAAAGCCAGGTTCCCAGAGGAGAAAGGACAGTGCAGGACTGTGACACCCAATTTGCACTCATTTGTGAACTTAAATTGAACCCATTTGTGAGCAGTCATTTGACAATTACAAATTATATACAGCTGTTAGATGAAATAAAAGAGAGAGGATTTTTGTTTGTGTAACAAGGGGCATGCCATATTAGATTTAGTAATGAGCCAGATTTAGTTAACAACCTAACTGTGTGTGAACATTTATCCAAAAGCGATCATAACATGCAAGTTCAACGTAGCATTTGAAAGGGAGAAACGCGAAACAGCTACTAAGATTCTAGATTTAGGTAAGGCCAACTTCAAAGGGATGAGACAGAGACTGTCCACATTAAACTGGGCAAATCTGTTAATGGATAAAATGACAGAAGATCAGTGGGAGATGTTGAACAATTAATTTAAGGTGATACAGAACCAGTTTATACCCCTGAGGGGCAAGAACTCTACTTGCCAAAAAAAATAGCCATGGACAACTAAAGCGGTGAGGGACAGCATCAAACTAAAAGAAAACGCATACAAAAATGCCAAAAATAGCACAGATCCTGGCGAATGGGAAAGATACAAAGAACAGGAAAGGGTCACAAAATAGATAGTAAGAGCTACTAAAAGGGAGTATGAAAGAAAACTTGCAAGAGATATCAAAATCAACACTTTTTTACAATTATATTAGGAAAACTGATATCAGTGATATTATCCATGAGAATAAGGAAATGGCAGACATTCTGAGGGACAAAATTAGTCTCCACTTGGAGAGGCAAGGATTAATCGGGGATAGTCAGCATGGCTTTGTCAAGGGTAAATCATGTCTGACCAATCTGATTGAATTTTTCGAGGGGGTGACTAGGTGTGTGGATGAGGGAAATGCTGTGGATGTGGTTTACATGGACTTCAGTAAAGCTTTTGACAAGGTCCCGCATAGGAGACTGGTCAAGAAGGTAAGAGCCCATGGGATCCAGGGGGCCTTGGCGCGTTGGATCCTAAACTGGCTGAGTGGCAGGAGGCAGAGGGTGATGGTCGAAGGTTGCTTTTGTGACTGGAAGCCTGTGTCCAGTGGGGTACCTCAGGGATCGGTGCTGGGTCCCTTGCTGTTTGTGATCTACATTAATGATTTGGATGAGAATGTAAAGGGTATGATCAGTAAGTTCGCGGATGACACGAAAATTGGTGGGGTGGTAAATTGCGAGGAGGAAAGCCTCAGGCTGCAGGACAATATTAACGGGTTGGTCAGATGGGCGGAAAAGTGGCAAATGGAATTTAACCCGGAAAAGTGCGAGGTGATGCATTTTGGACGGACAAATAAGGCAAGGGAATACACAATGAGTGGTAGGACCCTAGGAAGTACAGAGGGTCAGAGGGACCTTGGTGTACATGTACATAATTCCCTGAAGGCAGCGGAACAGGTAGATAAGGTGGTTAAAAAGGCTTATGGGATACTTGCCTTCATTAGCAGAGGCATAGAATATAAGAGCAGGGAGGTTATGATGGAGCTGTACAAAACGCTGGTGAAGCCACAGCTGGAGTACTGTGTGCAGTTCTGGTCGCCTCACTATAGGAAGGATGTGATTGCTTTGGAGAGGGTGCAGAGAAGATTCACCAGGATGTTACCTGGGATGGAGCGCCTCAGCTATGAAGAGAGACTGGACAGGCTGGGGTTGTTTTCCTTGGAGCAAAGAAGGCTGAGGGGGGACCTGATTGAGGTGTACAAAATGATGAGGGGCATAGATAGGGTAGATAAAGAGGAACTTTTCCCCTTAGTAGGGGGGTCAATAACAAGGGGGCACAGATTCAGGGTAAGGGGCAGGAGATTTAGGGGGGATTTGAGGAGGAACTTTTTCACCCAGAGGGTGGTTGGAAGCTGGAACTCACTGCCTGAAAGGGTGGTAGAGGCAGGAACCCTCACAACATTCAAGAAGCATTTGGATGAGCACTTGAAATGCCATTGCATACAAGGCTATGGACCAAATGCTGGAAAATGGGATTAGACTGGACAGGGAGGGATGGGCGGCGCAGACACGATGGGCCGAAGGGCCTCTTTCTGTGCTGAAAAACTCTATGACTCTATGACTCTATGTTGAATAATTACTTTGCGTCAGTATTTACAATAGAGGAAGAGGATAGCATGCCGGAAATCCCAAGGAAACTAAATCAGGGACAGGCACTCAATAAAATTAATGTAAGTAAAATAACAGTAATGAAGAAAATAATGGCACTAAAGAGTGACAAATCCCCAGGACCAGATGGTTTCCATCCCAGGGGTTTAAAGGAAGTAGGTGAGCATGTTGCAGATGCCCTAACTATAATCTTCCAAAGTTCTCTTGATTTAGGAACCGTTCCTTTAGATTGGAAAATTGCGCATGTCACTCCGCTATTTAAAAATGGTGAGAGAGGGAAACCAGGGAATTATAGACCAGTTAGCCTAACATCTGTTGTTGGGAAATTACTAGAGTCTATAATTAAAGATAGGGTGACTGAACACTTCAAAAATTTTCAGTTGATCAGAGAGAACCAAATTGGATATGTGAAAGCCTGACAATGTCATGCCTGACAAACCAATTGAATTTTATGAAGAGGTGACTAAAATAGTGGACAGGGGAATGTCTATGGATGTTATTTATATGGACTTTCAGAAGGCATTTGATAAAGTCCCTCATAAGAGACTGTTAACTAAGGTAGAAGCCCATGGAAATGAGGGCAAATTATTGACCTGGTTAGGAAATTGGCTGAGTGGCAGGAGGCAGGCAGTAGGGATAATGGGTAGGCACTCAAATTGGCAGGATATTGACTAATAGTGTTCCACAGGGATCTGTGTTGGGGCCTCAACTATTTACAGTATCTATTAATGACTTAGATGATGGCATAGAAAGTCGTATATCCAAATTTGTCAATGATGCAAAGATAGGTGGAATTGCAGGCAGTGTAGAGGTAGGCATAAAATTACAAATGGTGTTAGGGAAATTGATGGGATTGAGGGCCGATAAATCCCCAGAGCCTGATAATCTACATCCTAGAGTACTTAAGGAAGTGGCCCTAGAAATAGTAGATGCATTGCTGGTCATCTTCCAAAATTCGATAGACTCTGGAACAGTACCCATGGATTGGCGGTTAGCTAATGTTACCCCACTGTTCAAAAAGGTGGTAGAGAGAAAATGGAGAATTACAGGCCGCTAAGCCTGACATCGGTAGTGGGGAAAATGCTAGAGTCCATTATAAAGGATGTAATAGCAGAGCACTTGGAAAAAAGTGACCGGGTCTGTAACGTCCGTGTGTAATTGAGACACAGATTGCAGGAGTTGGTTATAACAGGTGTTTACTGAGTGGAGACAAAACTGGAACTACTATACAAAGTTACTACACAGGCTTATATACCGGGGTGGTCACTACTGGTACTGCAGTATACAGGGGCTGCAGAATATAGTTCCTTCTTCAAAGTACATACACTACAATTCCTCCCCTTTTAGCTAAACAGTACATAACATTCGATTAATAATTAAATAACATATTTACAATTACAGTTGCTATATACATTAGCTGAAGTTAAGCAATTATAAATTCAGTCTTTGAGGAGGCTTCCTGATTCTGTCCGGATAACGTCTCTTTGGGGTATCAGGTTCTTCTGGCAAAGTTGATTCGGGATCAACGTCGTTGTTTGGTTCGTCTGCTTCCAATATCACCGATTCTGAGGTAGATGCAATTGGTACTTCGGTTTCATCACCAGGTGTATCGGATCGTGGTGTGGATTTGACGTTTTCCAGTGACTCTAGAATCTGGTCAGCATGGCGTCTTATAATGCTCTCTCCAACGTCCACGGTATACATTAGAGGTCCCTGCCGTGTGCAGATCGTTCCTGGCTGCCATTTTTCTGTGCGGTAGTCCCGGGCCAAAACTGGTTGACCTATCTTAAAACTCCTGGTCGGCCTTTCATTCATATTCTGAAACTGCCTGTTCTCCACATATCTTCTGATGTTTGGCTTAACCAAATCCAAGCGGCATCTTAGTCTTCGATTGAAGAACATCATGGCTGGAGTTTGGTTGGTAACCGCATGTGTCGCATTCCGGTAGGCAAACAAGAAGTTATCCACCTTGTGTTGTAGGGGTATGTCTTCATTACACGTTGCCTTGATAGCCTTCTTGAATGTTTGAACGAACCTCTCAGCCAATCCATTGGTGGCTGGATGATATGGGGCGGATGTGTAATGCTTAACACCATTGTTCTTTAAGAACCTCCGGAACTCTTCAGACACAAACTGTGGTCCATTGTCGGAGCAAATCTGTTCAGGCAGCCCATTTCTGGCGAATATGGTTCTTAAGACTGTGATGGTTTTTTCTGTGGTGGTTGAGGACATTTTTATTACCTCTGGCCACTTTGAATGTGCATCCACCGCAATTAAAAACATCGAGTCCATAAATGGACCAGCAAAATCAATGTGTACCCTTTGCCATGGAGATGAGGGCCACTCCCATGGATGTAGAGGGGCTTGTGGTGGGGCGTTTTGGACCTTCTGGCATCCTGTACAGCTCTTGGTCATCTCTTCGATTTCTCTATCGATTCCCGGCCACCACACAAACGCTCTGGCTAAGTTCTTCATTTTTACCCCTCCCAGATGACCCTCATGAAGCTCATTGAGCACTCTATCCTTCAATTTGGGTGGAATTACTACTCTGGATCCACACATCAAGGTTCCTCGGCACACTGACTGCTGTTCTCTTCTTGGCGAGAATGCTGGCAACAGTGGTTCGCCATGTGCTGGCCATCCCTTCACCATTAAATCATAGACCCTGGAGAGTGTCGGGTCATTTCGTGTTTCCTTTTCTATGTTTGCATTCGTCACAGGTAGACATTCGACTATGGTCGAGTGGAATATCTCCACAGGATCCACTGCAGGTGCTTCTTCCACCGTCGGCAATGGTAGGCGCGACAATCCATCAGCATTCCCATGCTGTTTAGTTCCTTTGTACTCGATGTCATATTGGTGTGCCCCTAGGAAAAGGGACCACCTCTGTAGCCATTGTGCTGTCATTATCGGGACGCCCTCCTTAGGGTTGAAAACGGAGACAAGAGGTTGATGATCAGTTAGTAGAGTAAATTTCTGTCCGTACAGGTAGTGATTGAACTTCTTCACCCCCCACACCAGGCTGAGGGCCTCTCTGTCAATCTGGGTGTAGTTACGCTCGGCTGCAGTTAACGAGCGTGACGCAAAAGCTATCGGCCTCTCTGAACCATCAAGGGATTTATGTGACAGTACCGCTCCAACGCCGCAGGGAGATGCATCACACGCCAGTCTTATCGGTAGTGATGGGTTGTAGTGAGCCAATACTTCTCTTGAAGTGATCAGGCCTTTACACTTCTG
The DNA here is from genome assembly GCF_052327205.1 of Somniosus microcephalus. NCBI lineage: Eukaryota > Metazoa > Chordata > Chondrichthyes > Squaliformes > Somniosidae > Somniosus > Somniosus microcephalus. Next base: position 155,368,718 of record NC_140988.1, read on the forward strand.
AAAGGCCCGCTTACATTCATCGCTCCATTTCCATGCTACTCCAGTTTGTAGCAGGGCGTTCAGTGGGTGCAGAATTGTGGACAAATTCGGCAAAAACTTGTGGTAGTAATTCACCAATCCGAGGAATGACCTCAGTTGCGACACATTTTCAGGCGCTGGAGCCTTAACTACCACTTCAATTTTGTCAGGGGACTTATGTAATCCCTCTTCATCAATCACGTGGCCACAATACGATATTTATTTCTTAAAAAACTCGCACTTGGGGCGATTGGCTCGTAGCCCATGTTCTCTTAGTCTAGTGAGCACCTGCTCTAGGTTGGCAAGGTGTTCACTGTCATTTTCACCTGTCACTAGGATGTCGTCCAAGTAACACTGAGTCCCCGGAATCCCTTGCAGGACTTGTTCCATTGCTCTTTGCCATATAGCCGGAGCTGATGCAACTCCGAATACCAGTCGATTATACTGGTAAAGACCTTTTGTGAGTGTTTATCGTTAGATATTTCCTAGAGGATTCTTCAACCTCCATCTGCAAATATGCTTGCGCTAGGTCAATTTTTGTAAAACGTTTCCCTCCAGATAGTGAGGCGAAAATATCTTCTATCCTCGGAAGAGGATACTGTACTGTGTGAAGGACTGGGTTCACAGTCACCTTGAAGTCCCCACAGATGCGAACCTTCCTTGGCTCCTCAGACTTATTGTTTAACATTTTCTTCATGACAGGAACGATGGGTGTCGCCCACTCGCTCCAGTCTACCTTAGTTAACACGCCTGCATTCTCCAGATTCTCCAGCTCTGCCTCGACGGCTGGGCGAATTGCATACAGTACCGGTCTTGCTTTGAAAAACTTGGGAATTGCATTCTCTTCTATTTTTATCGAGGCGGTTACGCCTTTAAGAGTTCCCAGTTCTTGTTGAAATACCTCTTTAGCGTTAGCCAAGATTTTTGACAATTGTCCAGGTGTGACGTCGTCATCCTTTTTACCAGCCACCGTCAGTGCCTGAATGGAGTGCCAGTCTAAACTTATCTTTCTGATCCATTCACGTCCCAATAACGGTGGTCCACCATCTTGCAGTATGTACAGATACAATTTCTGTATTTCCTTGCCGTTGTATTCGACTGGCACCCTTATTTTCCCTCTGGGGTATACTTTCTGCCCTGTATATGTCTTCAAGACAATGGATGTGTCTTTCAAGGGTATGTGTGAGAATAGCCGCTCGTAGTCTCGTCGATTCATGACGGTCAGGGCTGATCCTGTATCCAATTCCATTTTGACTTGGGACCCTGCTATCGTGAGGGTGACCCAAATGGTTCAGTGATCCTCTTTTGTGATTATGTTGTGTAGTTTGAGACAGCTTAGTCTCTTGTTCCCGGATTCACTATCGCTCTTCTGGTCTTCGGAACTACTGTCCGTCATCTTTTCTACTTTCCTGTACTTTTCCTTAGTAGTCTTTTTGTTGTCGTTAGTCTTCTTCCCGGACCTGCAAACTCGTGCAATGTGTCCCATCTTTCCGCATTGCCTGCATGTTTTGTCCTTGGACCAGCAGTCCTTCTGGTCATGGGTTGTTCTGCCGCAGCGATAACATATTTCAAATCCCCGTGTCATTTCATGGGTGCCGTATTCCAGTGGCTTTTGCTGTATTTCCGCAGCTCCCCTTGCTGCTGCTTCGTACGATACTGCCACGTTGAAAGCGTTATCTAGCATCAGCTCTTTCTCTGAGAGTAACCTCTTCTGGGTTCCTTCACTCAGGAGTCCACAGACAAATTTGTCCCGTAGGGTATCTGTCAGTCCTGCTCCGAACTGGCAGTGCTTTGATAGCTTGCGTAGTTCCGTAAGGTAATCAGCATTGCTCTCATCTTTATGCTGATTTCTCTTGTGGAATTTAAATCTTTCTGCTATCAGCAGCGGTGTAGGATTTAGGTGTTCCTGTAGGATATCAACAATTTCGTTAAAACTCTTCGCCATCGGTTTGGCTGGAGTGATCAGGTTCCGCAATAGGCCGTACGTTCTTGCGCCGATTAAGTTTAGTAGTACCGATGCCTTTTTCTCATCGGCTACTTCATTTGCCTTGCAATATACTTTGACTCTTTCCACATACGTGGTCCAATCTTCTATTGCATTATCGAAGGCAGTGATATTGCCAGTCTTCGGCATCTTGGAGATCTAAGATGGCGCCTCCCGCGCTTTGCCTTCTTCCCCGATTGAACAAAATGGCGCCTCCCGCGCTTTGCCTTCTTCCCCGCTGGATTAAGATGGCGCCTTCCGCGCTTTCTGTCTTTTCCGCTGCTGCTAGCACTGTTGCTGGCATTTTTATGCCTTGATGGCGACGCCCTATGGTCTTCGCGCACTTCCCCCCCGCGCTGCTGCCAACGCCGCTCTCCGCAGTCCCCGTGGCAAACTGCAGCTCCTCGCGGCTTTCTGCGCTTCTAATTTCTTTTATTTTAATTACTGTTCCCGTCGTCAGAGCAGACCTTATGGGACACTTTCCTCCCTCTTCTCGGGTCTGTACGCTGCCCGGCTTCGTAGCACCGGCCGCGCCCTGTGTGCTCCACCCTCTCTCTCCTCTTCCCGACAACGCTGCTCGGCCCCGTTGAAAAGCCACCCGATTGAGCTCTAGCCCGCCGCAGCCCAGGAAGGATCAGTGTAGTACCTGCCACCAGCCCGATTAGCTGGAACACCATAGACTGGATAACCAAGCCCAGCTCTCGACAACCTCTCCTGCAAATCTTCGAATTCGATGAATCAGAGGGCGGTTGCCTACGGTCGACGCCCGTTTTTTCTGTTTGTTTTTTTTTTCTTTTTGGATTTCTTCCTTCTGGCCTCGACCTCTAACAACTTCGCTTCAGGGATGGATCCCCGTGAGGTGGTGCAGAACTGTAGGTAAGTTCGGATCTGTTCGTCGCCAGCGTAACGTCCGTGTGTAATTGAGACACGGACTGCAGGAGTTGGTTATAACAGGTGTTTACTGAATGGAGACAAAACTGGAACTACTATACAAAGTTACTGCACAGGCTTATATACCGGGGTGGTCACTACTGGTACTGCAGTATACAGGGGCTGCAGAATATAGTTCCTTCTTCAAAGTACATACACTACAGGGTCGGACAAAGTCAACATGGCTTGACAAAAGGTAAATCATGCTTGACTAATCTACTGGAATTTTTTGAGGATGTAACTAGTAAAATAGATAAGGGAGAACCAGTGGATGTGGTGTATTTGGATTTTCAAAAGGCTTTCGATAAGGTCCCGCATAAGAGATTAGCGTGTAAAATTAAGGCACATGGGATTGGGGGCAAGGTATTGACTTGGATAGAGAACTGGTTGGCAGACAGAAAGCAAAGAGTTGGAATAAACGGCTCTTTTTCTGAGTGGCAGGCAGGGATCGGTCCTTGGACCCCAGCTATTCACAATATATATTAATGATCTAGACAAGGGAACTAGACGTAATATCTCCAAGTTTGCAGACGACACAAAGCTGGGTGGGCGTGTGTGCTGTGAGGAGGATGCTGAGAAACCCCAGTATGATTTGGACAGGTTGGGTGATTGGGCAGAAGCATGGCAGATGCAATATAACATGGATAAATGTGAGGTTATCCACTTTGGTGTTAAAAACAGGAAGGCAGATTATTATCTAAATGGCAATAGATTGGGAGAAGGGGAAGTGCAACGAGACCTGGGCGTCCTTGTGCACCAGTCGCTGACAGTAAGCATGCAGGTGCAGCAGGCGGTTAAGAAGGCAAATGGTATGTTGGCCTTCGTAGCGAGAGGGTTTGAGTACAGGAACAAGGATGTCTTGCTGCAGTTGTACAGGGCCTTGGTGAGGCCACATCTTGAGTATTGTGTGCCGTTTTGGTCGCCTTATCTGAGGAAGGATGTTCTTGCCATGCAAGGAGTGCAGCGAAGATTCACCAGGCTGATACCTGGGATGGCAGGAATGACGTATGAGGAGAGATTGGGTCGATTGGGCTTGTACTCGCTGGAGTTTAGAAGAATGAGAGGGGATCTCATTGAAACTTATAAAATTCTAACAGGAATAGACAGACTAGATGCTGGAAGGATGTTCCCGATGGTCGGGGAGTCCAGAACCAGGGGTCACAGCCTAAGGATAAGGGGTAAGCCATTTAGGACAGAGATGAGGAGGAATTTCTTCACCCAGAGAGTGGTGAACCTGTGGAATTCTCTACCACAGAAGGCAGTAGAGGCCAATTCATTAAATATATTCAAGAAGGAGTTGGATATATTTCTTAAGGCTAAAGGGATCAAGGAATATGGAGAGAAGGCAGGAACAGGGTACTGAATTTGGGTGATCAGCCATGATCTCATTGAATGGCGGAGCAGGCTCGAGGGGCCGAATGGCCTACTCCTGCTCCTATCTTCTATGTTTCTATGTTTCTGTGTTTACAAAGGGATATCGACAGATTAACTGAATGGGCAAAACTGACAAATGGATTTCAGTGTAGGCTAATGTGAGGTCATCCACTTTAAAAAGGATAGAACAGGGTACTGTACTTTCTAAATGGTGAAAGGCTAAAAACAGTGGAGGTCTAAAGAGACTTGGGGGTCCAGGTACATAGATCGTTAAAATGTCATGAACAGGTACAGAAAATAATCAAAAAGGCTAATGGAATTCTGACCTTTATATCTAGAGGACTAGAGTACAAGGGGGTAGAAGTTATGCTGCAGCTGTACAAAGCCCTGGTTCGACCACACCGGGAGTACTGTGAGCAGTTCTGGGCACCACACCTCAGGAAGGAGATATTGGCTTTGGAGGGAGTGCAACGTAGGTTTACCAGGATGATACCCGGACTCCAAGGGTTAAGTTATGAGGAGAGATTACACAAATTAGGGGTGTATTCCCTGGAATTTAGAAGGTTAAGGGGTGATCTGATCGAAGTTTTCAAGATATTAAGGGGAACAGATAGGGTAGATAGAGAGAAACTATTTCCACTGGTTGGGGATTCTAGGACTAGGGGCCATAGTCTAAAAATTAGAGCCAGACCTTTCAGGAGTGAAATTAGGAAACACTTCTACACACAAAGGGTGGTTAAAGTGAAGCGGGTGTCCCATTTTGTGATGGTCTGCTGTATGCTCCTCAACATGGCTATCATGAGGGCATAGCCCTTGCCAGCAGGAATTGCGGGACCACCTCAGGAGGAGGACAAGGCAGAGGAGGAGGAGGACGAAGATAGGGTGAAGTAGGAACAAGAGGGAGGGTGGAGGCAGCGAGACAATCGGCCTGTGGCAATCATTACTGTATTTGCGTTTAGACTGCCCCCGATATTATTGCAGTGTAACGCCAATGAGCTTGGGTTTTTAGACGAGAATCATGACTGCAATCATTTTAATGAGGAGTGAGAACGAATTTTGTTTACAGCCTAGATGATTTTTAGTCTAAACACTGCCCATTTCTTGGCTATAACGAATTTCTAGCCCTTGATTTCAGTGCTAAAACTGAAATCAGGTGGACCAATATCGGGGCCAGTCTAATTCCCATGTTTGCCATAGGCTTTTTCCCTACTTAAAGGGGAGGTGCATTAATGCTGTAGCACCTCATTATCAGGGTTGTTGGGTTTATAGCTGCCCCAACAACGATAAGAATAAGGTGAAGAAGAAGCAAGACTTCTTTAGAAATCATGATGGCAGATCGTCGCCCCAGGGAGAGAGCCCGGAGGTTTTCCGATGAAGCTCTAGAGGCACTGGTATTCGCAGTGGAGAGGAGGCGGGTGGTCCTATACCCACAAACTGGCAGGAAGCCCTCACCCTATACATCCCAAATCACGTGGCAGCAGATTGCAGACCATGTGATGGCCAGCACTGTGGTCCCCAGGACCACCACCCAGTGCCGAAAGAAGTATAATGATCTCACACGGCAGGTCAAGGTGAGTGAAGGTTTCAACAAATGCCATATCCCACCATCTGCACCACAAGCCTCACACACTGCTCAATGCACTACACCCCCATCACTCACCTACCAACAATCTCTACATATCACCACTCAGACCTCACAATCAAGGCTTCACTTCACCCTCACAACCTTACCACTGCTGCAACACTCACACCCACATCTCTCATTTTGCACACACTGACAGCTATTCAACTATGGCAGGCACATCCCCAATACATTGCACTAAACTTACCCAACACTTTTCTTTCTCTTGCAGGCCAAGCTGGCACATAATCGCCAGGAGCCAGGCGGACATGCAAGAACTAAGCCAGCCGGAAAAGCAACTGCTCCAGATAATTGGGTGCCACATCATTGCGGCCTTAACAACCGACAAGGTTGAATCTCTTGGGGACAATAACGGTATGTTCATTCCTAATCCTTCTCACATCCCACTTCCCAACCCCCCACCAGCCCACAATCTTTTCTCACTTTCAAGCTACTCATGCTGTATGCATGCATTTCTGGCTTCCCCCCACCTCCCCACACCATAACCCGACTCTTGTGCCTTTCTGCTTTCAGATAATCAACAAGCACCCGAGTAGCCTGTCCCCAAGATCAACACAGGGAGCGAGAGGAGAGAAGAGGAGGAGGAAGAAGACACAGCGACACTACATCTGTCACTCGCAGACACCAGCTCAGAAACTTTCACTACGCAAACTTTAGAGGCTAGTGTAGAAGCAGGATCTGCACAGTGTGAGGCACCAGGCACAAGTGGGCTGCAGCAAAGCCTGGGGAAAGGGTAGCTCGGGGGCCAGCTCCCCAGAGGGCGAGTTCGCGAGCAAGTTCTGCTGCACAGGACTCAGATGAGGACCTCAATGGGGCAGCCTTCAGAAGAAGGGTGATGGGCATGCACATAGAATTGATAGGTGCAATGGCAAGCCTGCCAGAGAGCCTATTGTCAATGTCAAGGAACATGGGGGAGTCCGCCTTCAACAGGGCTCTGCGCAGAGCATGGAGCCCAGGATTTCCTGCCTGGAAATGATGGTACACTCCCAAAGAGACCGTGTCGACCCAGACATGATGCTGCATGTGATGGGCGATGTCGTAGTTTCCACAGCAGCACAGGCGGAAGCGACCCAACATCTTAGTGCTGCAGTGGAAGCTCAGATTGCTCCTGCAGTCTCTGCTTGCTGCCATCGAATCTCAGACTGCTCTCATGAAGTCTCAGCATGATGCCACGCAAGCTCTGACTGCTGCCATCGTGGCTGGGTTTACCATCATCGACTGGGGCTTGCAGGGTGTCGCAGCAGACCAGCAATCTGTGCTCCAACAGATTGCTATGAATGCTGAGGCCCCTCCCCGGGGGAGTGGCAGTGGGTCAGTGGAGCAAGAACCTGCTGTCCTCTCTCAGGATGACAGCATTCCTACTCCCACCACTGCCACTCCACCATTGCCCTTGCCGCTGCATGTCAGCCAGCCAGCCCAGACTGCTGCCGCCCATGCCAGCAGAGTTCTGTGACCACCTCCTTGGTGAAGCGGAGCCTCCTAAGACACTGCTTCTCGCTTAATTGGAGGTAGGAGAAATGCTGTTGGAAGACCCTAGGCGGGTAAGTCCTCCTGTTGAGAGCCTTGATGGCCCTCCTCCTCCTCCCTCTGCGCGCATGTTCCCATCTTCCTCGCTGCCTCCGTTCCCCCTGCTGTAGATCCTGCAGTGCGAGGTCGACTGCTAGTACAGCCCCCATGACTGTGAGCAAGTGTTGTGAGCAGAAGCCTTTAAAAAATAACAAAGGCATTCTCCAATTGCAACACTCCCTGTTACCTTAGAGCCCTGAAAGAAGTAAAGAAAGCTGTTGGAGTTGCAGAAAGTAGCACAGAGCCAGTCAAACTGCATAACCATGTCAGGTGCAACTAATTGCTGATGATCCCTTTAAATATCATTGCTGGAGTCTGTTCCTGCTGTTGAATGCCTGCTCTCCCCATCGTTTAGGCATGTCGGTAAGTTGAACGGCAAAATCCAATGCTGCAGATCAGGCCTCAAGTGAGCGTTGCACACCCACTGAAATCACAATCTCTTTGATTTAAATCCCTCCAGCGATCGCGTTTGCTGGCAGCGCAACCAGCCCTCACAAAATGGCGCCTGCCGCGGGATCCGCCACCAGCTGGCGGAAGAGTGCCAGCCTCAATTTTTTTGACATTTCATGGCGTTAACGGGTGGGGCAAACCACACGACTTTTTAGCCAAATGTCTTTAAAAGAATTTAGTAAGAATGCTTTGTTGAGATAAGCTGCTCATGGTCGACCAGCTTTATCATGTCACGGTGGCATGTTAGAAAGAGTGTCAGTAGCCTAGGGACAAATGAAGTAAGTGGAGAGGTGACGATAATTGTTGATGGCATTCACGTGGAAATTGACTATATTAAATGTGAATGGCTTCTATTGCTACATGAATTTCACAAGGACCAGACATAATGAGAAAAATGCCAGGTCCTCACCCATATTACCACTGAGATAGAGAGCGGGATCATCATCTTCGGGACGAAGTTCTAGTAGGGCAGGACTGTGAGGACTCGTTGAATATGAATGGTGGGATACTGGCGGAATCCCTGCTGCCAACAAAACGCCTGTCAGTGCAAAGAGGGAAAAACAGCTGAAGAGGCAGGGACAGAGCTAAGGGGGCAGAACAGCCCTGAAGACTGATAGAGGTCCAGCCTCGTAGGCCTCAGCAAAGACTGAGGCCTACAGATGTACGGCAAACGGGGCCACATTGGAGGGAGTAAAGGCTGCTTCATGGCCTTCTCGCACTATATTGCGGGTATCCCAGACCATTACCGCTGCTTCATGTGGCCTACCATTACCCCTACATGGTGACCTGAGAAAGCAACAATAAGTGGAGCAGATGGGAAGGAAGTCCCCTGGGGACCTAGGCTCATGTACCTCTCCTGCTGCTATGTTCAAGGGGGTGGGGGGATGCTGGGGGAAGGAAACTCTGGTCGGCGTGGCGATGTGATGATAGGCCTTATCAACCGGATTTTCCATCATTCTTTGCTTGTGATACCGCCCTGATATCTCAGTTGGGATCACAGAGGAGAATCCTGGCTACAACCTACAAAACAATAAGAGTGCTCCTAAGCTATATAGTTGCTATGGAATTGCCAGCTTTTAATGAAGGTGGTGCAGAAAGCATGCCGGACAGCACAGTGGAATAGAATATGGATGTGATATTTATTTCTATTTAAACAACTTGATGAACGCTGTTCTTCTTGGATTACCTTTAAGTAATGTGCGTCAATAGAGATTAGTATATCCAATGATATTTGCCATTGTTACATTATAATTAAAGGAGGCAAGGCTTTTTGTAAGCATTGTTGAAGTGTAATATTTTTGAAGTAAAGCAAAATTAAAAGCATTTTAACATGCCATTGATGTCATCCCACCTTTGTGCTCCCTCTGAACTTTAGTACCTTAGATAATGTACTTGTGTATGCTTTTCATATTATCAACAATAATAAACAGCTCTGAAACCATATGACCTACTTAGCTGAGCACAGCCAAGCATACATCATAACTCTCATATGTCAAAGGTATAGGAAATAAAAAAATAACAACCTCAGTGACAGTTTGAGAGGGATTTGATTAAATCTATCCATAGTGTATTGGCGCAGGCTGCATCAAGTTTCACAAGCTCAGACCTGTATATAAACCAGTGTCGTTGGCAGTAGAAAAAAGCAGGAGGTTTAAACTAAAATAAAATCCCTCTATAATCCCAATCCAATTGAGTCATGTTGGCTCATTTAAACTAGTCACATGGGGGCATGAGGGCACTTAGAACAGCTTACAATAAGTGCCATACTACTGTGTGTTACTCAGCCTGTTACCAGGAGAAAACAGAAATATAATGATTCCGGCAAGGGAACACTTGCATGACCGTTAGGTACATCAGGGCTTGGAGTCTGAGCTCATCTTTACTGTGGTGTATGACAATAATATGAAACATAATTTACTTCATCTGACATCCAGTACGAGGAGTTGCTTCACAGGTTTAACATATTTATTTCAGACTGGAGTGAGCCACCAGTTTCAAATGCTAAATCATTGTGAAATAAGACATGGTACTGTGAATGAGGCAAGTCACAGAGGATTTGTGGAGAATCTCAAAGCTTACTAGAGTCATTACTGGGACAGATACAGCAGTCACCAGGTAAGGATACCATGTTTACTATTTCTATCAGTGCCATTTCCTATTGCTGGCCTGGAGCAGTAACTAAATGTAATTGAGGTTAATAAGGCTTACACTATGGAGGAGTTTCTCTCTGTAGCTGATTGTCAGGTCACTGTATTTGGCCTTTTGATATCACAGAAAAGGTGTTCCAATGCCAGTTCCAAACTCATATCCAGCCACTGACATCAGCTTGTTTATTTCCCCACCCCTCCACCTCCCACACCACAATGAATACTTATTTTCATGCTGGTATATTTAGATTGTAGAAGCATGAGTGCTGCATTTATTATTCCAGCTTTAGTATAATGGAAGATATAAAGCCAATTTTCAAACACGGCAGCTAACCGCTCAACGCTTTGCTCACAGACTCTACAGTCTGCACATTACTCGGTCTGTAAAGAGTGCATTTGTGTTTTTTTGAAGCTATGTATCCTCCTGCAAGGATACCGATCCTCTTTTTTTTTTTACAATTTTTCTCCATTTCTTGGTCTCCTGGCCCACATACCTCATGTATCCAAGGGCTTTCCCCCCAGGCCACCACCAATGGTTCTCTTGGCCAAGGACCAGGCTGGTTGGCAGGGGAAGGATATGCTCCGTTATACACTTCCCTCACACAGCACTGCAGTTGAGATTGGGAACTCAGGAGAGTGGGAGATTGAACCAGTGATCTTCTACTCCATGATGCCATGCATTGGTGCTGCAATACATAAAGGCCAATTTTATCTCTGCCCGTCCGGCGGGCTGACATTTAAAATGGCAGGTGAGACTTACCCACACCGATCCTGCTGTCTTTTTGCAAGTTCTTATCTTAACCTGCTCTTCTGAGTGGGACACACATCGTAAACCAGTGTGATCCTTCTTTAAGTCTGCAAATTGTGCTCCAATGACATCATCAGGGCCCAACTGCAATTTTAACCGGAGGCCTGCCCAGGGAATCCATTGTGGTTTCCCTACCAGGCCAACCTAGCGGGAAGAGGAGCTGGGGCCAGAAGAGGCCTAAAAAGGTAAGTGAATTTTTCTTTACGTTCCTTGTGGGCCAGGAGGAGCAGGAGAGCTTTTCCCGGCCCCACAAGGAAAGTTTAGACCTCCCCTGCCCCGAGATTCCACCCCCCCCCCCCCGAACCTCCTTCCAACCACTTACCTGAGTGCCGGGGACCATTCCTTCGGCTCCCAGCTGGAGGCCTCCTGCCACCCAAAATTGCGCTCCCACCAGCTAACTCTTCCTGTCGAGTATGGGCAGGAGACTGACGAGCCTTTGCAAATGAGGCCCAGGTGTTAAATTCTCCTCAAGATAATTTTAGTTTGCTGCTTGTCTCGGCTGCCTTTTTCCTTGCTTCTACTTTTGCTTCTCTTGTTCCCTACAAAACCTTCATTGTCTTCTATCCCAACTGTTCCCACTGGTGCAACCCTCTTCTCTGTTCCCTTAAATCACAGGAGTGCAAACTTTAGCAAACATTGTGTTCAACTGGCTTAACCTTTCATCACCAGTTACGGCTTGACCACATCCAGCATTGCTGGGCTCGCTGCTACCAAAACTGCACACGACTCTAGGATTATCCTGGGGAGCAAGAATAACCCCAACTCCTTTTCTCAACTACTGCTCACCTCGTTAAACCCTCCCACCACTCTCACCTGTAACAACAAGTGCAAGGTGCCCGTCAAGATTGAGACCATCCATTCAGCTGCTTCCTTTGTCTCCCTTCCTTCCCCTTGTCCCCTTAGCCAATCCTCCCATTCCTCCTTCTACCCCAGCCCTGATCCCCTGTCTCCCTGCAATTATTCCGCCATCTCTTCCATGCCTTCTCTGAGGTCAATTTGTGCATGAGACTTGCCTCTTGCGCCCTTGACCCCATTCCCACTAAATTCTGATTTACTCAACTCCCCTTCTTGGCCTCCATGTCGGCTGACATTGTAAACAGTTCCTTCTCATTTAAAATCCCCCCTTCATATCTGCCAAATTCACATCTCTCCTCAAAAACCCACCTTTGGCCTCGCTGTTCTTGCTAACTATTGTCTCATCTCGAACCTCCCTCTCCCATCCAAGGTCATTGAATATAGTGTCATCTCTCAAATCTGTGCCCATCTCACCCACAACTCCCTGTTTCAATCCTCCAATCTGTTTTTTGCCTCTCTCACCAAAACGGCCCTAAGCAAAATCACAAATGACATTCTTTTGTGACTGACCATGGTGCATTGTCCCTCATTGTCCTCCTTAAAATACGCTCTTACTTGTGTTATGCTGTATAATATATTGTTTCTGGAAACATTTTTTTTCTGTACTCAGCAAGGTTCTTTTCTAGCAGCAGATGTCAAGGTAACAGGCAGCTGGTTTCAATGATTGAATCACATCATTTGAAGAGCTGTGAATTGAAGCACAGCGATACAGTGATCTATCTTACTGCATGTTAAAGGGAAATATATTATATGGATTGTTATTGTCTGTGAAGTATAAAGTTAATTTCACTTGCATATTGCCACTAGTTATTGTACTTTTGCTATGATTATACAGTGGGTATTTTTAGCGCTCAGGTTTCCTCAGTTAAACCAGTGTTAGTGAAAGCTGATTAAGCTGCAAGCCGAGTATAACTGATGGAATCTGAGCTGTAATTAAAACCCACCATTAACAATGCTTGTGAAAAAAAACACTCTGCTTTGCACCAAAAACACATGATTTGCCTGGTAATATTATTGTGTTGCTTAAATCTGTGGTATGTGTGGTTTAATGTATAATACTGATTTACAAGCATGGATTTATTGTGTTATGAAATATAAATCTGTATTACATGTTTACCTATATTGAGTGGGGATTGTGGGTAAGGTCACTGAGCTTTCAGAAACACTAGAGGAGCAAGGAATAAAACAGCATTTCCCTATATCAACACATAAGACTATTCCAAGAAAAATCTGCAGGCTCCAAAAATCTGCAGGCCAGTAATCCCGGCACTGATGCCAGGATCATCCCCACCAGGAATCTCTGCCGCTGACCCCGTCAAACTTTACAGAGTCAGGATGAGGTTCCCTAATTTGCCTGCAAATGGCTGCCATCTGCTCCATTAGGGGAACATCAAGGACACCTCCCATGTGAAAGAAGACGGAAAATCCGATATAGCTGCCCAGGTCTGGGGTTGATGGGCAGGGATTGTGGCTGTCAAGTTATAAATGCTCCTGTTTAAAAATGTAAAAAAAATTGTTAAACCTTTGAGGATCCAGGATACAATCCCGGCCTGCACTCCCAATTGGGCCCCACATAACACAATAAATCCATGCTTGTAAATCAGTATTATACATTAAACCATACTATGTTCCACATATACCACAGATTTAAGCAACACAATAATATTACCAGGCATATCATGTGTTTTTAATTATGGTCAGTGGGTCAGCTGGTATGCCTGCTCTGACCAGGCGTTCCTGTGCCGACCATACACCAGGTCCTTGTGAAGGCCTGGGGTGCAGGAACTCCGATGTTCAAAGTCCCCACCCACTTATGATGATGGCCATGTAAGGGATGGGCATGTTCCATTACTATTTAGCAAAAATCTAACAATTTTGTTGCTACGCTTTCAACCACTTTCTTTAGAAGAAATAATATACTTGGTACTTCTGACTGTAATTTAGGTCCATTGAGCAATTAATTTTCCATGAATTTGAAGTGTCTAATTGGCCTGCAATCCAATTCCGACTCTTGGCAAAGAGCTGCTACTAATCAACGTTGCTAAGAAACAGTTGGAAAGTTGGCCAGTGTAGGTGAGAAACAAACTGGCATGCTGCCATGGAATCAAAAATCATTTGTAAACATCAGCAGCGTATTACTTGGAAATGTACTAAATTAGCACTGTGCAACTAATTATAACAGTAAAAATGTAAAAAAAAACTGGGAAAATCTCAAAAGCTGAAATAAAAACTCCATTGGTCAGGAATTTTCTCAGGTCCTTTTCCCGCTCTGCCACTGTAACTTCAGCAGAAACACTTTTTAACGCAAGTAAACGGGGCAGAGCGGGAAAATCACTGAAGAAATTGTCGGCCGATCTGCTGGAACGGCACAGCAGATCAGTCAGTAGTCAGGGAGAATCCCTTCTTCATTGGGCCTGGGGGAAACAGCGTTCCGCATGTGTAGTGAAAAAGGAAAAGGGGCAGAGACTTTGTTGTATCAGGTCTCCACGTCCCACTGGCACTGCCCCATGATTTCCCAAACCTATGTGTTTTTATAATGATGTGGGAGGGTATTCCCGATATTCCACCTGAGATCCTGTTTTCTACACTAGTTTGGGGACCCCAGTCCCTGAAGATAGCTGGCGCAAGGGCCTGCTGCTGGACACCTGTAGACACCAGGGTGAAGATGTCGAAGGCAAATTTTGACTTTTTTTTAACCTCCCCCTGGAATAGGTGTCAAGATCCCTTGAGGTTGTGTGGGTTGTTATTATTATGCAATAGATAGAAGAAATGAACTGAATTCTACAATCAGAGTGACTCAAACGGTGCTAGTTCTAGTTAATTAGCTGAAATCCCATCTTTCACCTGGCTTATGGAGAGGAAAAGTCAGCCATGGTTCCCACTATCCAGTGATCCCTGCTTGACTTTGAGTCTCAACAACTCAGGAAATGGAAAATAATTCTTGCATTTTGCATAGGAAGTTTGCATGTGGAATATTAAGAGTGAAACAGGATGATACTATGAAAAGACAGTGTTATCTCCACACCATTACCAGCCCCGAAATTTCAGGGGTCTGGGGCGAAAAGATGTCGGAATCTGGGTGAGCGAGTCAGGAATTTGGGGTGATTGATTGATTTCAGAAATGCAGCCGAACGGGAAAGCAGCAGCCCTTAAATTCTTTTAAACATATTGGGCTGGGACTCCAGGCCCACTTATGTTACATTAATGTGCCACAGTGCAATCCTTCACCCCACCTGAGGCGACACTCCATTGGTGACATAAATGGCATGGACACCTACCCAAAATAGATAAATCCTCCTGAAGTCAAGGTATGGGAAGGGGCACATCCATCAGGCAGGTGGAAGTTTCACCCAGCCCCAGATCTGCTTCATAAATATCCTCTCCTGGAATTTCTTAATTCCTTAAACATTTTCCCAACCACAAGTATTCATTCTGTGTACAGACAGCCACGGTCTGTTTAATCAACACTAATATTTGAGCCATCGGCTTAAAGGGAAAGGTTGGGGAAAAATTCATGCAAATGGTTATTAGATTATGGAATGCATTACCACAAGTGACTAGAATTATAGCACTTGTACAACAAAAAAAATTCAAAATTTTCTCCTCCCTTTTCCTGATAGCAGTGACTCACGCTGATTACTGTTCCACTGGTATCAGCCGTCTTCCAGAATCTCAGCCAAGTGGTCATTTTTCCTGTGAGCCGAAACAGTGAGTGTTGGCAGACTATTAGAATCATAGGCCGGAATTTTCTGGGATCCGTGCGGGCATGATTGGAGGCGGGTCGGGTGGAAAATTTGAAATATCTTGAAGCGGGTCAGGAACCTGCCATCATCCCACCCCCACGTGCCTTTCCATTGGGCACGTTTGTCAGCGCGGCAGTGACCCAAACGGCAGAGGCAGGCAACCTAATTTAAACCATTATCAGGTACTTGTCAGACCCTTAAGCGCCTTTTTAAGCCTACCTTTCGAATTTCCCTGCATGACCACGGGATTCATGCAGTTCGGGAACCATGTCTGTCAACCTGAGGCGGGAGTTGAGTGGCCATTGATCCAGCTGATTAGTTGACAGCATGAAAAGTACTATAAAAGCTCCCACCTCACAGCTGATCACTTTCCTCAGGCAGAAGCTGTTGCTGACTGCATTGCCAGCACAAATTTAACTTTCTAGAGGCTGCAAGTGTTTCCAACAAAGTCACCATCCAGTGCCACCTCATTGGTAGAACCTCTCTCACCATTGACAGATTGCTTCATGCAGGTGGCCATCCTATCCATGGAAGAGCCTACAGTCACCATTGCCTGCGACACGGTGGTGCTAATGTTGGAGATGGACTCCTCCATTCTCTGCACATTTGCAGACATCGCGCTCAGAAAATCTGTCAAAGCCTCCTGCACCTCTAGGATCACCTGCTTTCTGGATGGCCTGAGGTGCAGCATCTGCATACAGCTGAGCAGAGCTGGGAGTGTCCTGCGCCTTCCGACAAGGAGTCTCCACTACTGTCCCTGTTTCCACCATCTGCTCTTGCTCAGTTGTGAGTTGTGAGACACCAGTTGACAACAGTACTCTATCTCGTGTTGCACCCACTGAGGTGTACGTATCTGCGCTGGTGCTGGGTATGCTTATGTCTGGTGACGCTGCGCCCTCAGATGCTGGAGGCTCCTCTGAGGAGTTGTCTTGCTCTTCCTCCTGGACAGTGGGGGGGGGGGGGGTGGAGGGGGGCTCTTGATGGACCTGTGGAAAAGTAAAGAGTTGAGTTAGATATGTCATATGAAGAATGGGTACTGCTACCATTATGCACTTAATGACTGCATGTCACCAATGGAGTATCACCTCAGGTGGAGTGAAGGATTGCACTGTGGCACATTAATGTAACATAAGTGGGCCTGGAGTCCCAGCCCAATATGTTTAAAAGAATTTAAGGGCTGCTGCTCTCCCGTTAAGCTGCATTTCTGAAATCAATCAATCACCCCAAATTCCTGACCCGCTCGCCAGATTCCAGCATCTTTTCGCCCCAGACCCCTGAAATTTCGGGGCTGGTAATGGTGTGGAGATAACACTGTCTTTTCATAGTATCATCCTGTTTCACTCTTAATATTCCACATGCAAACTTCCTATGCAAAATGCAAGAATTATTTTCCATTTCCTGAGTTGTTGAGACTCAAAGTCCTACCTGTGTGTCGTTGTATAAGCCTTTGTTGAGTCGTTAAGTCCCAAGGATCTGCTGTATCTGCTAGTCTATTCCACTGCTCAATAGTTTACATATATGCTTTAACCTTCAATAAATAAGCAATTTTCTTCTCGCAGCTTTTGAAGGATAGAGTTGGTGAAAAAAGAAAGAGATTTTGGAAGACCAAGGAATCATGGGATGTGGTAATTCGAGAGTTAATACTGATTCAATGAAGAGGACAGAAAAAGGTGAGACTGGAGTACTGCTTAATCACTTACTGCTTAATG
The DNA here is from genome assembly GCF_052327205.1 of Somniosus microcephalus. NCBI lineage: Eukaryota > Metazoa > Chordata > Chondrichthyes > Squaliformes > Somniosidae > Somniosus > Somniosus microcephalus. The sequence goes on from NC_140988.1 coordinate 155,385,944, forward strand.
TGACATAACAGCAGCTTTGGGAGTTATGCATCTTTTCGAAGATATATCTGACACATTTAAAACTAGAGCACAATTCACATTTTCAGTGCTATTTTACCCTTATTAACTCTTACTTTACTTATGTTCAGTTTTTCTATTATAGTATAGCATGACTGTGACCTCCAGCTAGGTCAGCATAGTTCTTTCAACTCTTTGTGCGATGCACATTTTTATTTTTATGATTCTATTATTCCCCACATAGGATTTTCTGAGACACCGTTATTCCTTGCAAAAAAAATTCTCCCAGCATTACGACTCAGTCCTTATGCATCAAAGTTTCCATATAGTTCACAGTGGAACTGAGTTTTCTGGACCTATATATCTTCTTCTTAGGCAGTCCCTCGGAACCGAGGATGACTTGCTTCCACGCTAAAAATGAGTTCTCAGGTGACTGATAAGTCCAATGCGGGACCTACAGTCTCTGGCACAGGTGGGGCAGACGGTGGTTGAAGGGGCAGGTGGGTGGGGTGCTTGGGTTGACATGCGCTCCTTCCGCTGTTTGTGCTTGGCTTCCGCTTGCTCCCAGCGAAGAGACTCGAGGTGTTTGGTGCCTTCCCGGATGCTTCTCCTCCACTTTGTGCAGTCTTGAGCTAGGGATTCCCAGATGTTGGTGGGGATGTTGCACTTTTTCAAGGAGGCTTTGAGGGTGTCCTTGAAGCATTTCCTCTGCCTACCTGGGGCTCTCTTGCTGTGTTGGAGCTCCGAGTAGTGCGCTTGCTTTGGGAGTCTCGTATCGGGCATGTGGACGATGTGGCCCATCCAGTGGAGCTGATCGAGCGTGGTCAAAGCTTCGATGCTGGGGATGTTGGCCTGAGCGAGAACACGGACGTTGATGCGCCTATCCTGCCAATGGATTTGCAGGATCTTGCAGAGGCAGCGTTGGTGGTACCTCTCCAGTGCTTTGAGGTGCCTGCTGTACATGTTCCATGTCTCTGAAGCATACAGGAAGGCGGGTATCACTACTGCTCTGTAGACCATGAGTTTGGTGCTGGGTCTGAGGTCCTGGTCTTCAAACACTCTCTTCCTCAGGTGACTGAAGGCTGCACTGGCACACTGAAGGTGGTGTTGGACTTCGTCATCGACATCTGCCCTTGTTGACAGTAGGCTCCCGAGGTATGGAAAGTGGTCCACGTTGTCCAAGGTCTCGTCATGGATTTTGATAATCGGGGAGCAGTACTGTGTGGCGGGGGTAGGTTGGTAGAGGACCTTTGTCTTACGGATATTTAGTGTAAGGCCCATGCACTCGTACGCTTCAGTGAAGGTGTTGACGATGGTTTGGAGTTCGACCACCGAGTGTGCGCAGACACAAGCGTCATCTGCATACTGTAATTTGATGACAGAGGATGGGACGAGCTTGGATCTGGATTGGAAGCGACGGAGGTTGAACTGTTTCCTGTTTGTTCTGTAGATTAGCGCCACTCCAGCGGGGAGCTTACTGAGGGTGAGATGGAGCATTGCAGCCAGGAAGATTGAGAAGGATGTTGGTGTGATGACACAGCCTTGCTTGACCCCAGACCATACGTGAATTGGGTCTGTGGTGGATCCGATGGTCAGGATCACGGCTTGTATGTCTTCGTGAAGCAGGCGGAGGATGGTGACAAACCTTTAAGGGCAGCCGAATTTGAGGAGGACACTCCATAATCCCTCATGGTTGATGGTGTCGAAGGCCTTTGTGAGGTCAAAGAAGGCCATGCACAGCAGTTGGTGCTGTTCCCTGCATTTCTCTTGTAGTTGATGCATGGTGAAGATCATGTCCATTGTGCCCCTTAGTGGGCGGAATCCGCATTGCGACTCTGGGAGGAGCTCCTCAGCCACTGGGAGAAGACGATTGAGGAGGATTCTTGCGATGACTTTCCCTGTGGCAGACAGCAGGGAGACTCCTCTGTAATTACCGCAATCGGACTTGTCACCTTTCTTGAAGATAGTCATGATTACGGCATCTCTGAAATCCCCTGGCATGGTCTCCTCTTTCCAAATAAGAGAAATGAGTTAATGTATTCACATCGATAGTGCTTCTCCGCCATGTTTTAGCGCCTTGGCGGGGATTGCATCTGCTCCTGAGGCCTCATTGCTCTTCAGTTGTCGGATGGCCTTTTCAACCTCATGCCGGGCTGGGGTTGTTTCAATATATATATTGAAATGATTGAATGGCATTCTCATTTCTGATGTTCACCCATTCTGTAGAAATAATGGGTAAATTCACTGAACCTGTGCTCCTGATGAAGAGCTATGCTCAAAGGGAATGCAAGTCAGCGAACTGGGGCCACAGTGTTGCAACCCTATCTCCCTTCGAGTGCAGCTCCCCACCAGGACCATTGGTGTGGGGAATTTACCCAAATGGCAGTAGAACTCCTTCTGTTGTACCCCCATTTGTACTTGTCACTTATACAAGTTACAGGGTTCTACTTATATATTTTTGCCAGTTCAGGGGTCACAAACAGTAGAGGGATTGCCTCCTCGAGACAGCATGGAGTTAGAAGCAAATCGGTATGGAGTTGCATGTGCTTCATGAGTGGAATTTCTGTGTTATTAAAACTCACCTGTTTGTTACGTCATGCATCCAAATCTAATTTCCTACAAATAGCACAGTACCAACCTCTCTCCCTAAATAGTCCACAACATACATAGAGATTATGGTTTCATTCAAATGTTTTTCTCACATTTATGTACATGCTAGCTGCACGATCCTTGACTCTCCCTGGTGGGTTCCACTCTTCCATGTTTTATTTCTTTCAGATGGGCAAATAACATTTGCATTTGTTCAAACCAATGATATTCAAACTTTTCTGCCAAATATTGACACACCCCCAGGAACTCCAGTAAATACCAATCAATTCTGGAGAGGCCCTGGAAGTATTGACACTTTACGGCAGAACTTCTGTCCTAACTGCCAAGCGACAGCCTCAGTTACCAAAAGGAAAAGATTGCTATCACTACATTACTACACAGTAATAGAAATATAGATCAACAAATATGGAACAAATGCAGATTGCAGAATTGTTCAGATATTTTGCTCAAGTTATGGACAAGGAATCCCCTAGTGTCCACAGGCCCTAGTTTAAAAACCTATGGTTCAAATAAGACCTTAGCAGCTCATGTAGTTTATAGTGTTGTGATATTCTCTTCTACAAAACAGGATATGGTAAAATATAAAAACATGACCACTAAATTGGATAATTTGAACACGGTCCTTAAATGGGCTGAACTTTTTGTTTACTGAATCTAAATAACTTCTGTTTATTAGCCTGGATATTAAATTGATCAACATGGTCATCAAGTTTATATTTATCAATGTCAACCATTCCTTATTAGTCCTGTGGTGTGGACCAAGCTGAACAGTAGTTGTTCCCATTGTAACCAGCTGTGCTTCAGCTCATTCCAAGGATAATTCACACTGGAAATGGTGTGTTCTGGCTATAGTTTTCAATTCCCAGACCACTACATTTTTAATTATGTATTATAATAGCCTTGATCAAACACAAGAATGGTAGTAAGACCGCATGCATTTCAAATCTAGAAATGCAGGGAATAGTTATGGATGGTAAACTACTATGAAAGGGTGAGATGTCATCTACTTAAGCTAAATCTTTAAGATAGTTAGCAGGAATACAATTCCAGATAACCCTGCAAGTCGATGCTAAAATGGATAGAGTGGTCCTAGTTGGATAAGCATTGACAAGATTCCTGGGGCTGGATTATCTCAATGGGAAGCTTTTGGAGGCGGGACTGCTGCTTGCCGGCTTTCAATCCCGCCTCCATCAGCTTCTGGCCAACCAGCGGGATTTTCCCTTGATTGACCTTGTTAAGCCCGCCTAGCGGGCTCAGCAGGCCAATTAGGGGGAAGTCAGTGACAGAGCACGTCAACGTATGATGTGTCATCTGTCAAGAAATTTTGAAAGAAGAAATGTCATCGTTTGACAGCTCTGTGAAGCTGTCAAACACTGACATTCTGTGTAGTTTGGTGAGTTGTGTTCAGGACTCATCAAACCTTTCAACTTTGCAGAAATCAGCTGGCTGTTGGGTCGGAGGATCCAACAGCCAGTCTGTGATCTCTACAATGGAGATGTCGGGGACTCCGGCTCCACAGCGGCTGAAGGCTGTAGGTAGAAACAAAGGTAAGTTAACATTTTCTAACACTTTACACTCACCTCACATACTTATCACTCCACACTTACACCCATCACTCACCTCTACATCACCCTCTCCGACCTCCTCTTCACCTCCTACACCCGGCGGGGTTCCCCCAGGTCGGGAAGCCCGCACTTCAGTGCCAAAAATGGGGATAATCCTATTTTCTGCCTGTTAACTACCTGTTAACAGTCAATTAATAGGTTTTAATCCCTTCCCGCCGCCAAGGAGACGGGACCCGGGGCCGGGTGGCTTCTAGCCTCCTGGCAAGAGGGCACGGAGGTGGGTAGGGGGCGGGTTTTCCATCCACCCCCAAATTCTGCAACTTTCCCGGCAGTCCCGTCTCCATACCCACCTCCTCGGGGCTGAGAAAATCCAGCCCCTGATGTCCTGTGCTGGTAAGCTATGAGATTTCAACTAAACTGCAGGAGTACCCGCGACACACACTTGGGGTTCCCCTAAACTTAGGCTATTGTCAGTCTAGTTCTCCAGGCTTAAGTAGGTGGGGTGTGTTCCTATAGGGAGACAGAATACACCCCTTATCAGGCAAATAGATACTCTATCTGTGTAGATTTCTTAGTAGCTTGGTTTGGAGACTCTTAATCCTGATGGCTTTCGGCATGTATTAGACACCTGACTGATCAAAACAATTAAGAGATTATTGATCCATATATTCATTAACCTTACTAGTATTTTTTAGGTGTGTTATTTGCTTTTCTTTTCTTATGTAGCTCGTTCTCAATAGTATGAATTATGAATTCACTTTTCTGTTTGTTTTATGTATCCTAGAATATCATTGCACAGCTGGGACAGGTAAGAAGTAATAATAATAATACCATTGATTCTTTTAGCCTGCTTACATAAAAATCAGATTTATATTGGTTTTACTTATCTGCATTAAATTTAACTGCAATCAGTGTTTACACAGTAGGGTAAATTCAGTAAGGATGCAGTCCTGGTGCGTAGCCTTGCTAGTTTGTAGCACCAGAATTAGCGCTATAGTGTTAGAGCAGGCTCCTGTTTAACGAGAGTCCAAATTGGGAGCACAGCCTCACTGTACAAGTATGTTTGGACTGGAGCTTTTTAAAAAAAAAGGTAAATTCTGTGGTCACAAGGGGAGTGCAATATTTAATCATTTTTTGTCACCCACTTAAAGCACTTCAAGGTCATGCTAGAACAGTCAGCTGTAGAATAAAGTACCATGAATTAATTCTCGGGATGTGGGTGTCGCTGGCATTTATTGTCCATCCCTAGTTCCCCAGAGAAGGTGGTGGCCAACCATCTTGAACCGCTGGTAAGAGTTTGATACAACTGTGTGGCTTGCTGGCCCACTTCAGAGGGCAGTTAAGAGTCAACCACTTTGGTGTGGGACTGGATTCATGTATAGGCAAGGTAAGGCCAGCAGGTTTCCTTCCCTAAAGGACAGTAATGAACCAGTTGGGTTTTTACGACAATCCGACAGTTTCACGGTCCTTTTACTGATATCAGCTTTTTATTTCCAGACTGTTTTTTCAAACTGAATTCAAATTTTCAAACTGCTATGGTGGGTTTATGAACTCACATTCTCTGGATTATTAGGGGAGGCCTCTGGATTAATAGTCCAGTAACATAAACATTACGTTATTGTACCTGGTGCATTAGTGTGCCTTTATCCCCACTTTAGAAAACCAAGCATTACTGCACCAGTGTGAATTTTTCCACCGTCATCCTTATGGCCACTTTGAGTCAGACTGTCAACTAGTGTTGAATTAGCGGTAGTTTTCTAATGGGAACTGCATTGAGGCTGCACAAATTCATTTCATATAAGACTCTTACAGCCAGTAAAGAGAAGAGACTCTTATTCCATCAGTTTAAACTGGATTTGAGCCCAGGTTTTGGACAAAAGGGCAGTGTGATAATTCAGTGTGAAGTTCCACTTTACTGCAACTTTCTGTCCCTATAACCCCCACCCCACCCCACCCAGCTCTAATCAAATACTTGTACAGTCATCCCCACCTTAAAGTTTTGACATTCTGTTTCAAGCTTTTTTTCCCCAAAGGATCAGCTTCATTCTCTGAACACATTGGGAATGCTTTTTCTCTCTGTTATGTCTGAAAATGGGTGGTGACAGGGCATAATGTAACATTAAATTAGTTTTGGTTGGACGCAGAGCAGGGCAGTGGAAATTACCGTTCAAAGTGGGCGGGAACACCATTAAAATATGTAAAAAGAAGCTTGAAACCCCCATGATTTTCTTGTTAGATGCCAAGTCTAAGCCATGTACAGGAAACCTGATGTTCAGCGGTCTCTGAGGTAGACCTTTCAGAAGAGAATTGCTTTTGTCTTGTTGGCCCTTAGGCTCTCATCAGCCTTTGTGTCAGTTGTTCCTATTATTTTATTGGTCCCAATGCCATTACTGACACCAATGGGAATCCCCTGAATGGACATGTTTGAAAGAAGAGGAGGACCAACAGAGCGATGTTGGACAGGTCAGGTTGCCTGAAGGGTGCACTGTGCCCTCTCTGCAGCACCTGCACATCCACATCTGCAGAGAGAGGTGAAATGGCCTCACTTTGGCAGATGTAATGCTGATGGAGATTCCTTTTCTGAAAGAAAGTTGTGACGGAAGACCCCTGATGGCATAACTAATGCATGTGATTGCCTGTCTAACCGTTATGCTGGATGCTTTTCCAGAAGCACCCCAATCACAGCGTGTCAGGCTTTCAGTGGCATTGTATGAAAAACGACGTTCAAGAACCAATGTTGCCTGGATTGGCTACACCCACCAAGATGCCACCAACTATTTCTGCAGGTCCTGGCACACATATCTGCCAAAGACACTGGGGGGCTGGCAGATGCAGATGCAGTGCTGTGCCGTCTACTGCAAAGACACCAGCGGCTACCATGCAGCGTAGGATGACACACACAGGGACAGTAACAGTCAGACAAAAGCAAAATACTGGATGCTGGAAATCTGAAATAAAAACAGAAAATGCTAGAAAACACTCAGCAGGTCAGGCAGCATCTGTGGAGAGAGAAACAGAGTTAACGTTTCAGGTCGATGACCCTTCATCAGAACTGGTCAGCTTGGCAAGAAACTTGGCTTCCACTCCTTGAAGGCATTGTGCAATATTGACCGATAGGAATGGTAGCATGAAGTGCCACAGAGGACAACCCGCCTTGCATCCAGCTCATGCATCACTACCTCGACTCCAGCAGCCATCAAACAGGGGTTGAGTGCTGGGCTGCTCCGTTACTTGTCGACAGGCACGTGCCTGCACCTAAGGTTCCATTTCCCTTTATTGTTTTCTTTTGCCACTTCTTAATTGCCTACCCCTTCAACGTTGTCAAAGGCTAATAATTAATTGTAATGTCTTTTGACGCATTCCTAATTTTTGTCTCCCTATTGTGACATGCCTCTTTAATGGTTTCCATACCTTTAAATTTGATGTGCACAAAATTTTCTTCTTCCATTACTAGTGCCTCACTTAGACCCATCTGTCTACACCTGGCAATGTGACTAATTATGCAGACGACCTTACACTGGAAAATTCTGAGTGCTTTTGGCATTAACCTTTCAGGTGCGATTTGCGCCAGACTTGTGGATGAACTGTGGATGAACTATGGCTGAGACTAAGGCCTAAAAAAAATACCGTGTTCCTCTTCTGGGCTCTTCCATCCTTTTGCTGGTGGGGATCCTGCTGGGAGTCCACTCCGTATGATGAATGAGCCCTGACCCAGAAAATGGGTCAGGGTTATGACGCGTGACAGCAGCCAGGCGGAGGTCCCACTTCACTGTTACCCCACCAGGAAGGGGAGAGTCCCCCCTGTGACTGAACCCTTTTTTATTGTATTTGTGTGTATTCCTCTTCACAGCCATCAAGGCTGCTATTCTCATTCAGAGATGGTATCGTCAATATGTTGCCCGGATGGAGGTTCGCAGACGGTGCACGTGGACTATTTTTCAATCCATTGAATATGCAGGGGAGCAGGACCAGATCAAGGTAAGGATGAGCAGACTTGAGTTATGTTGCACTACGTATCACGAGCAGGACACTTCTCACCTCCCGAAGCCTCTAGTATAAGCCAAAAGTTAATTTTTAAAAACTGACAGATTCATACAGAATGAGAGTTCCTGAGTTAGATTGTAGAAGGCAACTGAAAAACCAATTCAGTCACTAGGCTGACTGTGACCATCTCCACTTGGGAATTAAATTATAGAATTATCGGTGTAGAAGGAGGTCATTTGGCCCATTGTCCTCGTACTGGTGCTAAATACATATCAAAGCTCTCTCTTCTAATCCATTTGAGCTGGTGTACTGCGGGTGGAAGCTGAAACACAAGCAGACGCTAGATTTCTACAGAATTCAAGCCAGCTCCACAATCCACGTCCTGAAGAAGTCCTGGCTGGAGCCTGAGCGAACACTGGTTTGGTAAATTAATCGTGGCACTAATAAATCGAATAGGAAATTCAGGAGAGACTTCTTTACCCAGATAATGGTTAGAGTGGTTACCACGTGGAGCAGTAGACGCAAATAGCACAGATGCATTTAATGGGAAGCTAGATAAACACATGAGGGAGTGAGGAAGAGAAGATTATGCTAATAGGATTAGAGGAAGAATGGTGGGAGGAGGCTTGTGTGGAGCATAAACACTGGCATGGACCAGTTGGGCCGAATGGCCTGTTTCTGTGCTGTAAAATCTATGTAATTTATGTAACTTTCGTGATTTTGAACAGTTTTATTAGATCCCTCCTCAACTTTCTCCATTCCAGTGAATTAGCCCGAGTTTTTCAATTCTCTCATCAGAACCATATCCTCTGAACCCTGGTATCAACAGGCCATTCGGCCCAACCAGTCCATGCCGGCGTTTATGCTCCAGTCGAGCCTCCTCCCGTCTGTCCTCATCTAAATCTATCAGCATAAGCCTCTATTCCCTTCTCCCTCATATGTTTGTCTAGCCTCCCCTTAAATGCATCTATACTTTTTGCTTCAACCACTCCCTATGGTAGCGAGTTCCACATTCTCACCACACTTTGGGTAAAGAAGTTTCTTCTGAATTCCCTATTGGATTTCTTGGTGACTATCTTATATTGACGGCCCCTAGTTATGCTCTTCCCCACAAGTGGAAAGATTCTCTTTGTATCCATTCTATCAAAACCTTTCACAATTTTAAATACCTCTATTAGGTCACCCCTCAGCCTTCTTTTTTCAAGAGAAAAGAGACCCAGCCTGTTCATCCTTTCCTGATATGTATACCCTCGCATTTCTGGTATCATCTTTGTAAATCTTCTCTGCACCCTCTCCAGTACCTCTATATCCTTTTTATAATATGGCAACCAGAATTGTACGCAGTATTCTACGTGTGGTCTAACCAAGGTTCGATACATATTTAGCATAACTTCCCTACTTTTCAATTCTATACTCTAGAAATAAACCCTAGTGCTTGGTTTGCTTTTTTTATGGCCTTGTTAACCTGTGTCGCTACTTTTAGTGATTTGTGTATTTGTACTCCGAGATCCCTTTGTTCCTCTACCCCACCTAGACTCGCACCCTCCAAGTAATAAGTGACCTCCCTATTCTTCCTACCAAAATGTAATACCTTTATCTGTGTTGAACTTCATTTGCCAATTATATGTAATTTTCATTTATTAATGTCCTCCTGTAATTTGTTGCAGTCCTCCTCAGTATTGACTATCCCCCCCAATTTGGTGTCATCTGCAAATTTAGAAATAGTTTTTTTGATTCCAAAGTCTAAATCGTTAATATAAATTGTGAACAATATGTTGCACACAGTACTCCAACTGTGGCCTAACCAATATCTTGTAAAGATTTATTAGCTCCTTGAACATATCATTAGTTATGTTCGATGCCCTTATGCATAAAATACAGAATCAACTTTGCCCTATTTGTGGCTTTTCCCATCATAGTTCTGCTTTAGAAGATCAGTGTGTCTGCACCCCAGATCTCTCTTTTACATTGAGAATTTAACTGTTTGTTATATTTTCATTTTCCATTCTGTTTTCCAAATTGTACCACTTCATATTTATCTACATTTACATAAAAACAGAAAAATATTTTAATAATTCAGGGCTGAAAGAGACTTAACTTCTTGTGTGCATTGGGATGTGCATGTTTTCTGAGTCTTTCTCACAAGTGATTTCAACATTTATTCTGCAATATTTTTTCATTTTGCGCCAGTGGACAAAAGAACAGAAAATTCACAAATTTGCAGGTCTTTGTAATGAAAAACATGTTGGCCTATAAATTTGGCCGCACAGCGCCCATTTTTCGGGCATTAACTGGCCTACTAAACACCCAATATGGCGGGCAGGAAGCGCGTTCACATTTCCAGCTGGAAGTGAAGGAAAAAAATACGTGGCAAGGGCCGACACCTGAGGCAGACATTAGGCTCTTTGCATAAGCCCCCACTACAAGATTGATTTGCTGTGAGGCAGCCGACGCCAGCACTGGCTGTACTCAGTAATAGCAATCCTTGGGACTGTCTGTCAGCAAAAAGGTAAGTTTTAAAAATTTACTTACCTGAATGTGGAGCCGGGAGGAGCGGGAGTGCTTCACTTACCTGAGGGCTGCTGTGATGCTACCAGTGGACTGATCTTAGTAACCTCTTTGCTAGCTGGCTTTTCGTGCCACGCCGACTCCATTTAATATTGGGGGTGCCTCGGGCCTCACCAGTCAGGTGCAGGGAAAAAACCTTGCACCCCTCGTGTGCCCGAAATTGGGCATGCCCAAATTCCTACCCAGTTAGATCAAATTGTTGAACACCACAGTAACAGCAGCACATTGTGAGACTTTCAGGGATTTGACCTCTGCGACCTCACGCAACAAGACCTGCAGCCAGCTGTGCCGGGGAACCATGCCATGCCAATGACTGTGAAGGTGACCTGAATTTCTTTGTGTCAGGGACGTTCCAGGCTATTACGGGGAACGTCACTCACATCTCGCAGTCGTCGGTCCATAAGTGCATCAAGCAGGTGACATGTGCACTATTTGCCAGATTAAACCACTACATCTCCTTCCCAGTTGATGAAAACAGCCAGAACGAGAGAGCCCTGGGGCTCGCAGCAATGGATGACTTCCCTAGAGTGCAAGGCACAATTGACTGCACTCATGTTACCATCAGGGCACCTCAGGACCAGCCAGGAGCTTTATGGAGGTAACAATATGAGATATAAAATTACAAAATACAGCATTTAGAGGGGTTAGTACTTTACATTCAAAAGCATGGACCCGGGCTCCCCTAACCGCTCAGTTAAAAAGGCCAGTGAATAGCTGAGCTAAATAGATCTGGTTTGATCCCCAGTCTGTGCCGAATTAGTTAATCTCAGTGAGGGCCGTGGTAGAGGCACTATGATTAGCCTCGGTGCCACTGGGATAGAGTGGCGGTAAATTTGCCAGGGATCCTGATCCTGTTTGCTATCCAGCGTTCCCTTCTGGAAGTGCATGTGTTGGCATCAGGTGAGAGCAAGTTCAGGCTCAACTGTAATCTTCCCTGTGATTGGACAGCAACATATGGAAATGGCCACTTAGATGCGGTTTTGCTGTTTTTAAATGTTATTCACTTGGGTTCATTAGACCACACATGGCACACTCTTACTTTGCAACTGATGCTACCATTCTCATTGATTACCTCAGTTCCAGCAGCAGTGATGTTTGTTCTGTTTTACAGCTCCACAACTTCTTCAGTTATTTGATGGACCACTTTACTCCAGCTTCTGGCAATGAGCGTAAGTCAATTTAAAACTGCTGTTGGTGAAGATCAATGTGCCATCTAGCATCTTCCTGCAATGGGATCCATGACAAATGGGGCCTTTAGTAAGAGTGAATGAAAGTACACATTTGTAAAACCAAAAATATTTTCTGTCTCAGTACTCAGGATATAATATCCAATAGCTTAATTCACCTATTAACTTCATGTAAAAAGTTAGGACATGTGGAATTATGGGACAAATAGGTGAATGGATACCAAATGAGATAGTAGAGGTAAAGGGTAGTTATTCAGATTGGATGAAGATAGAAAGCAGTGTTCCACAAGGATCAGTGCTGGGACCACTGTTATAGAAACACAGAAACATAGAAGATAGGAGCAGGAGTAGGCCATTCGGCCCCTCGAGCCTGCTCCGCCATTCAATGAGATCATGGCTGATCATCCAAATTCAGTACCCAGTCCCTGCTTTCTCCCCATAGCCCTTGATCCCTATAGCCTTGAGAAATATATCCAACTCCTTCTTGAATATATTTAATGAACTGGCCTCCACCGCCTTCTGTGGTAGAGAGTTCCACAGGTTCACCACTCTCTGGGTGAATAAATTCCTCCTCATTTCTGTCCTAAATGGCCTACCCTTTATCCTTAGACTGTGTCCCCTGGTTCTGGACTCCCCGACCATCGGGAACATCCTTCCTGCATCTAGTCTGTCCAGTCCTGTCAGAATTTTATAAGTTTCAATGAGATCACCTCTCATTCTTCTAAACTCCAGCGAGTACAAGTCCAATCGACCCAATCTCTCCTCATACGTCATTCCTGCCATCCCAGGTATCAGCCTGGTGAATCTTCGCTAAACTCCTTCCATGGCAAGAACATCCTTCCTCAGATAAGGCGACCAAAACTGCACACAATACTCAAGATGTGGTCTCACCAAGGCCCTGTACAACTGCAGCAAGACATCCTTGTTCCTGTACTCAAACCCTCTCGCTACGAAGGCCAACATACCATTTGCCTTCTTAACCGCCTGCTGCACCTGTATGCTTACCTTCAGCGACTGGTGCACAAGGACACCCAGATCTCGTTGCACTTCCCCTTCTCCCAATCTATTGCCATTTAGATAATAATCTGCCTTCCTGTTTTTGCCACCAAAGTGGATAACCTCACATTTATCCACGTTATATTGCATCTGCCATGTTTCTGCCCAATCACCCAACATGTCCAAATCATCCTGGAGTTTCTCGACATCCTCCTCACAGCACACACGCCCACCCAGCTTTGTGTCATCTGCAAATTTGGAGATATTACATTTAGTTCCCTTGTCCAGATCATTTATATATATTGTGAATAGCTGGGGTCCAAGGACCGATCCCTGCGGTACCCCACTAGTCACTGCCTGCCATTCTAAAAAAGACCCGTTTATTCCAACTCTTTGCTTTCTGTCTGCAACCAGTTCTCTATCCAAGTCAATACCTTGCCCCCAATCCCATGTGCCTTAACTTTACACGCTAATCTCTTATGCGGGACCTTATCGAAGGCCTTCTGAAAGTCCAGATACACCACATCCACTGGTTCTCCCTTATCTATTTTACCAGTTACATCCTCAAAAAATTCCAGTAGATTAGTCAAGCACGATTTACCTTTTGTGAATCCATGTTGACTTTGTCCGATCCTGTCACTGTTTTCCAAGTGCTCTGCTATTACATTTTTTATAATGGACTCTAGCATTTTCCCCACTACCGATGTCAGGCTTACCGGTCTGTAATTCCCTGTTTTCTCTCTACTACCTTTTTTGAATAGTGGGGTAACATTAGCTACCCTCCAATCCATGGGTACTGTTCCAGATTCCATCGAATGTTGGAAGATGATCAGCAATGCATCTACTATTTCTAGGGCCACTTCCTTAAGTACCCTAGGATATAGATTATCAGGCCCTGGGGATTTATCGGCCTTTCGTCCCATCAATTTTCCTAACACCATTTCCCTACAAATACTGATTTCTTTCAGTTCCACCCTTTCATCAGACCCTATGTTCCCCGGCATCTCTGGGAGGTTATTTGTGTCCTCCTTTGTGAAGACAGAACCAAAATATGTATTTAGTTGGTCTGCCATTTCTTTGTTCCCCATTATAAATTCCCCTGATTCTGACTGCAAGGGACCTACGCTTGACTTCACCAATCTTTTTCTCTTCACATATCTATAAAAGCTTTTACAGTCAGTTTTCATGTTCCCTGCAAGCTTACTCTCATATTCTATTTTCCCCTTCTTAATTAATCCCTTTGTCCTCCTTTGTTGAATCCTAAACTGCTCCCAATCCTCAGGATTATTGCTTTTTCTGGCCAATTTATATGTCCTCTCCTTGGATCTTATGCTATCCCTAATTTCCCTTGTTAGCCACGGTTGAGTCACCTTTTTTGTTTTATTTTTATGCCAAACTGGGATGAACAATTTCTGTAGTTCATCCATGCGGTCTTTGAATGTTTGCCATTGCCTATCCACCGTCAACCCTTTGTGTGACATTCCCCAATCAATCCTACCCAACTCGCGCCTCAGACCATCGTAGTTTCCTTTATTTAAATTTAGGACCCTAGTCTCTGAGTCAACTACTTCATTCTCCATCTTAATGAAGAATTCGATCATATTATGATCGCTCCGACCCAAGGGGCCTCGTACAACAAGATTGCTAATTAATCCTTTCTCGTTACATAATACCCAGTCTAAGATGGCCTGATCTCTGGTTGGTTCCTCGACATATTGGTCCAGGAAACCATCCCATAAACACTCCAGGAATTCCTCCTCCACAGTATTGTTACTAATTTGGTTAGCCCAATCTATATGTAGATTAAAGTCACCCTTGATGACTGCTGTGCCCTTATTGCACGCTTCTTTAATTTCCCTTTTAATGCCATCCCCAACCTCCGCCTTACTGTTTGGAGGTCTATATACCACTCCCACTAACGTTTTCTGCCCCTTGGTATTTCTGAATTCTACCCATACAGATTCCACATCATCAGAGCTAATATTCTTCCTTACAATTGTGTTAATCCCTTCTTTAACCAGTAATGCTACCCCACCTCCCTTTCCTTTTTGCCTATCTTTCCTGAATATCGAATACCCCTGGATGTTGAGTTCCCAGCCTTGGCCATCCTTGAGCCATGTTTCCGTAATTCCAACCAAATCATATTTGTTTACCTCTATTTGCACAGCCAATTCATCCACCTTATTACGAATGCTCCTCTCATTAAGACACAAAGCCTTCAGGCTTGTTTTTTTAATGCTCTTAGACCTATTAGAATTATTATTTACTGTGGCCGTGTTTGATTTAAACCGTTGATTTCTCTGACTGCCACTTTTGTTTTTCTCCTTCCTATCTTTTGCTTTTATCCTTGTTTCCCTTTCCTCTGTCTCCCTGCTCAGGTTCCCAACCCCCTGCCATTTTAGTTTAAACCCTCCCCCAGAGCACTAACACTCCCCCATGGACATCGGTTCCAGCCCTGCCCAGGTGCAAACCGTCCGGTTTGAACTGGTCCCACCTCCCCCAGAACCGGTTCCAATGTCCCAGGAACTTGAATCCCTCCCCGTTGCACCATTCCTCTAGCCACGTATTCACCTGAAATATCCTTCTATTTCTACTCTGACTAGCACGTGGCACTGGTAGCAATCCTGAGATTACTACCTTTGAGGTCCTATTTTTTAATTTACCTCCTAACTCCCTATATTCAGCTTTTAGGACCTCATCCCGGTTTTTACCTATATCGTTGGTACCTATATGCACCACGACAACTGGCTGTTCACCCTCCCCTTGCAGGATGTTCTGCAGCCGCTCTAGACATCCTTGACCCTTGCACCAGGGAGGCAACACACCATCCTGGAGTCTCGTTTATTCATAATTTACATTCATCATTTAGACGTGGGAACAAGTAACTCAATATCAAAATTTGCAGATAATACCAAACTGGGGAGTATAGCTAACACTAAGGAAGAATGCAATATAATGCAAGAATACATGAGAAAACTTGCAGACTGGGCATTTAAGTGCCAAATGAGCTTTAACATAGATAAATGTGAGGTGATACACTTTGGTAGGAAAAATAGAAGCATCGCCTACACCTTAGAAAATAAGAAACTGAATGGGGTAGAAGAGCAAAGGGATCTAGGGATACAGGTGAGCAAATCATTAAAAGCAGCATCGCAGGTCAGCAAAGCAATTAAAAATGCTAACAAAGCACTGGGATTTATTTCTAGGGATTTAGAATTTTAAAGTAATGAAGTTATGTTAAACTTGTACAGGACCCTGCTCAGGCCGCACTTAGAGTACTGTAAAAAGGATATAGAAGCACTGGAGAAAGTGCAAAAAAGATTTACAAGGATGATACCAGAACTGAGAGATTAGAGCTATTGGGAAATATTGAATAGGTTGGGGCTTTTTTCTTTCGAAAAGAGAAGACTTAAAGGTGACCTGATAGAGGTCTTTAAGATTACGAAAGGGTTTGATAGGGTAGACGTACAGAATGTTTCCACTTGCGGGCGAGCCCAGAACCAGGGGCCACAAATGCAAGATAGTTACTAATAAATCAAATACTAATCAAGGAGAAATTTCTTTACTCGGAGAATGGTTAGAATGTGGAACTTGCTACCACAGGAAGTGGTTGAGGCAATTAGCTTAGATGCTTTCAAAAGGAAACTAGATGAGTACATGAAAGAAAAGGGAATAGAAAGATATTCTGAAAGGTTGAGATGAGGCAGATGGAATGGGAGGAGACTCGTGCGGAGTATAAACACCAGCACAGACTAGTTGAGCTGAATGGCCCGTTTCTGTGCTGTATATTCTATGTAGCTCAGTATCATGAGGGCTACATTAATATCTATTATTCTGTGGCTATTCACAGTTGTCTGGTGCATTATCTGCATGTGATATGTGATTCTTGAGGCCTCTATGAAAATAGATTTTGACAGCCTAACCAGTTAGCTGATTAAAATCCTTAGAGGGCTTGTAGGCAGATAATTCTTAGAGATTTAGAAACCAAAACATAAATTCTACTGTATTTTTCCCCTTTTATGGGGTCTCACCAAGATTGTTGTTATAATCTCTGATTGGTAATGTTTAAAATATTTAACAGAAAACATAATTTGACGTTGAGAAAATAAAACCCAGAATTTAAAAATAAACCACTGTGCTCCTTTAAATCATGTGGTACATGTAAAGTTACTGCAGGTTTATTAGACTAACTGATGTGTAGTCTGGAGCCTTGGGAGCCTCACTGATTCCCTTGAGAAAACAGGGAACTACAGGTCAGCTGGCCTGACATCGGTCATCAGGAAAATGCTGGAATCCATTATTAAGGAAGTGGTAACAGGGCACTTAGAAAATCATAATATGATTAGATAGAGTCAACATGGTTTTTTGAAAGGGAAATCATGTTTAACAAATTTATTCGTTTTTTGAGAATGTAACTAGCAGGATAGATAAAGGGGAACCAGTGGATGTAGTATATTTGGATTTCCAAAAGGCATTCAATAAGGTGCCACATAAAAGGTTGCTACACAAGATAAGGGCTCATGGGGTTGTGGGTAATATATTAGCATGGCTAGAGGATTGGTTAACGGACAGAAAACAGAGAGTAGGAATAAACGGGTCATTTTCCGGTTGGCAGGCTCGAACTAGTGGGGTGCCGCAAGGATCAGTGCTCGGACCTCAGCTACTTACAATCTTTATTAATGACTTAGATGAAGGGACCGAATGCAATGTATCCAAGTTTGCTAACAATACAAAGCTAGGTGGGAAAGCAAGCTATTAGGAGGACACAAAGGCCGGAATCTTTACCTTGGAGTCGGGTTGCGTGCGTGCAGGCCGTGTAGGGGGTTGGGAACCCAAAAATGTGAACAGTAAGTTCTGCATTGACACTCATTGACCTCATCTCAAGGAGGGATATAAACGTAGACTTGGGCCTTCATCGCCCCATTGATGTGCAGCAAGGTGCTCTCCAGCTCCTTGCTAGCAGGGATCTGGACTTGCCAGCGATGCCCAGATCCCATAAACGAATAAAAAAAAAAGTGCAGGTGGCCCATGCAGATGATGTTGAGAGGGGACATTGAAGTGGGGGCTCCTCTCAAAGTGCTCCCATTTCTCCCCCATTGCATCCCCCTCAGTCAGAGCCCCACATGCTGCCTCGGATCCCGATGGCCGAGTCTGCCCCTGCACAGGTGCAGGAGGAGCAGTCTTTGGCGGGGCCCTCACAGGCTCCAAAACCCAGAGGACGTCCACCAAAAGTGTCAAAGCAGTCATAGCAGGGAAGTGAGCAGCCTGCCTCTACCTCTGCTGAAGCCACAGGGGTTGCACCTCGTAGAAGCACTCGGAAAATTTTAAAAAACACAATCCTAGATGCACAAGGGTATGCACATGGGTGTATGAACAAGTGTTAGTGATAAGGTTCAGTTATATTTATGACACAGAAACACTTATTTCTTTGCACCATTTTTGCCTGCTACCTGGGAAGTGGCCTTGTCACTTGGAGTGAATGGTGAGACATTAACCTTGAGCTATGGGCGTTTGGGTGAGAGGAATGGCTTGGTCATTGTAGGGCTGTTTTATGGTGTTGTTGGGGGTGGGGGGGAGCTTAGTACAGCATGTGGCAGCTATATGGCTGCATTGGAGCAAGTTAAGTAAACCTGGCCATTATGAGGCCATTCCAGGCCTCCCGGGCAGCAATGTGTGCCGCTGCTGGTGCCATCTCCACCTCAGGTTCCTACTCCTCCTTGTCTTCAACCTCTTCCTCCTCTAAAGAGGCTGTGCGCTTGGCGCCTTGCTTCTCCTGCAGCTCCAATCTTTGCTGCTGCATTATGTTGTGCAGCGCGCAGCAAAGGACGATGATTCTGGAGACCCTGGCTGGTGTGTACTGAAGGGCTCCTCCAGATCTGTCAAGGCAATCGAAGCACATCTTCAGCATGCCTATTGTTTACTCTATGACACATCTGATGGACATGTGGCTGTCATTATAACACTCCTTGGCATCAGTACTTGACCTCCTCAAGGGTAGCATCAGCCACGTCTTCAGTAGATAGCCCTTGTATCCAAGCAGCAAGCCGGTAAGTCTATTTGGAGGTGTGAAGAGCTGAGGACAGGTGGACTGGTGCAGCACGAAAGATTCATGACAGCTGCCAAAGAATCTGGCACACACATGCACGATGATCTTTTATGGTTGCAGATGAGCTGCACATTGAGGGAGTGGAAGCCCTTGCGGTTCACAAACACTCTTGCCTTGATGGCCACATGTGTGCAGTCGATGACACCCTGCACCCATGGGTAGCCAGCCAGAACCAGAAAGCCAAGTCGTAACACTGGCTTCATCAGTGGCAAAGATGACATAATTGGCTGACTTGTGAAACATGGCATCGGTCACCTGGGTGATGCATCTGTGGGCGGCCGACTGCGAGATCCTGCAAATGTCTGCTGCAGATCCCTGGAAGGAGCCTGAGGCGAAGAAGTTGAGGGCGGTGGTAACTTTGACAACCACTGGTAAGGCGTGTCCACCAGGTCCTCTGGGCATCAGGTCTTGTTCCAGCAAGCTACAAATGTCTGCAGTAACTTGGCGCGATAGCTTGAGCCTCCTGAAGCACTGCTGCCCAGTCATGTCCAGGAAGCTCATCCTCTGCCTGTATACCCTGTGTTACATAGAAACATAGAAGATAGGAGCAGGAGTAGGCCATTCGGCCCCGCGAGCCTGTTCCGCCACTTAATGAGATCATGGCTGATCATCCAAATTCAGTACCCTGTCCCTGCTTTCTCCCCATATCGCTTGATCCCTTTAGCCTTAAGAAATATATCTAACTCCTTCTTGAATATATTAATGAATTAGCCTCAACTGCCTTGTGTGGTAGAGAATTCCACAGGTTCACCACTCTCTGGGTGAAGAAATTCCTCCTCATCTCTGTCCTAAATGGCTTACCCCTTATCCTCAGACTGTGACCCCTGGTTCTGGACTCCCCCGCCATCAGGAACATCCTTCCTGCCTCTAGTCTGTCTAGTCCTGTTAGAATTTTATAAGAATCAATGAGATCCCCTCTCATTCTTCTAAACTCTAGCGAATATAAGCATAATCGACCCAATCTCTCCTCATATGACATTCCTGCCATCCCAGGTATCAGTCTGGTGAATCTTCGCTGCACTCTCTCCATGGCAAGAACATCCTTCCTCAGATAAGGCGACCAAAACTGCACACAATACTCAAGGTGTGGTCTCACCAAGGTCCTGTACAACTGCAGCAAGACATCCTTGCTCCTGTACTCGAATCCTCTCACTATGAAGGCCAACATACCATTTGCCTTCTTAACCGCCTGCCGCACCTGCATGCTTACCTTCAGCAACTGGTGCACAAGGACACCCAGGTCTCGTTGCACTTCCCCTTTTCCCAATCTATTGCCATTCAGATAATAATCTGCCTTCCTGTTTTTGCCACCAAAGTGGATAACCTCGCATTTATCCACATTATACTGCATTTGCCATGCATCTGCCCAATCACCCAACCTGTCCAAATCATACTGGAGTTTCTCTGCATCCTCCTCACAGCACACACGCCCACCCAGCTTTGTGTTGTCTGCAAACTTGGAGATATTACATTTAGTTCCCTCGCCTAGATCATTTATATATAATGGCCCAGAAATGCGGGTCTCCACGGGTGAGTACGCGCTGGGTACTCACGCGTGGGCCCGATGGAAGTGCCGGTTTCCTGCATGCACTGCGCATGCGCGGGAAACTGGCACTTCCGTTCCTCTGGAAGCAGGGGTTCAGAGGTCGAACGCGTGCGCGGGAGAGGCTGCGCGTGCGCTTTGAACTTACGTTTTTTTACAGGTTTCACTGGGAGGGTAAGTCTTTAGAATTTAGAAATGTAAAAAGCAGGCGTAAGGCCTGCTTTTTACAAGGTAAGTGGTCAATTAATTAAAATTAAAACATTTTTTCCACAGGTTTATTATTTTTAAATACTTTAAAACAAGGTAAGTTTATTTTTAGCCCCGTTAGAATATAAAATTATTTTTTTCAAAAATTTAAATTATTGTTTAAAATAGTTATTTAATGTAATTTATAGTTTATTTAAAAAGTGTGATTTAAAAAAAAAAATTATTTGAAGGTTTACTGCTATTTTGGGGCCGTAGTATTTATAAGTCTTGACAGGTCTTCCTGTCAATACTTATGAATGGAGCATTCCCTGCTCTGATTGGCTGCCCATGGCCCACGTGATCCCAGGGGATGCATCGAACTAACTACGCCCCTGGGACACGCAAGCACTGCGCGCCGGCAGCTGGGCCAGGCCCCGGATCGGAATTCCATGGGGCCCTACAGCTCAACTGCCGGCGCGCAAGGTAAGTGCAGGTCGGGGGCTTACACCCGCGGGAAGCCCCCGACCCAAATTTCTGGGCCATTGTGAAAAGCTAGGGTCCTAGCACCGATCCCTGCGGTACCCTACTAGTCACTGCCTGCCACTCGGAAAAAGACCCGTTTATTCCAACTCTTTGCTTCCTGTCTGCCAACCCGTTCTCTATCCAAGACAGTACCTTACCCCCAATCCCATGTGCTTTAACTTTGCACGCTAATCTCTTATGCGGGACCTTATCAAAAGCCTTCTGAAAGTCCAAATACACCACATCCACTGATTCTCCCTTATCTATTCTACCAGTTACATCCTCAAAAAATTCCAGTAGATTAGTCAAGCATGATTTACCTTTTGTAAATCCATGTTGACTTTGTCCGATCCTGTCCCTGTTTTCCAAGTGCTCTGCTATTACATCTTTTATAATGGACTCTAGCATTTTCCCCACTATTGATGTCAGGCTTACCGGTCTATAATTCCCCATTTTCTCTCTACCACCTTTTTTAAATAGTGGGGTTACATTAACTAGCATTGTTGGGGGTATTGCCTCCGACGTGGTGCAGCCCTGTGCTGACCCCCACTCTCCTGTGGAGCATCAGGAGAAAGCTGCTGTTGTAGTTGCTAATGCTGCTGGTGTTGTGGCTACTGCTGGTGTGGCTGGTGTTGTTGGTGCTGGGGCTCATCTTGGTCCGTTACCGAGGTCCAAGGTGAGACAGTATAAGCGGCACTTCCGTTCCTCTGGAAGCAGGGGTTCAGAGGTCGAACGCGTGCTGATGTAATAGATGGCAGGTAAAGTGGAGATCAGAGGCCCAATCCCTCAGTATTGTAATAGTGACTAGCAATGTAGTGAGAGTGGCCTCCGAGGTTTCAGAAATGACCTGCAAACACCTGGCAGCTAAATCTCTGCTCAAAATGGAGTCAGCAAGAGCCTTTCCACTAGTCAAGTGTTTGTGTGCTTTTCCCAGCTCTCAATTAATGGACACTGAGCTTCTGCCTCCCCTTCACAGGCGAGGTTCCCGAGGTGCGTGAATCCCGTGCTCCTGACGTTAAAGCCAAAACCCTCTGTTAAAAAGCCTCTTAAGGGACTCTCAACAAGCACTTTAGTACTTCAATGAGGTCACCACCTCTGCCGAGTGGGTCCGTGGGGCACTGGGAAATGCGCCCGAGTTAAATGCTGAAGTCGGCGGGATGATGGCAGGTTCCTGACATGCTGGCAATTTCACCGATTTTTACTGCTGACCTGCCCCCAAACCCGCACGCTCAGGACTGGGAAAATTCCGGCCATAGAGTCTGCAAAGGGATATAGACAGGTTAAGTGAGTGAGCAATAAGGTGGCAGATGGAGTATAATGTGGAGAAATGTGAAGCTATTCACTTTGATAGGAAGAACAGAAAAGCATATTTTTTAAATGGTGGAAACTATTAAATGTTGGTGTTCAGAGAGATTGAGGTGTCCTCGTACAGGAAACACAGAGAGTTAGCATGCAGGTACAGCAAGCAATTAGGAAGGCAAATGGTATGATGGCCTTTATTGCAAGGGGGTTGGAGTACATGAGTAAGGAACTCTTACTACAATTGTACAGGGCTTTGGTGACACCACAGCTGGAGTGCTGTGCACAGTTTTGGTCCCCTTATCTGAGGAAGGATACACTTGCCTTAGAGGCGGTACAACAAAGGTTCACTAGATTGATTCCTGGGATGAGAGGGTTGTCCTATGAGGAGAGATTGAGTAGAATGGGCCTATACTCTCTGGAGTTTAGAAGAATGAGAGGTGATCTCATTGAAACATGAGGGGGATTGACAGGGTAGATGCTGAGAAGTTGTTTCCCCTGGCTAGAACTAGGGGGCATAGTCTCAGGATAAGGTGTTGGCCATTTAAGACTGAGATGGGGAGGAATTTCTTTACTCAGAGGGTTGTGAATCTTTGGAATTCTCTACCCGGAAGGGCTGTGGATGCTGAGTCATTGAGTATATTCAAGGCTGTGATATATATATTTTTGGACTCAAGGGAATCAAGGAAATGGGGATCAGGCAGAAAAGTGGAGTTGAGGTCGAAGATCAGCCATGATCTTATTGAATGGCAGAGCAGCCTTGAGGGGCCATATGGCCTACTCCTGCTCCTATTTCTTATGTTCTTATGTAGGTGGTATGGTGATTGGGGAAGAAATGAGTTAAACATTGCTATTTTCACCGCACTGCGCTGTTTTACTTTGGATTCCAGGGGACCAGAGTCCATGAGCCAGTTCATGCTACTAAATCCAGATCCTTCATCCCAATAGCAGACTTGTAGAACTACGAAAATCTGGATCTACGATTCTTTAACCAGGCTAGGTGAGCCCAATGTAACAGCGTAAGTGCTGCAGACTGACTCACCGACGTCATTCTTGCAGAATTCAAATTAAAACAGAGCCAATATAAAAGCAGCTTAAGTATAAAGGCACCATGGAGTTTCCCAGGTGAGGCAACAAAGGTGTGAAATTCAACTGTAGTAGCCAAAGTGTGGATGATACAGGATCAAGCGTGGATTGCCGAAAAATATATTTCTATCAGGATAACACGCAGTGGGGGTAATTTTGACTGTGCGATGGCATAAAACGGGCGCGAGCGAATCGGCAGCTCGCTTTACATCTTTCTCGATTTTTACTTCTTTTGAAGTCATTGGAAATAAAATTGGGGATTGATGTAAAACAGACAGCCAATTCGCTAACACCAGTTTTATGCCATCGCACAAAGTCAAAGTTACCCCCAGTGTCTGTATTCTCTTTTAAGATGTTAGAGCGGTGATGTGGTATGACACATGCCATAGCTGTTTATATAGAAACACTTGAGTTGTTTACTGAGGCTGTTGAAGCTGGGGAATGAATCTGCTCCATTTATGTTGCAAAGAAAATCCACAATACTGAGAGCAACACAAAAAAACTGTGCCTGACCGGGTTTGCCCAGCTGTGTGAAAGTCACACTTGGGAACCTTCCCCATTGGCTGTGGCAGGTCCGGGCAGGCCAGCGAGGCATGAAGCGATGGCCAGGAATTTCTTCGGAGCTGCTTTGCTACAGGTGCGGCTGAAACCCCGTTTCAACGATGGAGTGGGAACAGCTCCGAGGAATTTCCCAGCCTCCATCACTGGTCTGTACAGGTGGGCTGAGAAATGAAAAACAGAAGCGTGTGCTGGTGGCAGAAGCTATTTGCATTTATGGCGAATGACATTGATGTCTATGATGGAGCAGCCTCACAGTCCCTCCTCAGGTGCTTCTCTGCTCTTTCACCAGCTACAGAGCTGCCCATTTAGCATAAACTGAGGAGATGAAAGTCGGGCTGCCATCGGTGCCGACACTAGAATACAAATGGGGGTGTCAGATATGTTACGGCTTCACAAGACATAAGCCTAGATTTTCCTCACCAGTACTGTCCAGTTTTTGGGTAGTGTCATAGTCACAGTCACTGAAAATGCACAGAGTTTGTGTCCCGATGCATTTTCCAGTGGTGGGACCAGTGACAGAAAAAGTGCCCGCCTGATTATTTTAATATCTATTGCAGGGTGGGGCGGGGGGGGTGGTTGGCTGTCATTTCTCTCCATTCTGCCATGCAGGATGCCTCACATAAAGAGTGCACTTTTGAAATGAGCGTTCAAGGTTGATGGAGAGCAGTAAGTATCCTGGTGCTCACGGAATATAACTTTGTGTATTTATGCCATTTTTAAAAACAATTTCCCCCCCTGTTGGCACTTCAGTTCATGACCCTTTGTGCCAGTTGATGTAAATTATTTTTTTCTCCCAGCACCATTACCGGCACCAATGGGAATCATTGCATCCACCATGTCTGGAAGAAGAAAGGCAGAGCAGGCAGGTCTGTGCCCACCTGTCAGTGCCCACACACCTGTATCTGCTGACAGAAGTGAAAATGCCTCAATTGGCAGATCAAGTGGATGCTCCTCATCCCAAAGACAGCATTGACTGAATTGCACCGATTCAGTCAGTGATTATCACAGTGTTTAGATGTAGTAACTGCTGCGATATAAACATACCCCAAGGGCCAATTTGGCGGTGTTTTGGCTGAGTTTTTTATTAACGGGTTGTTCCAAGAATTTAAATTGACGATAAAGCAACAATATAAGTAGCAACAACTTCTTTCAATAGTGAAGTAAGACTAAAATACACCCCTCGTGTTATTTAATACTGTCTTGGAGAATTTACATAATACACTGTAAATAACATAGGTTTAAAAAAGCACCTTGATTCAGAAATCTGTCATTTCTATGTACAAGTCATAAACCTAAAATAGTTTAAAGATAAACCTCAGCTTTGTAATGTATATCTGTTCTGAAGCCCAAACTATAACCCTGTTGATGTGGTGAAGTCAGAACATCTCGCATTGCACTTATATCATGGTTAGCAAACATTAACTTTTACCATTCCTTCCACAGAAGACCGTCTTTCCAACATCTTCACTCAGACAGATGAGTCATGTAAGGATAGAGAGCAAGATAACCACTACACCTATGATTCCATTGAGGTTTTAGACTCATATGCTGGACCCCAGCTCTGTTTCCCTCTCACTCCTGCACATGTAACTGCCTTACTGGAAGCCTTCAAAGAAAAACAAGTAAGTATTCAGATAATCAAAATCAGATTTTTTCTAAGGTAGTGCAAAGCCTAATATCACTGAAAGGGAATTGGGCGGTGTGTATAATGGGTAGCCAATGCGATATCACCTGTTTTACACCATTACCAAAAGTTAAAATGACCCCCACTATCAAAAGCCAATGAAAAAACTGAAGAGGATAAATGCAAGCACAGGTCAGAGGTTGGGCTATAACACTGGAAATTCAGTTCTAAAAAGGTAATCTAGTATCTGACCAGCAGATAATATTAATCAGAACTGATACAGAACAGGGTGAGATGTTTGGGATCCTCAAAGAAATAATAATGGAGGGATGGCCAAAGTAAAACAAAATTACCTTCTAGAAATACAAGAAGTACTAGGACTGGAGAGGGGAATTAGCCATAGCAGATGGATGATATACAATAGGATTAAAATTGTAATTCTGAAAAGTTCATATGAAGAGATGCTAGAAAAGATTCCTGAGGGACTCATGGACATAATGAAATGTCAGCTGCACTGCTCACACACATACTTGGGAAATGTACAACTGTACAGCATTATGGGAAACGAGGTTTCAATCTGTCACAAAGACACATTATCAGGAACATTGAGAACTGGGAAGCACATGGAATTGAAATTCCTCCTGTCAATAACATTAGCAAGATAGCATATGTGCAAAATGGAATAAGTTTTCTGTTCACGACAACTTTTTCTCTAAAGTTATTGACATCAGGGAATTCAACCCCGCCCCCTCTCCATGTCTGAGACAAGAGAGATGATCTCAAAAAATATAGGTGTGGAAAACAGGAAAAAGAGATGTGAAATATAGACAGAAAAGTAAAACAAAGTAAAAGACATGGAAAAAAAGGGATAAAATGGTTTGGGTCAATGATTCATCCCATTAACAATGGCTCAGAATTTGCGGTCAGCAGTGAAGGGAAGGTGTTCGCCGCTGGCCCTGAAGTACGCTTCGCACAATGATCTCACGATCACCGTGTCGAGAACTTCGGGTTTTCCAACCTTCAATTCAAATCAACGGAAGTTAATGGGGATTCCCTTGTGCGAATTGTTGTGACATCAACAGGCTGTCTAAGCAACCAATCAAAATGCAGAATTCTCACAGACAGCGATCAAGGAAGTGAGTAAACCCTTAAAATTCTAACTTTTTAAAAATCTTAGAGAGTGAAACAAAGATTGGGGCTCTCACATGGGGAAAAGGCAAATTTGAAATAAAGATGGACATACTGCACAAAATTAAAATTCGTTTTCCAGGCCCTTTACATTTGTTTAGCAGTAGTAATGCTGTTAAAAAAAAGTTATACCTAATCCCTTTGGGTCTAACTTTTAGTGGGGGATTTAACAGCATACTTACTGCAGAAAAGCCGAAGTTTGTGTCAGTTTCAATGATTTGGCTGATTACACAGATTGCCAGCTCTGTGGCGGAGGTGGGGTGTGGGGGGGGGGGGGGGAGGGGTGGTGGGGGTGGGGGAGAGGGGCACAGTGCAGCCTGTTTCGGAGCTGTCAAATACTGACCACAACTTTGGAATTTCCACCTGCGCCTGCACCAAATCCCGGTCTTGCGGTCAGTTTCAAAGGTGGAATGATGGCGAACACTGCCAGTTTGCCGTCATCCTGACGGGGCCAATAACAAATAACAACAAATGTGTTCAGTCATCACACCTTCCTCTATTTATAAACATCATCATTTGTCTTGAAGGATTCTTTACTTTTGCAACACTGCCCCTTTAAAGAAACTCCTTTCAATGACTAGTCGGCCAACACTCACTCTCTAGGATAACAAGTGAAGACTGGTTCCTTGGGTGAGATACTGGCAGCACCCACAGAACCGAACTCCAGCAAGGAGTTAACTGCCTTCAGAACAGGAGGGAGGGGAGTTAATTGGGGAAAAAATGTTTGCAAAATCATATGAGAAAAATGACATCAATGCCATCATATTACTTAGTTTGAGACTGGTATAATAACTAATGCATGGCTAACCTGATTCTTCTCTATCCACAAATAAAATCATGTTTTCCAAACCTTTTTTTTCTATGAAGATGGTTCCTTTTAAGATAATAAGGACAAACTGCTTCAGACCAGTTCAACGTGGATTCTATAGAAGGCAACCAGGAGTGACTTAGAGTATATTTTATAAGTTAAAAAGGATTTAAGGAAGGTTTCTGTACCTTTAAGTACATGAATCTATTACTGTGGTTCAATTTTCAAATATGTTAACAAGAATGTTCCTGCAATTTCTCACACTCACTCCATTTCTCCCAGTAGCAGCTTCATGCTCGCTATGTATTACAGCTTCTGAATGAAACCAGGAAACATCTGGAGCATTTGCCAAACATCAACCACATTTCTACCTGCTACAGTAGAGAGATTACTATTTGTGGTAAGCAGTGATAGCATTTGTATTTTACCGTTCCATAGCAGTTAACAGGATTACAGAATCTGTATGACCTCTGTCAATTATTTGCCAAATCAGAGTTATATATAGAATAATAATTCAGTTGGAGAGCTTTACAAGGCTTAAGCATAGATGAGGGCTTTCGATGACATCATAAATCACAAGGCCGAGATTGCTCAGTTAGCGAATGTTACTGGATTTTGTTACAGCTTGTAACTCACTCTAATGCGGTTGTTATTTTAGATAAGATTGTGTGGAAATGATCGGGTAGGTCCATCCAGTGACGGGATGTGGCCCTCCGCCCATAGCCACTGCTACTGACCCCGCCTAGGTTCGTGGAATCAGAGAACGTGGTCACGATAAGCAGGCCATTAGCAATTGGGGGTGGGCTGCACCTTGTAAATAAGTGGCCAGTTCAAGGGGTAAGGAGGTGAGTCCCCGCTAAACAGAATCTATGATGCCTCCCCCACCCCCCGCCCCATTCACCCATTTGTAATCAGTTTAAAAAAGAACTACTCATCTTTTGGTCTCATTTGTAAATGTTTTTTTTTAGTTCCTCTCCCCCCTCCCTGCAATTTTCTTTTCTCGTCCTCTGAAGACACTAACTCATGCTAGGGTATGGTCCCACATGTGCTGGCTGTTTTCTAGTAGCTCACCTAAGTGGACATGCTTCATGTGAGAACCCAGATAGTGAGTGTTGGCAGCCTATTCAACCATGGGTGGGAATCGTGGCTGAGCTCAATCCTGTCCGCACCATCCAGCAGGAGCTGCAGTTCTGGCTGATTTTTCCCCCGTATATACTAAGAGTAGTGAGGCTAATTTTGTTCCCCTACTGCCCTTCACGCCGCACTCCAGCGGACAACTGCTAACTCAGCTTAAAGCAGGGCTTGAGTCTGGAGGCTGGCTAGCGTCTTTGGAATTGATGTTTCCTCATGCACAGAACTCAGCTTAAGAAGCAATGCTTGGTTGTGTTGGTTAAGCATTCACATCCGAAAAGAGGCGGTGTCAAGGGCCAGCGCTATTTGCCTGTGCCTGTTGAAAGCGCTCCAGGCAGCACGCAAAATTATAATGATTGTAGCGCCGATCTCAGCGCTAAATGCGCTGCTGATTGGCTTAGCGCTCAATGGGGAGGCCAATATCGGGTGCAGTCTAATGACCAGTAATGTTTGGCCCAGGCTCTCTGCACTACTTAAAGGGAAGGTGCTTTGTTGCAGCAACACCTCATTGTCAATCTGGCTGAAGACAACCGAGACAACTGAGCAACCTAGAGAGAAAACATGAGGGTTTTCAGATGCTGCACTCAAGGCCTTGGTCATGGCAGTTCAAAGAAGGCGGGGTGTCCTATTCCCTCAGACTGGCAAGAAGCCATCCAAGGCTACTTGCAGAAGGCTCTGGGAGGAGATAGCAAACTCCATTGTGGCCACCAGTGTGGTTCCAAGGACCTGGATATTGTGCTGAAAGAAGTTTAATTGCCTCACACGGCAGGTCAAGGTGAGTGAAGACTTCAGAAAATGCCATATCCCACCACTCACCTGCCAACAATCTCTACCTAGCACCACTCAGACCTCACAATAATGACTTCACTTCACCCTCACAACTTTACTACTGCTGCAACATTCACCCAGATCTCACACCTTGCACACACTGACAATTATTCAACTATGACAGGAACATCACCCAAACACATTGCACTACACTCACTGACATACTTCCCTTTCTCTAGGTGGTTAAGGCCCCCTGTTCAGAGCCCTCCTCTTCGCTGCCTCCGCACCCTCTCCCAAAGATACTCGAGCGCGCGGAGGACTGCCAGTAGAGCCCCCATTACTGTGAGCAAATGTTGTGAGCAGAAGCCTTTAAATAAGAATGAAGGCATTCTCCACTTGCATCAACACTCCCTGTGACCTCAGGAACTTGAAGCAAGTTTAGAAAGCTGCAGGAGTTGCAGAAAGTTACACAGAGCCAGTCAAGCTGAGAAACCATGTCAGCTGCAAGTTGTTGATGATGATCCCTTTAAATACCACTGCTGGGCGCTCCTTCCTGCTTGTCAACACTTTGTCAGCTGGTTGTGATTAACACAGGCTGGTAAGTGGAGCGGCGAACACAAAAATGGCAGATCGGGTGTCATGTGAGCATTGCACACTCGCTGACTTCACGATCTGCATAATCTACACATCTCCAGTGAGCACAGGAATTGGCAGCGCTGCCAAACTGCCCAAAATGTGGCTGCCGCGGGAACCACCAGAAGCAGGCAGAAGTGAGGTGGTCGCCATTTTTCCTTCAAAACTGACTTTAAGAATGACACTAAACCCCTGAATTTCTAGGCCATGGTATTTTGGGTATTACCCTCCATCAGAACACACACAAAATGTCTTAACCTGTCTATTCTGTTTAGAGAAACTGACTGGATTATTGGCCTAGAAATTCATGGGTTTAGCACCACCCGTTACCACCAGATTTGGGAAAAAAATGGTGGCCGCCACTCTTCCATCCACTGCCGCTGGGTCCTGCGGCGGCCGCCATTTCCGGATGGCCGGCGGCGCTGCTGATATCACCGCTCGCCAAAATTATATAGATGATGCAGATCATGACATCAGTGAGTGTGCAACACTCACTTGATGGCTGATCTGCGAGTTTTGACTTCGCCGCTCCACTTACCAGCATGCCTTAAGTGCAACGAGCTGAGGAAGTGTTGACAAGCAGGAAGGAGGCTCCAGCAGCGGTAGTTAAAGGGATCATCAGCAACAACTTGCAGCTGATATGTTTGTTCAGTTTGACTGACTCTGTGCAACTCTCTGCAACTCCAGCAGCTTTATAAACTTCTTTCAAGGTTCTAAAGTAACAGGGAGTTTTGTTGCAAGTGGAGAACACCATCATTCTTATTTAAAGGCTTCTGCTCACAACACTTGCTCACAGTCATGGGGGCTCTACTGGCAGTCCCCCTCGCGCTCGAGTATCTTAAGGAGAGAGAGCAGAGGCAACGGAAAAGATGAGAAGATGCGCGCAGAGGGAGGAGGAGGAGGGCCAGGAGGGCTCTCAACAGGAAGCCTTATCCACCTAGTGTCTTCCGAGAGCATTTCTCTTATATCCATTTAAGTGAGGAGCAGTGTATTAGGAGGCTCCGCTTCACCAAGGAGGTGGCCTACAGCCTGAGAGCAGGGCAACCACGGCTCTCCCAGTTGCAGTCAAGGTCTCTGTGGCCCTCCATTTCTTCATCTGCGGATCATTCCAGTCTGCAGCAGGAGACATAACTAACATCTCACTGTTCGCCATCCATCGCTGCATCCAGGAGGTCACTGAGGCTCTCTACACCAGGAGAAGGGACTAGGTTTTCTTCTCTCTGAGCAGAGTCTATTATAAAGGATGTGATAACAGGACACTTAGAAAATATCAACGGGATTAGACAAAGTCAACATGGATTTATGAAATCATGGTTGACAAACCTACTGGAGTTTTTTGAGGATGTAACTGGTAGAATAGATAAGGGAGAACCAGTGGATGTGGTGTATTTGGATTTTCAGAAGGCCTTTGAAAAAGTCCCACATAAGAGGTTAGTGTGCAAAATTAAAGCACATGGGATTGGGGGTAATATACTGGCATGGATTGAAAATTGGTTAACAGACAGGAAACAGAGAGTAGGAATAAATGGGTCTTTTTCGGGATGGCAGGCGGTGACTAGTGGGGTACCGCAAGGATCAGTGCTTGGGCCCCAGCTATTTACAATGTATATCAATGATTTGGATGAGGGAACCAAATGTAATATTTCCAAGTTTGCTGATGACACAAAACTAGGTGGGATTGTGAGTTGTGAGGAGGATGCAAAAAGGCTTCAAGGCGATTTAGACAAGTTGAGTGAGTGGGCAAATACATGGCAGATGCAGTATAACGTGGATAAATGTGAAGTTATCCACTTCAGTAGGAAAAACAGAAAGGCAGAGTATTATTTAAATGGCGATAGATTGGGAAATGTTGATGTACAAAGGGATCTGGGTGTCCTTGTACACCAGTCACTGAAAGCTAACATGCAGGTGCAGCGAGCAGTTAGGAAGGCAAATGGTATGTTGGCCTTCATTGCAAGAGGATTTGAGTACAGGAGCAAGGATGTCTTATTACAGTTATACAGGGCCTTGGTGAGACCACACCTGGAGTACTGTGTGCAGTTTTGGTCTCCTTACCTAAGAAAGGATATACTTGCCATAGAGGGAGTGCAGCGAAGGTTCACCAGACTGATTCCTGGGATGGCAGGACTGTTGTATAAGGAGAGATTGGGTCGACTAGGCTTGTATTCACTCGAGTTTAGAAGAATGAGAGGGGATCTCATTGAAACGTATAAAATTCTGACAGGCTAGACAGACTGGATGCAGGGAAGATGTTTCCCCTGGCTGGGGGGTCTAGAACGAGGGGTCACAGTCTCAGGATACGGGGTAGGACATTTAGGACTGAGATGAGGAGAAATTTCTTCACACAGAGGGTGGTGAACCTGTGGAATTCTCTACCACAGAAGGCTGTGGAGGCCAAGTCACTGAATATATTTAAGAAGGAGATAGATAGATTTCTAGACACAAAAGGCATCAAGGGGTATGGGGAGAGAACGGGAATATGGTATTGAGATAGAGGATCAGCCATGATCATATTGAATGGCAGAGCAGGCTTGAAGGGCCGAATGGCCTACCCCTGCTCCTATTTTTCTATGTTTCTGTGAGAAGCAGGACGAGTGCGCATCTGGCTTTGCCAGGATAGCGGGCTTCCCCATAGTGCAGGGTGCCACCGACTGCACTCACATGGCTTTGCGGGTACCGCATAACAATCCTGAGATCTTCTGGAACCGCAAAGGCTACCATTCACTTAATGTGCAGTTGGTGTGCAACCACATCATGATGGTCAATGCCTGCAATCCTGGCAGCAGCCATGATGCCTTCATCCTACGTCAGTCCGGTGTGCCAGCAATCTTCCAGCCACCACATGAAACTCAAGCGTGGCTGCTCAGAGACAATAGCTATCTGCTCTGCACCTGGATGATGAGTCCCCTCCACAACCCCACCACTCGTGGCCAGCACTCATATAATGAGAGCCATGCTGCCCCGAGGAACCTCATTGAGCAGATCATCGGGCTGCTGAAGCAATGGTTCCGCTGCCTTAATTGCTCGGAAGGAGCCCTCTAGTACTCGCCGGAGCGGGTGTCCCAATTTGTGGTGGTCTGCTGCATGCTCCACAACTTGGCCATCATGAGGGCGCAGCCCTTGCCACCAAAGATTGCGAGGCCACCTCAGGAGGAGGACGATGGAGAGGAGGAGGACAAGTAGGACAAGGAGGAAGAAGAAGATGAACAAGAGAAGAGGACGAGGGAGGAGGCAGGCAGCCAATCCCCCTTCTGGACGGGCTGTCTGTGAACACCTCATCAGACTCTGATTTCAATGAATGAAACCCCAGATCCCCATTGCTCACCACATCCCCATCATACCATCCCTCTGTCACAGAATATCACAGCTGAAATGAGAGCCACCACAAAAGGTTCCAAACAAAATAATAAATTTATCAAAAGTCAATTTACACTCACGATATGAACTAATCACCCTTGTGCAATCCCTTAGTGACTGTCGTTTTGGTGCCCTTTCCTGATCTAGTGCTTCTACGAAGTTCTCACCCAGTGGCTGCAGCAGGGCTGTTGGAAGGCTCCTGAGTTTCCATGGGGGTGACTTCAGATGGCCTTGCAGGATGCCCTCGACCAGCTCTGGCCCTAGAAGGCCCGGCTGTAAACTGCACCACCTCGGCATGGGCGACAGCAGTCTGGGCTGGCTGCCAGGCAGTGGCAAGGGCAATGGTGGAGTGGCAGTGGTGGGAACAAGAATGCTGTCATCCTGAGAGAAGACAGCAGGGTCCTGCTCCACTGACCCACTGCCACTCCCCCAGTGTGCCACCTCAGTATTGCTGGGCTGCTGTGACACCTTGCAAGCTCTGGTCAACAGTGGTAAATCCAGCCACAATGGCAGCAGTCTGAGCTTGGGTGGCAGCAAGCTGAGACTGCAGGACAGCGGTCTGTGTTTCCGCTGCAGCACTGAGATGCTGGGCCGCTTCCACCTGTGCTGCAATGGCAGCCGTGACATCACCCATCACACGCAGCATCATGTCTGGGTCGACATGGTTTCTTCTTGGAGTCTTCCATTATTTCCAGCCTGGAAATCCTGGGCTTCAAGCTCCGCACAAAGCCCTGTGCAATGTTGGAGGCGGACTCCTCCATGCTCCCCGACATTGTCAGGAGGCTCTCTGGCAGGCTTGTCATTGCACCTGAAAATTCGGTGTGCATGCCCATCACCCTTCTTCTGACAGATACCCCATTAAGGTCCTCATTTGAGTCCTGTGCAGCAGACCTCACGCGCGAACTCGCCCTCTGGGGAGCTGGCCCCTGAGCTACCCTTTCCCCCTGGCCTTGCTGCAGCCCACTCATGCCCAGTGCCTCACCCTGTGCAGATCCTGCTCCTCCACTAGCCTCTAAAGTACACGCAGTGCCAGTTTCTGAGCTGGTGTCTGCGAGTAACAGATGCAGTGATGCTGTTTCTTCTTCTTCTTCCCCCTTGCTCTCCTGCATCGCCTCGGGGACAGGCTGGTCTGGTGCTTGTTCTTGATTAGCTGAAAGCAGAAGAGCCGGGTTATGGTGAGGGGAGGGGGTGCAGAAGTAAGATATGCAGGCATTCAGCATCAGCAGCTTGAAAGTGAGAAGGGATTGCAGGATGAGGAGGAAGGATTAGGAATGAGCATGCCGTTGTTGTCCCCAAGGGCTTCAACCTCACCAGTTGCCACAGCCTCCATGATCTGCCACCCAATAATCTCCAGCATTCGCTTCTCCAGTTGGCTGAGGTCTTGGATGGCAGCTTGCTCCCCACATCCTCCACCCCCCAACTGCCCATCCGCCCTCCTGTCTGCCACTGCTCCCTCCTGTTATGCGCAACCTTGGCCTGCAAGAGAAAGGGAAGTGTGTGAGTGTGGTGCAATGTGTTTGGGTGATGTGTATAATGTATATACCTTTAAGGGGGGAACTATACAGCTGTTGTTGTTTGGCGTACTGACCTCTACCTAGCGGAAGCTGAACGCCAACTCTCCGACACCTGCTCCTACCTCCACCTGGACCATGACCCCACTACCGAACATCAAACCACCGTTTCCAAGACTGTCACTGACCTCATCTCCTCTGGAGATCTTCCCCCCGCTGCCACCAACCTCATAGTTCCCCAACCCCGCACAGCCCACTTCTACCTCCTTCCCAAGATCCACAAACAGGACTGCCCTGGTAGACCCATCGTTTCAGCCTGTTCTTGCCCCACGGAACTTATCTCTTCCTATCTTGACTCTATCTTTTCTCCCCTTGTCCAGTCTCTTCCCACCTACATCCGCGACTCTTCGGACGCCCTCCGCCACTTTAACAGTTTCCAGTTTCCTGGCCCCAACCGCTTCCTTTTCACCATGGACGTACAATCCCTCTACACCTCCATCCCCCACCCGGATGGCCTGAGGGCACTCCGCTTCTTCCTTGAACAGAGGCTCGTCCAGTCCCCATCCACCACCATCCTCCTCCGCTTGGCTGAACTTGTTCTCACATTGAACAACTTCTCCTTTAACTCCACTCATTTCCTCCAAATCAAAGGTGTTGCCATGGGTACCCGCATGGGTCCTAGCTATGCCTGCCTTTTCGTGGGCTATGTGGAACAATCTTTGTTCCAGTCCTACTCGGGTCCCCTCCCTCACCTCTTTTTCCGATACATTGATGACTGTATCGGTGCCGTTTCCTGCTCTCGCCCCGAACTTGACAATTTCATTCACTTTGCCTCCAATTTCCACCCTTCCCTCACCTTCACATGGTCCATCTTTGACTCTTCCCTTCCCTTCCTCGACTTCTCCGTCTCCATCTCTGGGGATAGGTTATCGACCAATATTTACTACAAGCCCACTGACTCCCACAGCTACCTGGACTACACTTCCTCCCACCCCGCTTCCTGTAAGGACTCTATTCCATTCTCCCAGTTTCTCCGCCTCCGCCGTATCTGCTCCGACGATGCCACCTTCCACACCAGTGCTTCAGACATGTCTTCCTTTTTCCGCAACCGAGGATTCCCCTCTACCGTGGTTGACACCGCCCTCGACCGTGTCAGTTCTATCTCCCGCACCTCTGCCCTCACCCCTGCCCCTCCCTCCCGGAACCACGATAGGGTTCCCCTTGTCCTCACCTTTCACCCCACCAGCCTCCGCATTCAACGGATCATCCTCCGGCATTTCCGCTACCTCCAAAGTGATCCCACCACCAAACGCATCTTCCCCTCCCCTCCCCTTTCAGCATTCCGCAGGGACCGCTCTCTCCGAGACACCCTAGTCCACTCCTCTATCACCCCAAACAGCCCTTCCCCTTCGCCTGGCACCTTCCCGTGCAAGCGGAGGAGATGTAACACCTGCCCCTATACCTCCCCCCTCCCCACTGTCCAGGGCCCCAAACACCCCTTCCAGGTGAAACAGCGATTTACTTGTACTTCTCGCAATCTAGTATACTGTATTCGCTGCTCACGATGCGGTCTCCTCTACATTGGGGAGACCAAACGCAGATTGGGTGACCGCTTTGCGGAACACCTCCGTTCAGTCCGTAAGGGTGACCCCGAGCTTCCGGTCGCCTGTCATTTCAATTCACCGCTCCATTCCCACTCGGACCTCACCGTCCTTGGCCTCTTGTACTGTTCCACGGAAGCTCAACGTAAACTCGAGGAACAGCACCTCATCTTCCGATTAGGCACTCTGCAGCCTTCCGGTCTCAATATCGAGTTCAACAATTTCAGATCATAACCTCGGCCCCTATTTCATTTTCACTTATATTTTTCCACTCCTTTCCTTTCCCCCCCCCCTTTCCTTTTGTTTCTCTCTCACACCTGGCAGCTATCTTTTGCCCTGCCAGTACACTTTACACCTAATCACAGCCTATTACCATCTCGTCTAGCTTCTAATCTCTTTTACTTCTTTTGGTTCTTTTATTCTTTTGTCCGATCGCAGCCCTGCCTTCGATCTAGTTCCTTTTCTCTCCAGTTTTGAAGAAGGGTCAAACCCGAAACGTCAACTCAAATTTCTCTCCACGGATGTTGCCTGACTTGCTGAGTTTTTCCAGCATTTTCTGTTGTTATTTCGGATTTCCAACATCTGCAGTATTTTGCTATCGTATCTTTTACAGCTCATGTATACTGCAGTACCGGCAGTGACCACACCTGTATATAGCACTGAGTAGTAATCTGTACAGTTCAGTTCCCGTGTGAGCCACGTTGAGTAAACACCTGTTGTACCATTCTCCTGCAGTCTGTGTCTTATTATACACGGACACAACATTGGCGACGAGGCAAGTTCGAACCGACCTGCAACTCTGCATCACCTCCCGGGGATTCGTTCCTGGAGATCAGTGGATTGGAGGTCAAGGCCAGAGACTCGGGCGTCGACCACGGGCAACCGCCCAGTCATCCAGCAGAGACTCGAGAATTGCGGGGGAGGCTGTCGAGAGCCAGGCTTGGCTTTCCAGATGAGGTGGTCCAGTGAAACGGGCTGGCAACAGGTAGTGCGCAGACCCTTCCCGGACAGCGGCGGGCTAGAGCCTGACCGAGCGGCACAGCAAAGGGCCGAGCAGCGTCGACGGGGGAGAGAGAGAGAGGGCAGAGCACACAGGGCGCAGCCGGTGTTCAGGGGCCGAGCAGCGTCAAAGAGAGGGAGAGACGCACAGAAACCCGCGAGGCGTCACCATTGCCACGAGGACCGCCGAGAGCGGCGTTGGCAGCAGCGCAGGAGAAGCGCGCGAAACCTACAGGGTGCCGCCATTGCCACGCGAACCGCTGGGAGCGGCGTTGGCAGCAGCGGGGGAGGAAGGAAAGCGCGGGAGACGCCATTTTAAACCACACCCAAAATGCCGAAGAGTGGCAGTATCACCGCGTTTGACAATGAAGTCAAAGATTGGACTACATATGTCGAACGAATAGAGGTATACTGCAAGGCAAATGAGGTGTCAGATGACAAGAAAGCGTCGGTATTGTTACATTTAATGGGTGCAAAGACGTATGGTTTATTACGAAATCTAGTAACCCCAACGAAGCCAATGGAAAAGAGTTTTGAAGACATAGTAACGATACTACAGGAACATTTAAACCCCACACCGCTGCTGATAGCAGAAAGATTCAAGTTTCACAAACGGAACCAGCATAAGGATGAAAGCAATGCTGATTATTTAACAGAACTGCGCAAACTATCGAAACACTGCCAGTTTGGAGCGGGACTGGCAGATACCTTAAGGGACAAGTTTGTGTGTGGGCTTCAAAGTGAAGGAACCCAGAAACGGCTTTTATCTGAAAAGGACCTTACGCTGGACAAGGCTTTCAGCATTGCGGTATCATATGAAGCAGCAGCACGGGGCGCTGCAGAGATACAACAGAGACCGCAAGAATATGGCACAAACGAAATGTCATATGGAACAGAGAAGTGCTATCGCTGCGGCAGAACAACACACGACCAGAATTCAAAGACAAAGTGTGCAGACAGTGTGGAAAAGTAGGACACATAGCACGAGTCTGCAGGTCAGGAAAGAAAACCAGCAATAAGAAACCTACCAAAGGAAAGTACCAGAAGGTACATAAGATGACGGAGAATAGTTCAGACAAACAAAAGAGTGATAACGACTCCGAAAGCAGGGAACTGAGTTGTCTAAAACTACTTAATGTGATCACAACGGAGGATCACCGAACCATTTGGGTCACTCTCAAGATAGCAGGAGTCCAGGTAAAGATGGAATTGGACACAGGATCAGCCCTAACAGTCATAAACCGATGGGACTACGAGCGGCTATTCTCACACATACCCTTGAGAGACACAAAAATTATTTTGAAGACGTACACGGGGCAAAAAGTCTACCCCAAAGGAAAAATAAGGGTGACCGTTATATATAACGGTAAAGAAACACCAAAACTAGACCTGTATGTATTGTAAGATGGAGGACCACCATTACTGGGACGTGAATGGATCCGGAAAATACAACTGGATTGGCATTCCATACAGGCACTGACTGTGGCTGACAAAAAGGATGACGACGTCACACCTGGGCGACTGTCAAAGATCCTAACTGATGCGAAAGAAGTGTTCCAGCAAGGACTCGGAACACTAAAAGGCATGACAGCGACGATTAAAATTGAAGAAAACGCAAGCCCAAAATTTTTTAAGGCCAGACCTTATGCGATCCGCCCAGCCATCGAAGCAGAGCTGGAGAGTCTGGAACGTTCAGGTGTACTGTCCAAGGTAGACTGGAGCGAGTGGGCTACACCCATCGTCCCTGTGATGAAAAAGTCATTGAGCAGCACGCCTGGGGAACTAAGGAAGGTTCGCATCTGTGGGGACTTTAAGGTAACAGTGAACCCGGTCCTTCACACCGTACAATATCCACTTCCGCGGATTGAAGATATTTTCACCTCGCTATCTGGAGGGAAACGCTTCACTAAGATTGATCTGGCCCAGGCGTATCTGCAAATGGAGGTAGAAGAAGCATCAAAAAAATACCTCACAATCAACACCCATAAAGGTCTCTACCAATACAACTGGCTGGTATTCGGGGTAGCATCAGCTCCGGCTATTTGGCAGAGGGCAATGGAACAAGTCCTGCAAGGGATCCCAGGGACCCAGTGTTATTTGGACGACATCCTGGTCACGGGCGAAAATGACAGTGATCACCTTGCCAACCTGGAGCAGGTGCTCACTAGATTGCAGGAATATGGGCTCCGAGCTAACCGCCCCAAATGCGAGTTTTTAAAAAAAACAGATCTCGTATTGTGGCCACGTTATCGATAAAGAGGGGTTACATAAGTCCCCAGAGAAGATTGAGGCAGTAGTCAAGGCTCCAGCACCGGAAAATGTGTCACAACTGAGGTCGTTCCTCAGGCTGGTGAACTACTACCATAAGTTCTTGCCAAATTTGTCTATAATACTACACCCACTGAACACCCTACTGCAAACTGTGGTGCCATGGAAGTGGAGTGACGAATGTAGGCGAGCTTTCCAGAAGAACAAAACACTAATCACATCGAAAGACGTATTGGCCCATTACAACCCGGCATTACCAATTCGGTTGGCATGTGATGCGTCACCCTACGGCATTGGAGCGGTGCTGTTGCACAAATTCTCGGACAGCTCAGAGAGGCCAATAGCCTTTGCGTCACGATCACTAACCTCAGCTGAGCGTAACTATGCCCAGATTGACAGGGAGGCCCTCAGCCTAGTGTGGGGAGTGAAAAAGTTCAATCACTATCTGCACGGGCAGGAATTCACCTTGCTGACTGATCACCAGCCTCTTGTCTCCATTTTTAATCCGAAGAAGGGCGTTCCGGTGATGACTGCGCAATGACTACAAAGATGGTCACTTTTTCTAGGGGCGCACCACTATGAGATTGAATATAAGGGCACGAAACAGCATGGAAATGCTGATGGGCTATCACGCCTGCCACTGCCTACTGCGGAGGAAGCACCAGCAGTGGATCCTGTTGAAATATTCCATTCGACTATAGTTGAATACCTACCGGTAACTAACACTTGTATCGAAAAGGAAACCCGAAATGACCCGACACTGTCTCGGGTATATGATTTGACGGTGAAGGGATGGCCAGCACATGGTGACTCACTGTTGCCAGCATTCTCGACAAGGAGAGAACAGCTGTCAGTGTGCCGGGGGACCTTGATGTGTGGATCCCGAGTGGTAATTCCACCCAAGTTACGGGATAGAGTGCTCAATGAGCTTCATGAGGGTCATCTGGGAGGGGTAAAAATGAAAAGCCTAGCCAGGGCTTATGTGTGGTGGCCGGGAATCGATAAACAAATCGAGGACCTGACCAAGAGCTGCTCAGGATGCCAGAAAGTCCAAAATGCACCACCACAGGCCCCTCTACACCCATGGGAGTGGCCCTCATCTCCATGGCAATGGGTGCATATTGATTTTGCTGGTCCATTCATGGACTCAATGTTTTTAATAGCCGTGGATGCACACTCGAAATGGCCTGAGGTCATCAAAATATCCTCCACCACCACGGAGAAAACTATTGCAGTCCTACGGACCATTTTTGCCAGGAATGGCTTGCCAGAACAGATTTGCTCCGACAACGGACCACAGTTTGTGTCCGAAGAGTTCCGGAGGTTCTTGAAAAAGAATGGGGTAAGGCATTACACATCCGCCCCGTATCATCCAGCCACAAATGGATTGGCTGAGAGGTTCGTACAAACCTTTAAGAAGGCAATAAAGGCTATGTACAATGACAACATTCCGCTGCAGCACAAGGTGGACAATTTCCTGTTTGCCTACCGGAATGCGACACATGCAGTCACCAACCAGGCCCCAGCCATGATGTTCTTTAACTGAAGGTTAAGATCTCGCCTGGATTTGCTCAGACCAAACGTACGAAGAGATGTTGAGAGTAAGCAATTCCAGCACATCCATGAGAAGCCAACAAGGAGCCTCAATGTAGGGCAACCAGTCTTGGCCCGCGACTACCGAACAGAAAAATGGCAGCCAGGAACGATATGCACACGGCAGGGCCCACTAATGTACACAGTGGACGTTGGGGAGAGCATCGTGAGACGCCATGCTGACCAGATCCTAGAGTCACAGGAACAAGTCAACCCCATGCCTCGCCCATACGTACCTGGTGATGAACTCGACGTACAGGTCGCATCTACCCCAGAAACAGTAGCATCGGAAGCTGATGAACCAACCGACGACAGGGGGCCAGAATCACCTCCGCACCAAGAGCAAGACACTCGGGAAAGGCGCTATCCAGAAAGGATCAGGAAGCCTCCCCAAAGACTGAATATATAAATAGACTATTTTCAGCTAATGTTGCATGTTAAAAGTGTTAATTGTAATTAGTTTGATATTTAATTGTTAAATGAGTGTTATGGTACTGTTAATCTAAAAGGGGAGGAATTGTAATGTATATACCTTTAAGGGGGGAGCTATCTTTTACAGCTCATGTATACTGCAGTACCGGCAGTGACCACACCTGTATATAGCACTGAGTAGTAATCTGTACAGTTCAGTTCCCGTGTGAGCCACGTTGAGTAAACACCTGTTGTACCGTTCTCCTGCAGTCTGTGTCTTATTATACACGGACACAACAATGTGCCTGCCATAGTTGAATAGCTGTCAGTGTGTGCAGGGTGTGAGATGTGGGTGTGAGTGTTGCAGCAGTGGTAAGGTTGTGAGGGTGAAGTGAAGCCATTATTGTGAGATCTAAGTGGTAATAGCTAGAGATTGTTGGTAGGTGAGTGCTGGGGGTGTGGTGCATCGAGCAGTGTGTGAGGCTTGTGGTGCAGATGGTGGGATATGGCATTTGCTGAAGCCTTGACCTGCTGTGTGAGGTCATTAAACTTCTTTCGGCACTGGATCACCGACCTGGGGACCACAGTGCTGGCCGTCACATAGGCAGCTATTTCCTGCCAGAGCATTCGGGATGTATGTGGCGAGAGCTTTCTGCCAGCCTGCGGGAAGAGGACAGCCTCCTCCCCACGGCCACCACCAGTGCCTTAAGAACCGCATCTGAGAATCTGCGGGCTCTCTCCGTGCTGAGGATCAGCCATCTGCTTCCACTGCTCTCTTCTTCCAAATGAAGTTGGAACTGGGTTGACAATGAGGTACTGTAGCATCAATGCATCTCCCCTTTAAGTACTGAATAAAGCCTGTGCCACACATGACTGCGAATTAGACTGAACCTGATATTGGCCCACCTGTTGAACAGTAAGCCCATGAGCAGCGGTTTTAGCGCGGAGATCAAGACTAAAGTGTTAATGAGGACTGAGCATGAATTTTGCGTGCTACCTAGACCATTTTGACCCGGCGCAGCTTAACATCGTTTGGCCTCAACACTGCCCGTTTTGTGGCCATTGTGTATTGCTAGCAGTTTCTATCTTTATTTTAGATTTCCAGTATTTGCAGTTTTTCTTTTTTACTATACAATCTTTGATTATACTCTTTTCTGTTTGAAATAATATTGTATATAATTAAATAAATGTTTTTTTTCCTCCATGGAATTTTTAGGTGATTTGCACGGAAAATTGGATGACTTATTTTTAATATTCTATAAGGTACGCCTGCATATTTTTGAAAGCCAATTGCAAGAGTTTTTTGTATATAATACTGTGTTTTAGAAATCAGCATTAACTTATCCTCTGCTATTATTATATCTAAATCTATTTTTAATGTTTATATCAACTTTAGATCTATTCATAATTAAAAAATCAATAATTTACAACACAACTTAAAGTTAATCAAACAGCAGAACCGTCCATCAAGAATCCTTTTGTTTGCTTTTAATCTGGGTGAAATTACAGTGGGATTTTCAGGAGGTCTTTACCAATGTAAAATGCACACACTTCTTACTGGGTACTCCAGCTGATT
Source organism: Somniosus microcephalus (assembly GCF_052327205.1). Classification (NCBI taxonomy): domain Eukaryota; kingdom Metazoa; phylum Chordata; class Chondrichthyes; order Squaliformes; family Somniosidae; genus Somniosus; species Somniosus microcephalus. The sequence goes on from NC_140988.1 coordinate 155,429,622, forward strand.
TTGCACGTAGGTTGTTGAATTGATATAGTGATGCCCTATCGTAAAACTAACAGATTAACCTCAGATTTTCAATCATTCAATTGTATTCGACTAGGGATTATTACTGTTAACCCACTGAAATTTTAGTTCTCACCCTGCTCATTTTGTAATGTATTTTTTCATATCCATCACTATTCATTGGCCAAAAGGACAAGAACATGACTTGCTCCCATTGCCATTATTTTGAAAGTTGTATATTGGTTAATATATTTGTGCAGTTGCACAACTTGCTTATATAGCATACCGAGATACAATGGAGCTGAATATCCAGTCAACACAAACCAGGCATGCAGGGACCCAGGAGTGCACTTGCTGTTTGAATTTATTTGCTCCGAACTGGATTTGTGCAGTGCATCTCTGTAACATCGCCCGACTCCACCCTGCCTCAGCTCATCCACTGCTGAAACATTCATCCATGCCTTTGTTACCTTTAGACTTGACTATTCCAACGCACTTCTTTCTACCCTCCATAAACTTGAGGTCATCTAAAACTCTGCTGCCTGTGTCCTAACTGGCACCAAGTCCCATTCACCCATCACCCCTGTGTTTGCTGACCTACACTGGCTCCCGGTTAAGCAACTCCTTGATTTTAAAATTCTCATTCTTGTTTTCAAGTCCCTCCATGACCTCGCCCCTCCCATCTCTGTAACCTCCTCCAGCCCTACAACCCTCTGGGATTTCTGCGCTCCTCCAATTCTGGCCTCTTGAGCATCCCCGATTTTAATCACTCCACCACTGTTGGTCATGCCTTCAGCTGCCAAGGCCCTAAACCTCTCTGCCTCTCTACCTCTCTTTCCTCCTTTAAGATGCTCCTTCAAACCTACCTCTTTGACCCAGCATTTGGTCATCTGCCCGAATATCTCCTTATGTGGCTCGGTGTCAAATTTTGTTTGATAACGCTTCTGTGAAGCACCTTGGGACGTTTCACTATGTTAAAGGCTCTATATAAATACAAGTTGTTATTGTTGTTGCTGCATAAATTACCATTTGATCTATTAGGCCGATTAAAAAGTAAATTTTATGCAAATTAAATTTAAATCCCATTCTTTCTGATGGGATCTTACAGTACACTTAGGCCACTCATGTATAGTATGTGTAAAAGGCCAAAACCACTCTGGCCTTCTAGGATGTGTCTCCTTAAAGGGGAACTGAGGTATTTTTGGTTGCTGTAACAAAAATGAATGAAATAGATATTGCATTTAGTGCTCCTCTCTGCTTTAGTTTTTTTTTGAAGGTGGAAGGGAAAATCAAAGAAGGGATGCAAGAGGAAATTGTTTGCCCTGCCATTAACCAAGCAACCATGTTTACAGACCCAGGCACAGCAACCTGGGAATGTTTGAAGAACTCTGCCTTCGCAGGCTCACCAGAGATGCAGTGTTAAAGTTGTGCTATTTGCTGTAATCTGAAATTAGAAAGTAACAATCAGAGTGGTCAGTGGCAGTTGAGATTACCACTCACAAAAACTTTTACACCTCTGGTTCCTTCCAATCTATCGCAGTGGATATCTGCAACATCAGTCAATATATAGTGCACAGGCGCATCAAACAGGTGCCTATGCTTGTTCAGCAGCAAAAACACCATCACTTTCCCGACAGAAAAGCAACAACAAAATGAGAGGACTCTGCGCTGCAATTTTTTTGTATAGCAGGATTCCCCAAAGTTCAGGTGGTTATTGGTGCAACCCATATAGCCATCGGGACCCCTAGGCACAATGCCATGGTGTTCATGAACTACAAGGGGTTCCACTCCATCAATATCCAGATGGCCAGTAACACAAGATCATGCAGGTCAATGCTCGTTTCCTAGGCAGCAGTCATAGGTGTTCTATTGTAGGCAGTTCTCTGTCCCTGTTTTATTTGAAGAAGAAGGTGTATTGATTTCTTTGTGGGTTCAATGACGAGACATTTATGAAAGAGAATGAGTTTTAATCTAAAGTCTGTTCAACTCTTTTATACAGCTTTTACAGGAGACACGATGCTGTGATGCATCTAGAACGAAACCGAAACTAAACTGCACTGCCTTGCTTGTCTCGGTCACATGACCTCTGCTGGTCAGGCACAAGCAATCAATACCTGCAAACATGCTATTAAGGCATCATAATCGAATAGGCAAATACCATCTCTATTTGCTGATATCATTACATCTCCTTTCCTTAAAACAAAAGTATTTTACTTTTAACTAACAACATGTTTTCTTTGTATTAATCTGCATTTTAACTGTAACACTTAATGAACTTACATTATCATTATCATGATCAAGGTTTTTTAACCTTGCTTTGTGTGTTCACATGAAATATGTCAATACACTAGAACTTGAAGAAAGAATAAGATAACATTACTTCCTTCTATAACAATAGTCCTTAAATTTGCGCAATGAGTCTCTCAGGAGGCTTCACATGTCTTGAGGATTTTCTGATTGATTGTCCTTGAATCTGAGTTGTTGCCTCAGATGATTGGTTCTCAGCTGTGTGATCAGGTTGTTCAACAGTATCAGTCTCTTGACCTGCTGTGGCTGGTCCCATGAGAAGATCTCGACGATTTCTTCTCAGAACAGCACCCTCATCTGTCTGAATGGTGTATGATCTTGGTTGAACTTCACTCAGGACAGTTCCCTTCTGAGTCCATGTGTTTGTTTTGTCTTTCAACCTTACTTGGTCACCAGTGTGGAGTTCAGGTAGGTTTTGTGTTCCTCTGTCATAGTAGTACTTTTGCTTTTCTTTCTGTTGTTCTTTGAACTTCCTCACTTTCTCCCCCTCTTTTGTTTTCAGGAGGTTCTCCGGGATGGGTAGGTTTGACCTTAGCCGACGTCCCATCAGGAGTTGGGCTGGTGACATACCACACTCGAGCGGCGTTGTGCGGTATACAAGCATGCTCTGGTAGAAGTCAGTTCCACTGTCTTTTGCCTTGTACATCAGTCTTTTCACTGTGTTTGCGGGCTCTCCTGGGTCAACAGCTCTGGACAACGTGTCTGCTGTATACATCAGCTTACCCAGTGTGTACGCAACATTCAGTTCATCATAGACTGCCTCTCCTTCGCTTTCCACAACGAGGACTCTCTTTACCAGGTTCAGTCTCTCACAGGCTTTTAAACCTAGTATGGCTTGCACATCCTTTGGCACCACGATTAATGCTAGCGTGTGCTCTCTGTCCTTGTGTGTTACTTTGACAATGCATCTTCCTTTCACTGGTATATCAGTACCTGAGTATCCTGTTACTTTCACTTTTATTCCATGTATCTTTGGTCTGGGTCTAATTTTCTTAAAATCAGTCTCTGATATCACATTAACTTGTGCTCCAGTATCCAATTTAAATGGAATATGTATGTCATTCACTTTTAGTGTCAACATCCAGTCTCTTTCTTCTTCTTTGTTTTCAGACACAACATCTACATAGAACTCCTCTGTGTCGCTTTCATCTACTGCATGGACCTTGCTTTGTTGCGCTTGGTTCTTGCAGCAACGGGCATAATGGTTGTTTTTGTTGCAACTATTGCATTTTTTACCATATGCTGGACACTTTTTTGGTGGATGCTGTGTACCGCATTGACTACATGACTTTTGATTGTCCTTTTCGTTTTCGTTCGCTGGCCACGCCTCTTTTTTCACATTGGCGCTCTTTTTGTTAAACGGTTTGCGTCCGTTCATTCTCACTGCATCCACGTTGCAGCTATTGTCACTGAACAGCTCCTTTGCCTGCAACTTCACAGTCTCTGTAGCCCTACACAGTACTATGGTTTTTCCCAGGTCTAGATCTTGCTATCTTAGCAGTCTTTCCCTTAGACCATTATCTGGAATACCACACACCAGTCTGTCTTTTATCAGCGAGTCTGTCAGTCCCCCAAATTCACACGATTTGCTTTTGTTTCTCAGTTCAGTCACATACTGATCAATAGTCTCACCCGTTTTCTGTACACATGTGAAAAATCTGTGCCTCTCAAACGTCACGTTACGTTTAGGTATGCAGTAGGCCTCAAACTGTTCCATTATTTTATCTAGCTTCATTTTGTCTCCATCAACAGCGAATGTGAAGTTATTATACACCTCCAGCGCTTCATCACCCACGACATGTAAGAACAGTGACGATTTCTGTTTATTACTTTTCTCGTCAGCTCTGATTGCTGATAAATACAACCCCACACGTTGTTTGAATCTCCTCCAATTTTCAGCCACATTACCTGTCAACTGAAGCATCGCCGGTGGGTGTAAACCTTCCATTTTTTCACTTCGTTAGCTATTCTCCAATGGTAAGCAATGATGTTCTCTTTTGGCTTGCTAATTTGTGGAGAGCTGATTTAACTTCAGATATTTTCTCTTCATCTCTTTCAATCACTTCTGACACCATGTATTGATTTCTTTGTGGGTTCAATGACGAGACATTTATGAAAGAGAATGAGTTTTAATCTAAAGTCTGTTCAACTCTTTTATACAGCTTTTACAGGAGACACGATGCTGTGATGCATCTAGAACGAAACCGAAACTAAACTGCACTGCCTTGCTTGTCTTGGTCACATGACCTCTGCTGGTCAGGCACAAGCAATCAATACCTGCAAACATGCTATTAAGGCATCATAATCGAATAGGCAAATACCATCTCTATTTGCTGATATCATTACAGAAGGCAGACTTGAAAGATACCTCGTAGGAGACCAAGGCTACCCTCTGCAGCCTTGGCCAATGACACCCTTGCAAGAACTAAATACTTGAGGCTGAATGCAAATGTAACAAGGCCTATTGCTTCCCCTTGGTGACAGAGTACATCTTCTGAAACCTACTCGAATACTTCTCCTAAGTGTTTCCCCAGTGGAAGGAATAAGTGAAATAATTGGCTCCTGGGTGTTAGTGGCAAGTGCTTGGAAGTGGCCCTGTACATCCTTATGTGGGGCCCTGAACAGGGCCTACAACTGATCTCCCATGTCCATTGGTGCAGCAGCTGCCTGGTTGTGAGCCATTCAATCACCTGCCCAGTAACTATGGCTGGAATTTTCACATTGGAGAGTGTGCGGGTATGGGGACGGGTCAGCGGTTAAAAGCGCAGAAATTGACAGTGCGTCGGGAACCCACCGCCATCCCGCTGACGTCCACCTTTAAATTGGGCGTGTTTCAAGGCATGCCACGAACCCGCTTGGGAGAGGCAGGCGACCTCATTGAAGTACTTAACAGCTCGTTTACAGATCATTAACTGCCTTTTTAACGTCAGGTTTGGACTTTAACTGGTTGCGCACAGGATTCATGCACCTCGGGAACCTCGCCTGTGAAGGGGAGGCGGGAGTTCAGTGGCCATTGTGCGAGTTCATTAAGTGACAGCTGGAAAAAGCACATAAATACTCACACCTTACACCTGCTTCCGTGCCAAAGGGAAAGGCTCTCGCCAACACCATTTTGTGCAGAGATTTAGCTTTCAGGAGTTTGCAGGTCATTTCTGCAACCTCGCAACCCACTCTCACCACATTGCTCATCATTCTCACTACATTGGAAGATTGTGCCTCTGATCTCCACTTTACCTGGCATTTATCAGATCAGCATGGGTGCCACTTATGCTGTCTCACCTTGGACCTCAGAAACGGACCAAGATGAGCCCCAGCACTAACAACACCGGCCACACCAGCAGCAGCCACAACACCAGCAGTAACTACACTAGCAGCCTTCTCCTCACTGACCTGATGCTCCACAGGAGAGAGGGGATCACCACAGGGCTGCACCGCGCCGGAGGCGACACACCCAACACAGGGTATACAGGCAGAGGAGGAGCTTTCTCAACATGACTGAGCAGCAGTGCTTCAGGAGGCTCAGGCTATCGCGCCAGGTCTTTCATCGACATTTGTAGCTTGCTGGAACCAGACCTGCTGCCAAGTGGACCTGGTGGACATGCCTTACCAGTGGCTGTGAAAGTCACCACCGCCCTCAACTTCTTCACCTCAGGCTCCTTCCAGGGATCTGCAGCAGACATTTGTAGGATCTCGCAGTCGTCCGCCCACAGATGCATCACCCAGGTGACCGATGCCATGTTTCACAAGTCAGCCAATTATATGAACTTTACCACTGATGGAGCCAGTGTTACTGAGCGGGTGCTCGGCTTTGCAGCTCTGGCTGGCTTCCCACAGGTGCAGGGCATCATTGACTGCACACATGTGCCCATCAAGGCACCCCCAAATCACCCAGGGCTTCCACTCCCTCAATGTGCAGCTCGTCTGCAACCATAAAAAGATCATGCATGTGTCAGATTCCCTGGCAGCTGTTATGACTGCCAGCCAGGAGCTGCCAGTCCACCCTCCCCCAGCTCTTCGCACCTCCAAATAGATTTACCGGCTGGCTGCTTGGAGACAAGGGCTATCCACTGAAGACGTGGTTGATGACACCGTTGAGGAGGCCAAGCAATGAGGCCGAGGAGCGCTATAATGACAGCCACATGTCCACCAGATGTGTCATAAAGCAAGCAATCAGCATGCTGAAGATGTGCTTCAGATGCCTTGACCGATCTGGAGGAGCCCTTCAGTACGCACCAGCCAGGGTCTCCAGAATGATCGTCGTATGCTGCGCGCTGCACAACATAGTGCAGCAGCAAGGATTGGAGCTGCAGAAGGAGCAAGGTACAAAGCACACAGTCTCTTCAGAGGAGGAGGAGGAACAGGAGGAGGACCCTGAGGTGGAGATGGCACCAGCAGCGGTGCACATTGCTGCCCGGGAGGCCCAGAATGGCCTCATAATGGCCAGATTTACTTAACTTGCTCCAATGCAGCCATATAGCTGCCACATGCTGTACTAAGGTCCCCACCCCCCACCCCAACAACACCATAAAACAGCCCTACAATGACCAAGCCATTCCTCTCACTTAAACCCCCATAGCTCGAGTTTAACTAATGTCTCACCATTCACTCCATGACAAGGCCACTTCCCAGGTAGCAAGCAAAAATGGTGCAAAGAAATAAGTGTTTCTGTGTCATAAATATAACTGAACCTTATCACTAACACTTGTTTATACACCCACGTGCATACCCTTGTTCATCTAGGATTGTGTTTTTTTTCTTTTCCGAGTGCTTCTACGAGGTGCAACCCCTGTGGCTTCAGCAGAGGTAGAGGCAGGCTGCTCACTTCCCTGCTGCGACTGCTTTGACACTTTTGGTGGATGTTCTCTGGGTTTTGGAGCCTGTGAGGACCTCGCCAAAGACTGCTCCTCCTGTGACTGTGCAGGGGCAGACTTGGCCATCAGGATCCAAGGCAGCATGTGGGGCTCTGACTGAGGGGGAGGCAATGGGGGAGAAGTGGGAGCGCTTTGAGCAGTGACCCCACTTCCATGTCTCCTCTCACGAGCCACCTTCACTTCCCTGCTAGAAAGGAGCTGGAGAGCACGTTGCTGCACAGCAGTGGGGTGATGAACGTCCAAGTCTAGGTTGGTATCCCTCCTCGAGATGAGGTCAATGAGAGTCTGCAATCTGTTGTTCACAGCAAGCATGTTCTCGTTCAACTGGCGCATTAGCTGCTCCATGCAGGTGGCCATTCTTTCCATGGAACAGCACATGTTGGAGATGGACTCCTCTATTCTCTGTACAGTCGCACATATCGCAGCTGGAAAAGCTGCCAGAGCTTCGCAGATTTGTTGCTGCTCCTCCAAGATCACCCTCTTTCTCGACGGCCCCCGAGGTTCAGCATCTGCATCCAGCTGAGCAGAGCTTGGAGCATCCTGCGGCCTCTGGTGAGGAGTCTCCACTGCTGTCCCTGTCTCCACCATCTGCTCTTGCTCACTTGTGATCTGTGAGACACACAAGGTGGCTACACTATATGTCTCGCAGGACCCACCGAGGTGTGCGTATCTGCGTTGATGCTGGGTGCGCTTGGGTCTGCTGACGATGCACCCTCAGAGGCTGGAGCTTCCTCTGGGGAGTCATCTTCCTCCTCCAGCTGGACAGTAGGTGGGTGGGGGGGACACTTGATGGACCTGCGGGAGAGTAAAAACTTGAATTAGAAGTGTTATGATAAGACTGTGTAACGTTACCATTATGCACATGATGACATTTCACTGGCTGCTGACATCAGTCACCATATGAGTGACTGCTATATGCCATGTGGCTGTCTGAGATGTAATTCTGTCACCAGGTTGCTGGGATGTCCTCTCTCCGTCTCCAACCGCCAGCAGCTCTGCAACTCCAGTGATTTGCAGGGTCTCCTCCTCTGCTGGAGTCAAGTTGGTGAACAGTGGAGGGCCACCTCCGGGTCATTGGCTCTCCCTTTTGTTCTGGGCTCTCTTCTCCTGCAAGGAGAGAAAGAAGAGAACTTTGAGTGAGAGTGATAGAATGAGTGTAAGGGATGTATGGGCTACATCTGTAGAAGTTGACTATGAGGGAGTGGCGTGACATTGTCAAATGGCCTCCTTCTGTAGTGTTACTTCCTATGATTGCATTAGGCTGAGGGTGAGTGTCAGTGGTGGTTAGTCAGATGGGGATGTGAGTAGGTGCATCGACAGAGAGGGATGGGTGCACCTTGCAAGGTAGGTTGGTGTGAGGATTGACGTGCAGAAGTAGGCTTAGGAAGGCAGAGTGATGGGGTTGGGGTGACACGCACATCAGGATGTAGTTGAATGTGGCATTGTACTCACCTTTCATGACCTCATGAGATCATTAAATATTTTCCGGCACTGGATCCAGGATTGCCTTCCAAAACCCTGCTGGTGATATCCTCTGCGATCTCCAGCCATGCCGTCTTGGTATCTGGCTGCTCTTTTGCGCCCATCCCCAGGGAATAGTACCTCCCTGCATGCTCTGACTCCCTGGACCAAGACTTCCAGGAAGGTGTCTGAGAACCTGGGCGCAGCCTTCTGCCGCTGTGACACCATGTCTGCTTGGACCCACACAAATCTCTGCAATATTGAGCAAGTGCCACCTCTCCCAACTACCTTTATCTCTCCTACAACAACCTTCAACTGGGATATGTACAAGGCTGCTTATTATATCTACGTGAAAACGAGTCATCAGTGACGTCAGCAGACCCGCTCCATTTAATTGGGCCGGGAAGCCCACATGGCTGTTTCAATTGATGTAATTGAGTTAAACGCGCAGTGCAGAACGCACTGTTAAAAACTTCGGGATGGCAACCCGCTCCGACGTTCAGGTAAAGATTCCGGCCTATGTTTCCTGGCTGTACATTATTGTTGCCTTCAATGCTTTTGTTCCCAACCAGACACTTTGTGCCATCTAGGTTCTTTGTGTCCTAAAATCATATTTCAGTCCAATCAGCTTTGTCCTCCACATCTAGCCACTTCCATTGAAGTAGCCAATTTCCTTTTTGCGATAGTCCTTGATATTTCTGCCACAATGCACACAATCCCCTTCCCCCTCCCACTCGCTGCATGAGCTCCCAGTACTACTCACGTTTCAGGCAGAATCTACAAGTTAGCAAATGATCAGCTGTGCTCAACTCAAGAATGCACAAAACCCACCATGCACCATTCTCACATTCCCCATGTACATTATGGAAATTCAACTCCACTGTGTCTGTTTGCATAGTTGTACAAATTGGCACGATAATAAACTTAGAATCAGTGTTGGCAGTAGCCAAAGGGAGGGGTTTGCCTAAACTGGGTCGCTATGCTTGTGGTGCCAGCACTGGGTGGCAGTGTACTTCCATCTGTTGCTTTTAAACCAGCTGGTAGGAAGTGCATGGAAGTGCATGAGAACAGTTCAGTATGACTCAGCTCCCTCCATCTGGATAGTAAACACTAGGTGTGATTCTGCAATCCTACACTCACAGCCGGGATCTCCGCTTGCATGGATCATGGATTGGAGAATCTGTTGTCAGCCATATTTCCAACCAGTGCTTCCTGCTGGTGCAGCTTCTGCGCTTTGAACCTGGGACCGTGGAAGGGAACTCATTGGAGGTAATTTTGACTTTGAGTGATAGTGTGAAATGGCCAATATCAATTTAAAGAAAATGAAAATCGTGAGAGATGTATAACGGGCGGCTGAATCAATATCGCCTGTTTTACATTATCACCCAAAGTCAAAATTACCCCCATTATGTGGGAAATAGCCTGTGTGTTACTGCACCGCCTCACCACTATCTCTATCATTGTTGATGTGATACAATAGCATTTCTGTTACTAATGTGGATTTATTTTTTTCCCTGACCAGAATGGGCTCCCATCCCCAGAAAAGGTGTACGTCTTTAACGGAGACTTTGTTGACAGAGGGAAACATTCTATTGAGATTCTGCTGATCTTGTTTGCATTTCTACTTGTTTATCCAAAGGGAGTCTATTTAAACAGAGGAAACCATGAAGATCATATCGTCAACTTAAGGTAGACACAGTGTAATCCATTTACCATTGTGTTGGTTCTCTCCAATGTCTCAGTGTGTATTCAGTGAGTCTCTCAGTCATACAAACCAGTAAGGCTATGTAGTGGCAGTGGGGTTACTACATTCAGCTTCAGGATTGCCTGAGCTAGATAGGGGACCATTAGCCAGAATTCCCTCTCCTGATCACTGTCTAGTGACCATTTCTGGAACTGTGTATAGAAATTTATGGCACACAAGGAGGCCATGCACTCCAAGGTCTCTCTGTTCCTCTACACTTCTCAGTATCCTACCATTTAATGTGTATTCCCTTGCCTTGTTAGCCCTTCCCAAATGCATTACTTCACTCCTCCAGGTTGAATTCCACTTGCCACATTTCTGCCCATCTGATCGGTCCATTGATATCTTCCTGCAGTCTACAGCTTTCTTCCTCACTATCAACCACACGGACAATTTTTGTATCATCTGCAAACTCCTTAATCATGCCCCCTACATTGAAGCCTAAATCATTGATATATACCACAAAAAGCAAGGAACCTAGTACTGAGCCCTGCGGAACCCCACTGGAAACAGCCTTCCAGTCACAAAAACACCCGTCGACCATTACCCTTTGCTTCCTGCCACTGAGCCAATTTTGGATCCAACTTGCCACTTTCCCTTGGATTCCATGGGCTTTTACTTTTCTGACCAGCCTGTCATGTGGGACCTTGTCAAAAGCCTTGCTAAAATCCATGTAGATTACATCAAATGTGCTACCCTCATTGACCCTCCTTGTTACCTGCTCAAAAAGTTCAATCATGTGGGACATTAGATGAAAACAGGATTGAGCTCAGCTCTAGTGCTTTCCATCATGAAATAACCTGCCAACGCTCATTGTCAAAGCCTAGACATGAATAATAGTTACTTGAGTAAGGTACAGGAAGGTGAGTGGCTACTGTGGAACCTCTACACAGCAAGGAGTCAATACCTTAAAAGAGGAGGAAAAATTGGCAAAGAAAGGAAAACATGAACTGTTACTGTCTCTTTTGAGGTCCTAGATTTTCTTAATCAATTTCTGACAGACTTTGAAACAGCTGGAATAAGAGGTCCATAGGTTACTAATCTGGGATATAGGAACAGGAGTAGGCCATTCAGCACCCCCGAGCCTGTTCTGCCATTCAATTAGATCATGGGTGATCTGTATCCTAACTCCATCCAACTGCCTTGGCTCCCTATCCCTTAATACCCTTGGCTAGCAAAAATCTATCGATCTCAGATTTAAAATTATTAAGCTAGCATCTACTGCTTTTTGTGGGAGAGAGTTCCACACTTCTACCACCCTTTGCGTGAAGAAGTGATTCCTAACTTCTTTGCTGAATGGCCTGGCTCTGATTTTAGGGTTATGTCCCCTTGTCCTGGACTTCCCCACCAGCGGAAAAAGTTTCTCTCTATCTACACTATCAATTCCTTTCAAAATCCTAAAAACCTCAATCAAATCACCCCTTAACCTTCTACATTCCAGGGAATACAAGCCTAGTTTATGTAATTTCTCCTCATAATCTAACCAGTGGAACCCTGGTAACATTCTCGTGAATCTGCGCTGCATTCCTTCCAAGGCCAAAATTTCCTTTGAGGTACGGTGCCCAGAACTGTACACAGTACGCCAAATGTAGTCTAACCATGGCTTGGATGAATATGGATGGGGCATTGCAGTATTCAGTTTATAACTTGATGCGCAATGTTTTAGATAACCAGATACTGGATAGTCCAAAAATACGTAATAGAAAAGGCATATATTACAGCAAACCATCCTACATTTCTTGAAATATAATTATTTCAATACCAAGTTATATTTTACCATTTCAGATATGGTTTCACAAAGGAAGTAATGCAGAAATACCAGGTAAGCATTTGAACTATTTCTGTGATTTATCCTTGATGGAGTAATCTTTGAATACTTTCTGTACAGCTAAGGATTTTTATATTTGCTTTAGGTGCATGGAAGTAGAATACTGAAGTTAATACAGAGCGTTTTCAGTTGGTTGCCATTAGCCACTGTTATAGATAGAAAGGTATTGATTATACACGGAGGTATTTCAGAAACAACGGATTTGGATTTCCTGGGCAAGATTGACAGACACAAGGTACAGTTTAACCATTTAAGATAACTAAATATATCTCATTTAAAGTCTGAATTATTAAAAGTTATTCTAATTACTTTTATTTTGCAAAGAATCCCTGGATTTGTTTTCTTTTGATTGTCACCATTCTTATTTAAGTATGCTGGAATATCCAGGCGACTCCTAGTAATGTCAAGTTATCTATCCCTTCCTATTTCTCAAAGATAACTCTTAGATAATGACGTATTAGATGAGTATTAAACCAAATCTGAGTCCAAAGTGACTTGAACTGGGCCAAACAGGTTAATTCATCTAATATTAAAATTTGGCAATCTCTTTAAAATAAATGGTGAAGGAGCAAAATACCTCTTTATACATTTAGACTGCTATTATAGCAGTTACTTATAGCTAGAGCCATAGCAACAGGGATTAACATATTTTATTTAAAAAATGTTATCTACCAGCTGGAGACTTTCAATGGTTGTTACAAGTGTCTGATTTTGTTGGTATTAATGAATGAAATATAATCGGATATCTAGAAACCTAGTAGGGGAAGGTAGACACCTTTGTGGTAAATATCCACCTATCTGATCCCGGTCATAAGGAATTAGGATAGTTAGCTTATAGTTTTGATATACCTACCCAATCCCTGGCTGTTTAGCTCTGCAGGGTGGAAGGGAGATGTCCGCACACTGATGATTTGTTTGTTTTATCCCAGGGAGTTGAAAATGGTGATTGTTCTCACCTATGCTCCTTAGTGAATCAACTCTGTACCTTTGAAGAACAGTTCCACCTATGCCAGGAAACATGAATTAAAAGCACCATCATTTTAATTTGTATACCATTGTAGGAATAGGTGTATTCCTAACCAAATCACTGAGGTCGACTCAGGAGAAACAATCCAATAAGTCTTTAATGAAGGATTTGACGAAATACAACAAACAACATAGATTGATGCAGGAGTGCCGTGGAACAGGTCTTTTCCCAGCGGGGACGCCACGAGGACTGACTAGGCAGTCCGGAGGTTTGCGCGATGACATCATCTCATTGCTCGCGTTTCCCACGCTTGGGGCGTCACGTGACGTGCGTCGTGATGTCATCGCGTTTACCCGGCACCCGGCATTGGAGCTGGCCGTTGCGGCCGAAGTCGCGGGAGCGGGAGGCCGAGCTGGGCCGGCGATTGCCGCGGGAGCGGGAGGCCGAGCTGGGCTGGCTCGCGTTTAGGTGAGTCACGTGATGCGCAACGTGACGTCATTGCGTTAGGTCACATTCTTAAAGGGGCAATGGCCCGAACAGGTAAACTATATATATATATATAAACACATAGGTAAGTTAAAGGGAATTATGTATAATAAGTAAGGGACACTCGGAGGTACCGCTACATGCGCCCCCCCAGAATTCGCTTTAATGAACGACAAAAGGTGAGGTAGACTGACGAGCCTGTCCGAACGACTCTTGCAGTCTCGAGGCGGAGACTGTTGGGTGGCTGGTGGTCAGGCGGACGATCGTAACTGATGTGCTGTAACGACGATGGGTGGTTGGTGGTCACGGCGGTCGTGCTGTCTGAACTTGGCAGGCGAGGTCGAAAGGTGCTGGTCGTGAGCGGATCCTTGCGTGCGTCGCGGCGAATAAAATGCATCCAGCCGTGCGAAGGACCGTGGCGTCATGGCGAATAAACGTATTCAGCCATGCGAAGGACCGTGGAGATGCGTGACTTCTGCAGCCCGTGGGCCGAAGTGGGCGCCGGGGCGAAACAGCAGGCCGCGTCATAGTGATGGGCAGGTTGGGCAGACGCGGACCATGGCTCTGATGATGTTGGAAAAAGTCCCCAGTCTGACGAAATCTGCAGGAACGCCGAACGGGCGATCCAGGAGGACTTGGCGGTGAACTCGCCGACAGGTGAGCAAACTCTTCGGCAGTCTGGAACGCACAGAACGGTGTGTGCTGTAGTGCTAAGACAGTAACACAAAAGAGCGTGAACCATTGCTGCGTTGATCAGTGATCGGTGATGACAGCAACTTTTGCGTAGCCGATTGCGGCCGCGGGATGCCCGTTGGACCCGTCGTCGATGTTTGCAGCGACAGTAGATGTTTGCGTTTGTTGAGGGGAACACTGTAGAGAGGGCGGCAACGCTTCGAGTTGTTGTTGATTTAGGGGGAAAACTGCTGGGAGGGCGGCAACGCTTCTAGTTATTGTTGATTTTGGGGGGAAAACTGCTGGGAGGGCGGCAACGCTTCGCTTTCGCGCCGAAAAGCATGGTATAAAACACAACCAGCAGGCTGACGGGCTGGTGCGTCGTCGGCGAGGAATGAGTCTTCGTGTTTCACGAGGGATGGGTCCTCGCGGTTTGCGAGGGATGGGTCCTCGTGGTTCGTGAGGGATGGGTCCTCGTGGTTCGCGAGGGATGGGTCCTCGTGGTTCGCGAGGGATGGGTCCTCATGGGTCGCGAGGAGTGCGTCCTCGTGGTTCGTGAGGGATGGGTCCTCGTGGTTCGCGAGGGATGGGTCCTCGTGGGTCGTGAGGAGCGAGTCCTCGTGGCATCTCCGCGGGGGCGCGCTCCGATCTTGAGGACCCGAAATCCTGCGGAAACCGCGCTTGGAGGGATTCATACTTGCTGTTGTGTTGGGAGCTGTCGTGGAGGCGGACGATCCATAAGGTGGTAGAGCTAATGAATACGGAGACCTCGTTGGTCTGCGCCGCATCGATGTTCTTGGTGAACGGGGCTTCTACCTGAAGAAAGCATGCGGGCGGTTGCTGCTCCCTGAATTGCGGTAGCGACAGCGAAACGGCTGAGGCTTCCATGGCGTGCTTCTTTTGTGAAAATCGTTCACAAAAATCGGGGTCCGGCTGCATTACATTCGTGAAAAACGGGATCACCTCCAGGCTGCGCTTCCTTTGCGAATACGTTCGCAAAGACGTGGTCACCATACGTCATTGGTCAGCAATTGTAGGAATTGGTGGTCGTCGGTTGTTGTTCGCCGGTTCTTCTTCTGTGAAAGCGTTCACACGAATTCGGCTGCGCACGTTGGTCGTCTTCTGTGAAGACGAGGTTCAGGCTGTGCGCTGCTTCCGTGAAAAATGTTCGCCGATTCTTCTTCTGTGAAAGCGTTCACACGAATTCGGCTGTGCACGTTGGTCGTCTTCTGTGAAGACGAGGTTCAGGCTGTGCGCTGCTTCCGTGAAAAATGTTCACGGAAAAAACGGGGTCACCAATTGTTGGTTTTGATGAATTCCCGTCCTCACATCGTTGGGTCACCAATGTAGGAATAGGTGTATTCCTAACCAAATCACTGAGGTCGACTCAGGAGAAACAATCCAATAAGTCTTTAATGAAGGATTTGACGAAATACAACAAACAACGTAGATCGATGCAGGAGAGCCATGGAACAGGTCTTTCCCCAGCGGGGACGCCACGAGGACTGACTAGGCAGTCCGGAGGTTTGCACGATGATGTCATCGCGTTTGCGTCGTGACGTCATCGCGTTGCTCGTGTTTCCCGCGC
Source organism: Somniosus microcephalus (assembly GCF_052327205.1). Classification (NCBI taxonomy): domain Eukaryota; kingdom Metazoa; phylum Chordata; class Chondrichthyes; order Squaliformes; family Somniosidae; genus Somniosus; species Somniosus microcephalus. The sequence goes on from NC_140988.1 coordinate 155,445,543, forward strand.
TTGGGGCGCCACGTGACTTGCGTCGTGACGCCATCGCGTTTACCCGGCACCCGGCATTGGAGCTGGCCGTTGCGGCCAAAGTCGCGGGAGCGGGAGGCCGAGCTGGGCCGCGGGAGGCCGAGCCGGGCTGGCGATTGCCGTGGGAGCGGGAGGCCGAGCCGGGCCGGCGATTGCCGTGGGAGCGGGAGGCCGAGCTGGGCCGGCTCGCGTTTAGGTGAGTCATGTGATGCGCGACGTGACGTCATTGCGTTAGGTTGCGTTCTTAAAGGGGCAACGGCCCGAACAGGTAAACTATTATATATATACATAGGTAAGTTAAAGGGAATTATGTATAATAAGTAAGGGACACTCGGTGGTACTGCTACACCATAACATTAATATATTGACATTGGGTTAATTCAGATTGGATTCAAATTTAGTATTAGTAGCGCTAACATTTCAGGTCCACTCAAGCCAAACACTCATTTCTGCTACTGGAACTATTCAGCACCCCTATACTGGCAGTATTTAGGTGAAGTTTGCATGTTTGAAACAAATCTGCAGGATTTTAATGAATTTGTCCACTTAATGACCAATGTATTTCTTCTCTTCTTAGGCAGTCCCTCGGAACCGAGGATGACTTGCTTCCACACTAAAAATGAGTTCTCAGGTGACTGATGAGTCCAATGTGGGACCTACAGTCTCAATCACAGGTGGGGCAGACGGTGGTTGAAGGGGCGGGTGGGTGAGGTGCTTGGGTTAATGTGCACTCCTTCCGTTGTTTGCGCTTGGCTTCCGCTTGCTCCCGGCGAAGAGACTTGAGGTGTTCGGCGCCTTCCCGGATGCTTCTCCTCCACTTTGTGTGGTCTTGGGCCAGGGATTCCCAGGTGTCGGTGGGGATGTTGCACTTTTTCAAGGAGGCTTTGGGGGTGTCCTTGAAGCATTTCCTCTGCCCACCTCGGGCTCTCCTGCCGTGTAGGAGCTCCGAGTAGAGCGCTTGTTTTGGGAGTTTCGTATCGGGCATGTGGACGATGTGGCCCGAAACAAAATGGCAACTTATTACATAAGAGAAAAGAAAGACTTGTATTTATATAGCGCCTTTCACGACCTCAGGATTCACCAAATCACGTTACAGCCAATGAAGTACTTTTTGAAGAGTAGTTACTGTTGTAATGTAGGAAATATATAACATATACTGGTTAATCTTCAGTGGTATTTCTCACAGTTGTGTTTAAACTGACTTGTCACTTTAAAACCACAAAATCTGATTGCTGTAATGAGACCCATTCTGAAGTTAGTCACCCCTACAGGTTTAACAAAAAAGGCCCATCCTGAAGATAGTTAGAGGCTAATTGCCATTTCTGAGAAAAATGACTGATTTTCTTTATTTTTAAGACACTACTTCTTCACTGGTTGGTTCCCTGTCTGTTCAGGTGTGAGTAGTTGCTGCTTTATAAATATATTTAAGTTAATCAGGTGCAAGTGTAACAGATGTGCGACTTTTAAATTGATGGATGCATAGATAGAATGCAGATACACTACAAGACTGCTTCTTTCTGAAAACAAACTCATCTGTCTATGACAGTACGTTTCAACCTTGAGACCGCCCAAAAGGAAAAGGGTTGAATGGAATAAGCAAGTCCGGGATCAGGTGCAATACTTCAGTGGGGACAATGAGCAGCGTATGAACCAGCCCGATCAAACTCCGAGGAAGAATTCAACGTCTGACATCTTTAACCTTCATTCTCACACATACAAGAGTCAGAGGAGGAAGAGTTCTGGCACAATGTGTGTTAAAAAAAAGGAAATCACTACAAGAGTGCGACGCTCAGTTGAAGAGGAATTAGAAAACTGTCGTAGACGGGTGGGCTTCAGTAACACATATGATGAATCTAAAATGTCACTGTCCAGGTTAGATTCAGATGCTGATGAAATCCTCGACTCAGATGACCATGAATGGAAACAAGTGAGTCCTGTTATATATATATATATATATGTATGTGATTATATGCATTGGTTTATAAGATATCAATTATAAAAGATTGATTTGTACCGTACTATAATGATGCCCGTACATTTGTCGCAGACAAGAGATATTTCTTCACATAAAAGGTGCTCAACAGGTGTAAAGAGTTGCCAGGATTGATGGCCAAGGCCAGAACACTAGACACATTTTAAAAAAAAATAGCTGTAGCTGGCAAGACAGTAGGATTGAATCAAATGGGCTGAAAATCCTTCTTCATCTGAACCTGTCTTGCGATCTGTTTAGAGACTAGTGACCCTGAAAATCCACGATGGCCGCATGCAGGCATAAATGCCAGGATGCACCCATCTGAAAACCTCCAGTGTTAATTCGATAAAACTTCTGAGTCAGGGGGATGGCCATTCACTTAAATACAAATTCAGCGCCCGTTGAGGAGGTCATGTACCATGGGGCTGATTGCACGGTGGAGGAAGGGCGAGCGTGCTTGGTTCTCCCTCTCACCCCACCTCAGAAGATTATCTTATTCCTTAAGCCTACTTTGTAAGGCCCTGCCCCAGCAATGGCCATTAGAAACCTTGATGTTAGAATGGGAGCTGGTATATCTCGGTCCCATCCATACTCCCACTGGACTTATGGTGGAAGTACGTCAGACAGGCTGGCGATGTTTGGAATGTAGTGGCTTCTGATGTTGATTGAGGTTAAGTTTGCATTGCTGGCCTGCTTACAGTCACATACAGCCCATAAGTGTATGTTTTTCAGTGATACCATTCACATGTTGTTTGGGTTCGGTACAAAATCAGAGTTTTTTTATATTTGCAGTGACAAATGTTTTAGTGACTCCTAACATCACAAAAAACAATAACTACTCATCAGGGGAAGGGGAAACACAATATTTGTGAAAAACAATACTTAAAACACAAGCTTATCAGGCAAGTAAATAACTTTTATATGTACTATGCCCCTTCTCTGCAGTAATCTCCTATTTGCTGAGCAGTTATTATTTTAAATGAGGTCCAGAAGGTGCTAAAATGCTTGTGAAAGTGCAAGGTTTCCCCCAAGATGTTTTCCACGTGACACCACTCTGCACTGGAACGCAGAATTGTGGAATCACCCCTAGATTGTATGTGGCCTGTGGAGTGGGCTTAATGGGCCAAGTGGCTTCTCCGGTTCCATGCTTTATGTTCTAATATTTAAATTTTTTTAATTTGTTCTTGGGCTGTCGGAGATCCTGGCAATTCTTGCCCATCCCTAGTTGCTCTGAGGTGGTGATGGTTGGCCTTCTCCTTGAACAGTGGCAGTTCTTGTGCTGATGGTGCTCCCCACAATAGTGTTAGGTAGGGAATTCCGGGATATTGACCCAACAATGATAAAAGAACATGAAAGGGGCATCAATAATTTAAATGGTTTAAGAACTCATATCATGGGATTGAAAAGTTTATTTTCTCTCGAGATTGTGGACATTTTATGGAGTGACCCAATGCATCAGGAAGGCTGTATCGCAAACACGGTCAGAGGAGGTGGGTGCTACTTTGGACCTGATGTGACCGAGAAGATTCTACAAAAACATGATTTGCAGCTCTTGATCAGGTCCCATGAGTGTAAACAAGAGGGCTACGAGTTCTGCCACAACCAAAAGGTACGAATAAATCTCCATGAAGCCCAATGAGAAAGAAACATCACCACAAGCACATACTTAAAGTATGATTGGCAGTAGTTATGTTGCCCACTTCATGTTAACACAGAGTTTTGGTCACAGTCCTAGTATAACTAACAGGCTCCAAACTAGGCTACTGACTATACATACAGGTAATGAGCTTCCTCAGGATAAGACTGACAGTATGGTATAACTCCTGACACTGGGACACTGAGCAGGATAAACCGGAACACAAACTTAACATGAGACTAAAGAGGGCCATTTGATCAAATTGACCCATAGTATGCAACTGAACAGTGCATCACAACAAAGAGAATGAAGGTTGAGATTTAATCAGGCTACCTGTTTGTAATAATAAGAAAGGTAATAAGACTTGCATTTATATAGCGCCTTTCACAACCTCCGGACGTCCCAAATCATTTACAGGAAATGAAGTACTTTTGTTACTGTTGTAATGAAAAAAAGATCAGTTGATTGTAGCACTCAGTAGAACCTCATATTACAATCATGCATATACTCAGGACACCTAATCCCAATTACAATTAGGCAGCAGTAATCACCAGTGTAACACTGTACAGCTTAAACATTTCACCAGCCAATTGTAATTATGGAAGCTCTGGCAGAAATGCAGCAGTACGGCCAGAAAATAGTTTGGGATCCACATAAGGGTTGAGAGGTAGAAACGTTATCCATTACAAGGCCAGTGACACGGGGTTGGGGGAGGGGATGCTCTACATTGAGTCCTTGCGACCAGTTCGCTCAGTGTTAAAAGGCATGCTGGCCTTCTCAGTGGCATTTGTGAGACCAACTTGGGGGCCCAGACCAGGGATGTGGCCTAGACCCTTGAAGATTGAAACTGGGTTAAAACATTTTTTTTTATGTGAACCTCCTACAAAGGAGACCACTGTGGGCCAAAGCTGACTGGCCCCAACAAAACAATGTCCCCATGGCCTGGGAATCAAGGCCTCATTTTATGGCATCTTGGGGCAGGTGGGCACCGGCTGCCCATATATGCGAGATGACCTCCCCTAACTCCACATACTCCAGTGGGATGGCAACCAATTTTGCCGGCAGGCATGATCCCGGCATAACTGAGAAATTTATTAGCCAAGTTGTCTCCATTGTTGAAAAAGTGCCTGAACTGTATAAGTTTTGTTTCTACAGCATGATTACACATTAATTTCCTTCATTACATTATTACTCTTTTTTTTGTTAATACAGGTCCTGACCATATTTTCTGCTTCTAATTATTATGAAGTTGGCAGTAACAGAGGAGCTTACGTGAAGCTTGGTTCCGACCTTGTTCCTCATTTTGTACAGTATCAAGTCAATCAAAGTACTCGTAAGCTAACCCTGAGGCAAAGGTGTGTAAACTCGTAAGCTAAGCAATCACCTCCTCATAATGAATGTCAGACAGGAATATCCTACAATATGCTGCAAACAATCTCATAGCACTCTCCTTTCTGTAGCCAAATACTATATAGTTGTATGTACTTTTGTCACAATATAGTATATTTGATGGGGGGTGTGGGGGGGAAAGAGAACAGCAAATGGCTTCTTAACAGAATTGTGTGCTCCTCTTTCTGTCTATTTCTTGTTTAATTTCAGGTGGTGGGTGGTATGGCATGGTGAGGCAGGGAAAAGAGCTGCCGGCTGCATTTGGGGTGCAAGGAAAATGCGGCCTTTAGTGGTTACTTTTCCATTGCCTCTCCCAATCACTCATTCTTCCCCTATCCCCATCATATTTCCTCCCTGTTTACATTTTTTAAATTCATTCATGGGGTGTGGGCGCTGCTGGCAAGGCCAGCATTTATTTCCCATCCCTAATTGCCCTTGAGAAGGTGGTAGTGAGTCCCCTTCTTGAACCACTGTAGTCTGTATGGATTATACTTCCTCGTTATACCTACTCACTATTCCCTCGCCTCCCTCACTCCCCCTACCTCTTCCCCTTTGAACTATCCAGTCAAACCCTGCATCTCTCCCTCCCCTTTGCTCTGCTGCCACTCACCTCACCCCTCTATTCATTCACCACCCCCCCCCCCACCACTCCCATTCACTTTCCCCAAGGTCAGATGGTGAGAGGCCAGACATCCCTCACCCTCAACCTGTCCTCTCTGTTCCTATTCCTCCTTTCATATCGGCTTCCCTCACAGAAGCTTTGTTTGCTGTTAAAATTCAACATTCTTTATTCTCATTTGATTGTTATTTTAAAGTAAGAGACTGCCTGTTTTTCTTTCTCGGTCTCATAGGTGTTAGCAATTAGAAGCTTTACCTTTTCTAACTGTCAACATTGCTGAAAATAATTAATTGTCTTCAAAATTCAACTAAGTTAAAGGGAACTTTAAACTCCATTTAAGAACCGCTTTGCGGAACACCTCCGTTCAGTCCGTAAGGGTGACCCCGAGCTTCCGGTCGCCTGTCATTTCAATTCACCGCTCCATTCCCACTCGGACCTCACCGTCCTTGGCCTCTTGTACTGTTCCACGGAAGCTCAACGTAAACTCGAGGAACAGCACCTCATCTTCCGATTAGGCAGTCTGCAGCCTTCCGGTCTCAATATCGAGTTCAACAATTTCGGATCATAACCTCGGCCCCTATTTCATTTTCACTTATATTTTTCCACTCCTTTCCCCCCCCCCCCCCCTTCCTTTTGTTTCTCTCTCACACCTGGCAGCTATCTTTTGCCCTGCCAGTACACTTTACACCTAATCACAGCCTATTACCATCTCGTCTAGCTTCTAATCTCTTTTACTTCTTTTGGTTCTTTTATTCTTTTGTCCGATCGCAGCCCTGCCTTCGATCTAGTTCCTTTTCTCTCCAGTTTTGAAGAAGGGTCAAACCCGAAACGTCAACTCAAATTTCTCTCCACGGATGTTGCCTGACTTGCTGAGTTTTTCCAGCATTTTCTGTTGTTATTTCCATTTAAGAACTGCTGGTTAGACTGTTAAATGCCTGGTACGAATGGGCAGAGCATGTGTGCACACTCTTCCCAATTGTACCTGAAAAGTGCAATTGAGATCCTCCAATGTAGGAACCTTATTTGCATATTTAAGCAGCCTTTTGTCAGTTTCAGCTGAATGGGCGGCTCATCCATTTACAGGTCCGCCTGAACAATTGCATCAGGTGGGCCTTCCGCATCAATGGGGCGGCCAAGGTGTCCCCTCCTCATTTTCAATTGCCGGCCACCCATTTTTCAGGTGAGAAATAGGCAACCAGCATTTGAAAATCACCCCGAATGTCTCTCCCTCTCAAAGTAATATACATTCTGAAGTTTAAAGAACACACAATCTATAACAGATGTGCAATTAGAATATTGCTTTTTCTCTTGCGCTCTCTCTCTCACACACACTTTCTCTGCCTTAAAATAAACACTCAATTTTACCCAAATAAAGCTTTTGAAATTTGTTGTCTACTTTTCTTTCAAATAATTTTGAAATAAAAACTAGCAGAAATTGCTAGAAACTATAGAAAAATATCCCATCAGTATTAATGCCAACTCTCACGATTTAATCGTGAGACACGCAATTTGTAATGAAAATTCAGCCCAACTCGCAATCTTGCGATTCACCTCAGAAAACGCACGATATTAAACTTTGTCTGCAAAAATGTTGGTATGCTGAGCAAATTTTGGTTTGTGTGTGCCCCGCTGTAGATTATGTGGAGGAGTCCAACTCGCTTGGCATGCTGGGAGATGTCGTTTATTCTGTTTAAAGACAGTAAACTAAACCTACACAGAACTATACCATCAACTAGTCCAGGCAGTGGGCGGTCGAGGGACGTCCTGCCTGCCTCTCTTCCGCGGCCACGTTTGCACCCGGGTGGCCCTGGAGATGGAGCACGCAATGTCCGCCGGCAGGCACTGCAGGGCATCATCACCCCCAGCAACCAAACTTTAATTTAATTTATTAAGTTTTATTTAATGGATTTTTAAGTTACAGTTTGTTTATGGACCAAACGAGCACACAGAGGGCACTGCACAGCTTGTCACACATGTGTGTGTTTAACAAGTGCCTTATTATATTTGCGGGTGGACCGACGGGCGGGTGTTGCAGACACAGACGGTAACATGGCGGCGGCTATGTTGCAGCAGCTGCTGGATCGCATTGAACTTGCCAAACTTCCCAAAAACAGTGACCAAGCTTGAGAAGCTCATCACCGACAAAGAGGCGGACATAAATGTCCTAATAGCCAAACATGAGCGTTTTGAAGTTAACAGCAGTAAGTCATGGGCAGAAGTGCATTCCTGCCGAGCCAGAGGGGGTAGGCCTCTAGCTGCCATAAGTATCAGACACAGTACAGGTAGACTACCCTTTATCCGGACTTCCGAAAACCGAAACCCTCTAAAAACCGAAGGTTTTTTCGTTCAGCGTAAGTCGTGCGTACGAACGAAAAAACCGGTTTTTAGAGGGTTCCGGTTTCGGAAGTTCGGATAAAGGGTAAGTCGTGCGCGCGACCCCCCCCCCCCCCCCCCGCGGACCCCGCCGGCCCAGACAACCGCCGACCCCGCCAGCCCCGACAACCGCCGACCCCCCCGCGGACCCCGACAACCGCCGATCCCCCCCCGCGGACCCCGCCAGCCCCGACAACCGCCGACCCCCCCGCGGGCCCCGACAACCGCCGATCCCCCCCGCGGACCCCGCCAGTCCCGACAACCGCCGACCCCCCCGCGGACCCCGACAACCGCCGACCCCCCCCGCGGACCCCGCCAGCCCCGACAACCGCCGACCCCCCCGCGGACCCCGCCGGCCCCGACCCCCGCCGACCCCGACTGACTTACGCTGAGCGTCAGCGTAAGTCGTGCGCACGACCCCCCGCCGACCCCCGCCGACCCACCTTACGAAATCCGAAATTCTCCTTTATCCGAAACTCGGCTGGTCCCGAGGTTTTCGGATAAAGGATAGTCTACCTATATTTGTTTTGCTTCATCTAGGCTGAGACATTTGCCCTTTTTTAAAATAAGTATCAGCCTCCGGATTATTAAAGGAGCACTATACTTTGAGTTACTACATTAAAAAAAAATAGATTGTGTTAGTTCAATTTGCCATTTCTATTCTCAAGAATTACTTCAAATTTTATTTGGTCAGGGTTGTGTTACCCCAGTTAAGGATGCATTCACTCCTGTTCTTGTCGACCTCCATTGGTTCCCTAACCTCCAGCACAATTTAAAAATTGTTCTCCTTTACAGCTCTGCCCATGGCTTTGTTCTCTGCAATCTCCAACAGCTCTTCCATCCAGAATCCATCTTCTGCTCTTCTCATTTTAGTTTGCTGTGTGTTGTCCCACTCTACACTACCATCGGTGGCAGAGTGTTCAGCCATCATGCCACTGCTCTTTGGGATTCTTTCCTGAAACTCTTCTACCTCATTGCCTATTTATGTACTTTCAAACACCTCAACCCAACAGTGACTTTGCCTTTGGTCACATACTATGACTTCTCTCTTGGTTCCTGCCCAATATTCCCAGATCTCCTGTAAAACACATTGGAACAATTGTTCCCTAACATGAGCTATGTAAGGTGGTAAGTGAAGATGCAAGGGAGAATTGGTTCAATCTAGTGTACCATTTGACAGTTAGCTGGTGTAGCATGCGTGGATGACTGAGCTGGTCTCTTGTGTACCTAAAGCATTGGCTGTGGAATGGTTGTGGATGAAGATTTTGCAGGGGAAAAATATCAATTTTTATCATGACAAACCAAAATGGCTTTAGTGACGGCCAAATGTGCTTCCTGTCCGGGAGCAAAGGTCACGGAATGCGCTTCCTGTCTGGGAGCAACAGTCAGCGAGGGGTCGGGAAAAAATACCAACTCAATTTCTTACCAAATCTCATGATTTTTCAGAGTTTGTCTCATGAATTATGAGACAGTGGAGTTGGCATCACTGCATCAGCTATTGAATTAATTTCCCAGGATGCATCAGGTACCTTGAACATATTCAGAATGATGAATTCAAATTCAGCTCACAACATCACAGCTCTGGGCAAAAATGTCAAGTTGAAGCCCAGGCTTATGAGAGGCTGAGGCCTTCAAATAAAAAAACTGAATGAAGATGTTAAAATGGCCATTTCTCCAAGGATCCCGACGATCTTCTGGCAGGACTCCGGGAAACCCCTGCGGAAATTCTTTCCCAATGAGCTTTATGCTTCCTATTCCAATGTCTGCTATATTATCATTAAGTCATTAGACATCCAATTTTATATCACTGACTTCTAACTATACTCTCCTTAACAATTTCTGTGTGTTATTTGATGTGCAAATATATTCTAATCAACAACAATGTTTCTTTTATCCAGGGTGAGTAGAGTTGAGAGGTCAGCATTAGGAGCTCTGCGGGAGAAGATTTTTGCCCACAAATCCGACCTCATCAGCGCTTTTGAGCATTATGACAAGAATAAAACAGGTAGGTTCACAAAATCCAGTTGTAAACAAACAGCGATTTATTTCACGTAATTTGACCCAAGACTGGTGACCCAACTGAATGATGGTCCAGTCCATTGATTAACACCTCTCATTTGCTAAAGAACTAACTGTAAGCACAAATTGCATGCAATAGAAATTTGTTATAATGTCGTAAAAGTTGACATTAAACTTGTACTGTATAGCATCTTCAAGTTCTGCCAAAGACACAAGAGCTGTTATATTTGACTTAGTTTTACAGAATTGATCCTAACTGGGATATTTTACAATGCAGTGAATGTCAGTCATAACGGCACAGAAGGAGGCCATTCGGCCCATCGAGTCCGTATCGGCTCTTAGAGCAATCCAGTCAGTCACATTCCCCCGCTCTATCCCCGTAGCCCTGCAAGTTTATTTCCCTCAAGTGCCTATCCAGTCTCCCCTCAAACATTGAATGTGTCCGCCTCCACCACTTCTGTCGGCAGCGAGTTCCAGGTTCTCACCACTCGCTGCGTAAAAAGTTTTTCCTCACGTCCGCCCTGTATCTCTTGCCCAAAACCTTAAATCTGTGTCCCCCCAGCCCTTGTACCATCAACTAGTGGGAACAGCCTTTCCCCGTCTAGCCTATCCAAACCCGTCATAACCTTGTACACGTCTATCAAATCACCCCTCAACCTCCTTTGCTCTAATGAAAACAAATTCAGCTTCTCCAACATGTCCTTGTAGCTAAGATCCCCCATCCCCGGAACCATTCTGGTAAATCTCCTCTGCATCCTCGCAAGGGCCTTCACATCCTTCCTAAAGTGTGGTGACCAGAACTGGACGCAATACTCCAGTCATGGCCTAACCAGCGCTTTATAAAGGTTGAGCATAACTTCTCTACTTTTGTACTCAATTCTATTCATGAAGCCCAAGATCCCATATGCTTTGCTAACCACTCTCTCAATATGCCATGTCACCTTCAGGGACCTATGCACATTAACTCCCAGGTCCCTCTGTCCCTGCACACTCTTTAAAACTGTGCCATTAAGTGTCTATTGCCTCTCCCTGTTCCTTCTGCCAAAATGCATCACCTCACACTTCTCTGTATTAAATTCCATCTGCCACTTGTCTGCCCATTCTGCTAGCCTTTCTATGTCCTGTTGCAGTTGATTGGTATCATCCTCACTGTTTGCCACACTCCCAAGTTTGGTGTCATCGGCAAATTTAGAAATTCTACTCTGTATTCCAATATCCAGGTCATTTATATATGTATCAAAAAAAGCAGTGGCCCCTGCACTGACCCTTGGGGAACACCACTGTCTACCATCCTCCAGTCTGAAAAACAGCCATTTACCACAACTCACTGTTTTCTGTCCTTAAGCCAATTCCTTATCCAAGCTGCCACTGACCCACCTATTCCATGAGCCTCAATTTTGTTAACCAGCCTTCTATGTGGTACTTTGTCAAATGCCTTCCGAAAATCCATGCAGACAACATCCATTGCATTCCCTTCATCAATCCTCCCTGTTACTTCATCAAAAAATTCAATTAGTCAAACACGATCTGCCTTTTACAAATCCATGTTGGCTCGCCTTAATTAGTTTAAACCTCTACAAGTGCCCGTTAATTTTTTCCTTGATAATTGTTTCTAAAACTTTATCCACCACTGATGTTAAACTGACCAGCCTGTAGTTACTAGGATTGTCCTTACACCCTTTCTTGAACAATGGTGTCACATTTGCCACTTTCTAATCCTCAGGCACCTCCCCCGCATCTAGGGAAGATTGGAAAATTATGGCAAACCCTTCTATCTCCTCCCCCAATTCCCTTAGCAACCTGGGATGCAAGCCATCTGGACCAGGCGACTTATCCACTCTAAGCATACCTAGCCTTTCTAGTACATCCTGTCTATCAATCTTCCCCCCTTGTATTGCTTCTAGCTTTTCCACTGCTACCAATATTGTCATCATCCACCTCCTTAGTAAACATCGATGCAAAGTATTGGGTATTCTAGCCTTGCCCTGCGCCTCTAAGCATATAACACCTTCTTTGTCGCGAATTGGCCCCATCTCTTACTACCCGCTTACGGTTTACTTGCCAATAGAAGATTTTTGGGTTCCCTTTTATGTTAACCGCCATTCTACTCTCATATTCTCTCTTTGCCAATCTTATTTCATCTTTACTTCCCCTCTCAACTTATTGCATTTGGTCTGGTTCTCCCTTGAAGAATTTACCTGACATTCATCATACACCCTCTTTTTTTTTGTTTCATCATCTTCTCTATCTCCCTCATCATCCAAGGAGCACTTGCTTTGGTTCCCTTACCCTCCCCTCTTGTTGAATGTACCTAGCCTGTACTTGGAACATCTCCTCCTTAAAGATCTCCCATTGTTCCGTTACAGTTTTTCCTCTCAGTCCATTTTACCCTGGCTAGGTCCTTCCGCATCCCATTGAAGTTAGCCCTATTCCAGTTTAGAAGTTCCACTCCAGATTGTTCCTTGTTCCTCTCCATTGCTAATCTAAATCTTATGATACAATGATCACTTGTACCCAAGTGTTCTCCCACAGACACTTGGTCATCTGGCCCACCTCATTCCCCAGCACCAGATCCAGCAATGCCTCCTTCCTAGTTGGGCCAGGCACATACTGGTCAAGGAAATTCTCCTGAACACATTTCAGAAATTCCTCCCCATCCTTTCCCCAATCATTATCCCAATCGATGTTTGGGTAATTAAAGTCCCCCAATATCACCACTCTATAGTTCTTGCATATCTCTGCGATTTCCCTGCAGGTTTGCTCCTCTACCTCCCTCTCATTATTTGGAGGCCTGTAGAATAGCAGGTTTCTGTGAATACCCCCAATAGCGTGATCATACCCCTTTTGCTCCTCAACTCTAACCAAATGGATTCTGTCCTTGTCCCCTCAAGAACATCCTCCCTGTCCAACACTACGTCTTCCTTAATCAGCACTGCCACCCCACTTCCCTTTTTTCCTTCCCTATCTTTTCAGAACACCTTGTACCCTTGAATATTAAGTGCCCAGTCCTCACCGTTTTTAAGCCACGTTTCCGTTAGTGCCACATGGCTAATTGTGCTTGTAGCTCACCAACCTTATTCACCACTTTGTGCGTTTACGTACATGCATTCTAAACCCGTTTTTGAATTTTTCGGAGTCTTTCTTAGCCTGCTCCTATCTAATATGGTACTACTTCCGCCTCTAGTACTATCCAACACACTCACTCTTTTATGCACTTTATTCCTCTTTCCTACTCCTATATGCTGGTGCCCACCCCCTGCCAAGCCAGTTTAAGCCCTCCCCAACAGCACTAGCAAACCTCCCCACGAGAATATTGGTCCTGGCTGTTGAGGTGTAACCCGTCCGGCTTGTACAGGTCCCACCTTCCCCAGATATGGTCCCAATGCCTCAGGAATCTAAAGCCCTCCCTCCTGCACCATCTCTCCAGCCACGCATTCATCTGTTCTATCCTCCTATTCCTGTACTCACTATCATGTGGCACCGGGAGTAATCCGGAGATTACTACCGTTGAGATCCTGCTTTTTAATCTTTCCTAGCTCCCTATAGTCTGCCTGCAGGACCTCATCCCTCTTTCTGCCTATGTTGTTGGTACCGATATGAACGACGACCTCTGGCTGTTCACCCACCCCCCTCAGTGTCCTGCAGCTGCTCAGTGACATCCTAGACCCTGGCACCAGGGAGGTAACATACCATCCTGGAGTCACGTCTGCGTCCACAGAAACGCCTTTCTGTTCCCCATACCAATCACTATCGCTTTTCCACTCTTCTTCCTCCCCCCCGCCCCCTGTGCAGCTGAGCCACCCGTCTTGCCGTGGCCTTGGCTGCTCTCCCCAGAGGAGCCATCACCCCCACCAGTTTCCAGAACTGTGAACCGGTTAGCGAGCGAGATGCACTCTGGTGATTCCTGCCCTGCCTGCCTGGTCCTCCTTCTCTGTCTGGTGGTCACCTATTCCTTCTCTGCCTGCATATTCTGAGGCTGTGGGGTGACCACTTCTAGAAACATGCTTTCCAATGTTTCTGTCTTAAAGGTTGATCTCCAGGCTCCAAACTATTTCACTTTAATATAATATACTAAACAAGCCGGTATAGACCGGTAAGCCTGACATCGGTAGTGGGGAAAATGCTAGAGTCCATTATAAAAGATGTAATAGCAGAGCACTTGGAAAACAGTGACAGGATCGGACAAAGTCAACATGGATTTACAAAAGGTAAATCATGCTTGACTAATCTACTGGAATTTTTTGAGGATGTAACTGGTAGAATAGATAAGGGAGAACCAGTGGATGTGGTGTATTTGGACTTTCGATAAAGTCCCGCATAAGAGACTAGCATGCAAAGTTAAAGCACATGGGATTGGGGGGGAAGGTACTGACTTGGATAGAAAACTGGTTGGCAGACAGGAAGCAGAGTTGGAATAAACGGGCCTTTTTCCAAGTGGAAGGCAGTGACTAGTGGGGTACCGCAGGGATCGGTGCTCGGACCCGTTATTCACAATATATATTAATGATCTAGACGAAGGAACTAGATGTAATAGCTCCAAGTTTGCAGACGACACAAAGCTGGGTGGGCGTGTGTGCTGTGAGGAGGATGCAGAGAAACTCCAGTATGATTTGGACAGGTTGGGCGATTGGGCAGATGCAGTATAATGTGGATAAATGAGGTTATCCACTTTGGTGGCAAAAACAGGAAGGCAGATTATTATCTGAACGGCAATAGATTGGGAGAAGGGGAAGTGCAACGAGACCTGGTAAGCATGCAGGTGCAGCAAGCGGTTAAGAAGGCAAATAGTATGCTGGCCTTCATAGCAAGAGGATTCGAGTACAGGAGCAAGGATGTCTTGCTGCAGTTGTACAGGGCCTTGGTGAGACGACACCTTGAGTATTGTGTGCAGTTTTGGTCGCCTTATCTGAGGAAGGATGTTCTTGCCATGGAGGGAGAGCAGCGAAGATTCACCAGACTGGTGATGGCAGGAATGACGTATGAAAAGAGATTGGGTCAATTAGGCTTATATTCGCTAGAGTTTAGAAGAATGAGGGGGGATCTCATTGAAACTTATAAAATTCTAACAGGACTAGACAGATTAGATGCAGGAAGGCTGAACCAGGGGTCACAGTCTAAGGATAAAGGGTAAGCCATTTAGGACTGAGATGAGGAATTTTTTCATCCAGAGAGTGGTGAACCTGTGGAATTCTCTACCACAAAAGACAGTTGAATATATTCAAGAAGGAGTTAGATATATTTCTTAAGGCTAAGTGGATCAAGGGATATGGGGAGAAAGCAGGGAGAGGGTACTGAATTTGGATGATCAGCCATGATTGCATTGAATGGCGGAGCAGGCTCGAGGGGCCGAATGGCCTACTCCTGCTCCTATCTTCTATGTTTCTAAGTCCATTCCAACACCTAGTTCCCAGTATCATTTTAAATGTTATCATTTCACCTACACAATTCATTTTTGATCTGAAAAAAACTTGTGATGTGCACGTCGCTGGCAAGGCCAGCATTTATTGTCCATCCCTAATTGCCCTTGAGAAAATAGTGGTGAGCCGCCGCCTTGAATACAACCGAGTGGCTTGCTCGGCCATTTTATAGGGAAGTTAAGAATCAACCACATTGCTGTGGGTCTGGAGTCACCTATAGGCCAGACTGGGTAAGGAGGCCAGATTTTCTTCCCTAAAGGGCATTGGTAACCCAGATGGGTTTTTCCGACAATCCGGTAGTTTTATAGTCACCATTACTGATACTAGCTTTTTATTCCAGATTTTTATTTAATTGAATTTAAATTCCCCAGCTGCCGTGCTGGGATTTAAACTCATGTCTCCGGATCATTAGTGCCAGACTCTGGATTACTAGCCCAGTAACACCACTATGCTACCGTACCCCAATAATCACCAACACTAAGCCACCCAAAGCCTTCAGAGCTGGATGGATGATGTGGTGTGTGGAGGATGAAGAACCTATGTGGTAGATAATCCATTTTTCTTTATGCTGCATCCTCCAGACTGTGGACGTAAACCAAAGTAGTACAGATTTAGGAGCGAGAGGCCCGTGTAGGAATCATGACATCAGCTGTCGTACCCGATCTGCCAAAACTAGACAATAATGGCCGATAGATGTTGGACCAACATTTGTTTCTGATACCAAGTGAATACTGAATATTGTTGTTTTCTAATACATAGGTAAAATTTCATTGAATGACTGGGCAAATGCTCTGGAGTCCATCTTAGGTCTGGATCTGCCGTGGCGTGTTTTGCGATCTCAACTTGTGCCCAGTGCTCCTAATGGACTTCTGAATTTTTACTTATGGTTTGATGATCTTGCCATAGAGAAACCCATTGCACAGGTAAGAAAGGTAGATTTCACAATGTGCTTTCAGTATGCATGAATAAATATCCAGAAACAATGAAAGAAATTTATGTAGTCTATTAGGACTATCCTAAAACATTTGGCATATAATGAATTACATTAAACTACAGTAACTGTTACATAGGAAAATGCGAGGTCCAATGAGATGAATGATCAGTTAATCTGCTTTTGCTGTAAATGGCTCAGGCAGAAATGTTAGCCAAACCAAGAAATTAATATAGTAGAACAATTAACAAATGACAATTGTATATTTATTGATATATCTGGGCTGACACTTCAGCGCAATACTGAGGGAGTGCTGCACTTTTGGAGGTGTTGTCTTTTGGATGAGCCAAAGAAGATATTAGATGGGGTGACTAAAAGCTTGGTCAAAAAGGTAAGTTTTAAGGTGGGTCATAAGGAGATAGAGGTGGAGAGAATCAGAATTCCAGAGCTTGGGGCTTGATGGTTGAAGGCACAGCCATTAATGGTGGGGCAAAAGATGTGGGGAATGCACAGTAGGCCAGAGTTCTCAGAGGGATGTAGGACTGAAGGAGGTTACAGAAATTGATAGGGGTGAGGCCACAAAGGGATTTGAACACAAGGATGAGAATTTTAAATTGGAGGTCTTGTGCAACTGGGAGCCAGTGTAGGTCAGCAAGCACAGGGGTGATGGGTGAGTAGGACTTGGTGTGGGTTAAGATATGGGCAAGAGAATTTTGGATGTGCTGCAATTTATGGAGGGTGGAAGGCCAGCCAGGCGAGCATTGCAAGAGTCAGGTCTGGAGGGTTTTAGCAGCAGACGGGCGATGTTACGGCAGGCTTTGTGATGGAAGAGTGATATGGGGTTGGATGCTCAGCTCCGGGTCAAATAGCACACAGAGGTTGCGGGGAGGGAATCAGCGGCGACAGTCCAGAGTTTGTGGCAGGGACGAAAAGACGATTGCTTCAATTTTCTGATGTTTAACTGGAGGAATTTGCGACTCATCCAGGACTGGATGTCGGACAAGCAGGCTGAAAACAGAGTCAGTGTAGGGGTTGAGAGAGCTGGGTGTTGTCAGTGTTCAGTATTCCAGTTGGCAAAATCTGTGAAAAGTGCTTTTTTTTTTTTTTTTTTTTGGAGATTATAGATTTCATTCTGCTACACCCGAGAACAATATTCCACAGCTATTCAACCCCACAGCTGTATTTTAGACATGTTTTGATATATACATGGTTTTTGTCTCATCTTTGGGGACCACATAAAACAAATTCATAGTAAAGGACATTTTATTTTAAGTGTCTGTAGAGAAAGCTATTAACGTGTACAGGGATTTGGTAGCTGCATCAATAGCTAATCTGCCAGCCATAAGTGACTAGTAGAAAGCAGCGATGTTCGCTGTGCATCAGTAACGGCTGTGATCCACCTGGCACAGTCTGTTTTTTAAATTAAAAAGCCTCAATTTGTTCCACAGCACATACAACCCAGTTTGCTGGAAATGCTTTACAGAAGCAGGTCCGACCTGGAGACCATTTTTAGAATTATCGACAGCGACAACTCCGGTAAGTACTGATGACAAAAGACCCCCCCGCAGTATTTTGGAGAGAATAAAACATTTTGCCTCCCACGCACGTGGGCTGCTGTACTTCTGGAGTTATTATGACAACTATCAAAGTATTAATGACAGCATGATCAGAGGACACAATGGATCGAATGACACTTAGGAAAAAACTGAAAACAAATTAACAAAATTACCTGCTGATCGGTTGCTGGCCAAATCCTCAGATGTGTGCATTTGAATATAGTTTTTCCAACGGACTACCAAGCTCACCGCTTTGTTCAAATTAAATTAATCCAGGTGAAAATTTCCTACCTATTTTATGCTGGTGTTGCAGCAATATTACGTTGTGCTAATGTTACCAGGAGATAACCCTCAACAGAAATTTATATAATTTATCAATGCCATTCTCAAAATGAGAAGCTGCAGTTGATATAATCTATAGTTATAGATGAAAATATGGAACTGTACCCCGGCAATGTGTTGCAGCCTTCAGGAGGGGAGGGTGGGGAAATTAGCAAGAAAGTAATAAAAATTGTACTTGATGCTTGATGCCATGGAAGCAAAATAAAAACTGTTCATTTTCATGTCTGTGGCAGGTCTCATATCATTTGAGGAATTTAAAAAAACTTGGAAACTCCTCAGTTCTCACTTTAAGATTGAGATTAGTGACAAAGCGATTGGTGATCTGGCTCGCAGTATGGACTTCAATAAGGATGGAAGTATAGATATTAACGAGTTCCTCGAGGCTTTCCGTCTGGTCGATAAATCCAGTTCCTAGGATTGAGATGCTGGTTTGCTGATAATTCCACAAAGCGGACAATTGAGCATGGTGGAAAGGAATGAAAAGGAAGAAGATAATCTCTGTGAAGTTGTCATAGTGACAGAGGGATGGATTTACGTGAGCCTTAAAAACAAACGTAAACAAGCATACCCGATCTAAGTACAGAACTTCAGCATTTGATCCCACTGCATAGGCCTTTTCCCCAATTTTCTGGCAAATTTAGTTGTACATTTATCCAGCTGTTAAAAACACTCAGCCTGTACAACAATCATTACCTGAAAGGTTCTGTTGAAATGTGTCAGCAAACCATTTTCATATATCATTAAACACTGCACAGTTTGTTTTATTGCAAAGAATTTCAGTGCGTCAAGTACACTTAACTTGGGCCATGTTTGTATTGGATTAAATGTGTACACCAAAAACTTCTGTAGTGAAAGAAAATAGAATCCCACACTACCTATACAGCACATTAATAGCCATACTGATACAAGGAGCAGATTAATTATATCAGGGTTATTGTACATTAAATCAAATATTAGTTCATTGACATTTCCTATTTATTACTTTTCATAGCAGCTTGAACTTTATACAATGAGTTACTGTATCCATTTAACGTCATAGACCAACTGTGAGCAGGACCTAAAGAAATCCATGGGTAGAGCAACAAGAGACATGAAGCCTCCCTGAATCCATGTATGCTCGTATTGCCATCTTCTTTATATTATAAACTCAGTAAACTACAACTTCCAATTTTCTCCCTGTACTTAGGTGCAGAAATTGCCAGCAGAAGATTATAGTTACAAAGTACATAAAAAGCTTTCAAATAAGGCTCATGGAGTCATGCAAAAAGCTGGCCTGCAGCATTAACGCTTCTACTTTTTAGACACACACACACACACAAACAAAATCAAATCAGTTTTGCCTTTGTAAACCTCCAACCATTTAAAAAGAGAGAGAATCACGAACATCAACAAGCAGTTACAAAGTGATAATCTCACCGAAGGATTCAGCAAACTTTGAACTAAAATAATCGAGTAGTCATTTGAATTCCCAAGTGAGATAAGAGCCACAAAATCACGAGAAAGCCCATTCAGCTCACCAAGTCCATTCCTTACACTTAGTGGTATTTGCAATTTAGTCCATTTTGGAATTACTTATTTGATCACCTTGAGGGATGTTCTGCAAAATTTCTCCCTAACTCTCAAAAACAGTCTAGTAAAGTGCTACGGTATCTACTATTCCATTATTTGAAACTCAACATCTACTTTCCACAGTTGGCATTTCCAGGCTCTCAGTCAAACAGGAACCACTGTGTCCCATGCCCAAAGGAAATTGATTAAGACGGTGTATACACTGAAACACAATTTCTCACTCACCATAATCACTTCATTTTCTTAGACACAAAGAAATGGAGCAAATCACCTGACAACAGTCAGCAGGAAATTTCTAGCCTGGGCTAACCCACTAACAGTCCAAGAGGAAAAAGAACTGGAAGAGGCTGGGGTTGAGGAAATGTCAATGGAATAAAAAATATTGTTGTGCCCAAACAATGTCTGGATCAAACTATGAAACATTAGAAGAAGCAGATGGTTATTAAAGCAAATTGTTTATTTAGAATTTATTTCCTCTTTGCATAACTATTACAAACATTTAACACACTAAAAGTAGTTCTTCAATAGAGATCCTTGTCTGGCCTATGGCTCACAATTATCACTCCAAATACTAATGTATTGTATTGATGTATGTTTCAAAGTGACCATTATCAGGTACAAATGATACAGCACTTTAAAAACGTGTCAACTCCCCAAGAACAAATCCAATCCCCAATGCTCCTTGTGATACTATAAATATGCTTGTATGATTTTAAAAAAATAAAGTGGGCTTGTATATCCAGCACTTGTGCTTCTCTGGCATATCTAACATTAATTGTTTATCAACTCACCTTTCCAGTCTCCAGGGCTCTTATTAGGTCCAATAAAGTACACTTCAAATTTTCCACATTCATGACATATCAAGGTCACATTTTCAAACTGCATAAACTGTTCAAAAGTACTCAGAACAGTCAAGTACACTCATCAATACAAGCAAAACTCCTGATGCATGTTTTTAAAAAAATATAAACAACCCCCAATTTGTTCCTGACTTAGTCAGTACTGATATAGCCATTCCTGTTAAATGCAAGTCTGGTTATTAGCAGCGTTTAAAAAAAAAGATCTGTCCCAACCTATTGCACAGAACAGGAAAATCATCATTTTTTTACACTTTAAAAAAAATATTGTAAAGAAAAGTTAAGATATGAATCTGGAAATTACTATTTGCAGCATTAGCAGATAAATGCTCAATCTTGCAAACAGTAGTTTCTAGGCTATGGTTTTAGACATGCTAAACAATGTCAGTCACTTATCTCTGTTGCAAAGTTTTGTAACTGGCTGCTTTATGAAGGGGTTGACGCACCTTAGGGTAAACATTAGAAGCCCAAAGCTACAGAGTTTTCTGAGGTGACTGCAGTATTTAATGAAGAATGGTAACAACACTTCTTTCTCCCACCCCTACACCAAAATTCTAGTTCATGAAAATGGAGATACTATAACTTTTGTGCAGGTGGGATGAACCAAAAAAGTTTGGACAGGGACTTCTTAACTACGGTGATATTACAGAAAAGCCATCAACTGAAAAGGTCACGTCGAATATGAACACTCTCATTAAGGCCATGCTCAATTAGCTTCACATCCTCCAAATCTTCTTTCAGGACACTGATCAAATGACTCAGCCCTTCCTGCTGCAACTTCAGGTGCTAGGAAGAGAAATGAGCTACATTAGCAGACGTTCAAAATGGTGTTGGTATGTTATATGTGAGCAGAATTAGTTTTGAAGATCAGCAGGTCTATAATACCATTTTTGCTGATAACATTTTAATAGAACGTTAAAAAGCAAATTAAAATGTGAAAATTCTTCACATTGGTATAATGCTGTCTGGTTGAAACTGTCATTTTTGATATAACATTGCATAAAATTGTAATTTTACTTTCTAAAACGGCATGAAATATAAAGGACTAAGATTCTGCGGTGTCAAAATCTAATCTGCGCAATAATCACTCATATTCAAACTTCAGTATATTTTCTTTCCATGGAATTTGTTCTTGCTAATTGAGAAAAAGTTGTAGCTTTTATACCTGCTTGATTTCTCCCAAGAGATCCCCATCAACACTGTATCTCTCCTCTGATCTGACAGCTCCGACATGATTCTGCATTCTTATCTGAGACATCAGTTCGTTCAGACGGCCCTGCACATAAACATTATCATTCAAACCTTTTCCATTTCCATTTCTTAGAAACCTCCCTAATCCAGTTAGAAGTGCTCAAGGCAAACTGTTCTGGGTATATCACACTGATTTCTGGGAAGCAAGTATTTTGTACCTTAAACTGGGTTGGTGCATTTAGTTCACACTGGATAGTATCTAACTGCACACGAAGCTGCTCTTCTTCTGCCTGAATAGCATAACCAGCTTTCCTCTGGATCTCTTGTTTTATTAAAACCTAGAGAGAGAAAATAATGTAGGAACTTGAGAATTGATTATCCTTTGCAAGTCGCACAGGTAGACTTCCGTCCATCCACGATCTATGAGAATACTCACAGACCACACAAGTTTACAGCACAGAAGAAAGCATTCAGCCCATCATGTATGTGCTGGCTCTTTGCGAGACTGATTCAAAACCTTTATTTTAGATGACTGTTTATTTCTCTTTTCTTGGGTATATTTATCAAGTTTTATTTTCCTACTGGCCTGTTCTTTCCCAATAACCCTGTATCTTTGAAATCTGGCACTATTTCAAAGGAAAAAGCAGGGGAGTTCTTCCCGGTGTCCTGGCCGATACTGATCACTCAATAAACATCACTAAAAGCCCCCACAGATTATCTGGTCATTATCACATTGCTGTATGTGCAAATTGGTTGCTGTGTTTACTACATTATAACAGTGATTACACTTCGAAAAGCACTTCATTGGCTGTAAAGTATTTTGGGATGCCCTGAGGTTGTGAAAGGCACTATATAAATGCAATCTTTTTTCTTCTTGTTTATCCAATTTTCCCTTAAAAGATGCAATGTTGTCTGCCTCAACTGCTGAAAAGCATTTTCATGCTTCAAAAATCTGTTGCATAAAGAAACGTATCACAACATCCCTCTTAGTAACAATTTTAAATTGACGATTGCTCATCATTAACTCTCCAACCAGAGAAAAAAGTCTTTCCCTATTCCCCCTACCAAAGTATTTCATAATTTTTATCTACCTGCACTCACACTTTCAAGGAATTATTATTTGAACCCATAGGTCTCTCTGTGCATCCACATCTTTCCATTGTGTGTTTTTCTCCCAAAATACACTGCCTCATAGTTATCCATATAAAATTGTTTTTGCCCATTCTGCTTATCTAACTATGTCCTTCCAGGGTCTTTTACAGTCCTCCTCACTGTTTGCCAAACCTCTTTTTTGTCACTAGCAACTTTCGATATTGTACTCTTTGTGCCCAAGTCCAAATCATCTATCTATCTATATATATATAAAATAGTGGTGCCTGTCTGTCTGCGTGCCTGTCCGGGCATCACTCAAAAGTTATAGAGCGTACCGACACATATGTTCTATCAAAAGAAAGGTTATGATTAGGAGGGTGTCCTAGGCGTATTTACTTTTTGGTCAGACAAAAATTGTTCGGACAGTAGACAAAAAACGTACAAAATTCCGCTCATTAGCGGTTGGCCAATCATACGGGGGAAATCCGCTCATTAGCATTGACTGACGTGAAGGTTGACCAATCCTACGGGGGGAGCGCGCTGCATCACGGGGGGGCGTTTCATGGCGTTTGTGGGCGGGGCCTAATCCTTCAAACTGAAAAGCAAGCGGCGGCCATTGTTGTTTGTGATGGAGCAACTCTGCCTCTGTCCGACCATGGGCCCCAGTCCCACCCTCACCCTCCTCCTTCTCTCAGCTTTCTCCCCTCTCTCCTGTCACCCCGGCCTCTCCGCTTGCGGGTTGTTTGCATCCACGGTGGATGAGCTGCCTGCAGGCCTCAGGCTCTCCTCACCAGCCACGCCCGAGCTAGGCACCGCCCGTCCCGCTGGGCCCGATTCCAAACCAGCGGCCCGTCATCGCCGCCATCTTGGTAAAGGCTGGCCTCCTCCTTCTCTCCGCTTTCTCCCCTCTCTCCTGTCACCCGGGCCTCTCCGCTCTGCAGGATGTCACTGCCGAGCTCTTCGGGTCGGAGGGAGCGGGAGCTCAGCGCGGGTGACTCGGGCCGGGCCTCAGGCGCTACGCCGCCCACGGGGTC
Source organism: Somniosus microcephalus (assembly GCF_052327205.1). Classification (NCBI taxonomy): domain Eukaryota; kingdom Metazoa; phylum Chordata; class Chondrichthyes; order Squaliformes; family Somniosidae; genus Somniosus; species Somniosus microcephalus. Next base: position 155,469,558 of record NC_140988.1, read on the forward strand.
TCCGCCGCTTTCTCCCCTCTCTCCTGTCACCCCGGCCTCGCGGAAGTAGGAGCAGCGATGATGGGCCGGCGGGGAATAAGCTGCTGCTCGGGGCCGCGGTCGCTGCCCTTCGCCCGGAGGCTCGCCTACTTTTGACGGCCATTTCAAGCGGCTGTGCCGGCGCCGGGTGCTGGAGCCTCTGCTCCGCTGCGGGGCTGCACCGACCGGCGCCCGGGCTCGCTCTCGCTCGGGCCGCCGCACCATGGCGCTATGCATTCAAATCCAGATAATTGGGGAAACAGTTTATCCGCAGTCGAGGTTTTATATTTAAGTGTTGTGTTTGGATCAGAGATTCCACACAACAGGAGTGAATGGGGTGCGGGGAGGGAGGGCTGCAAGCTTCTACTGGAATTATGCTTGGACAGCGTCTGAGTTCATGAAGCCAGCCAAAGATAACTGTGTTCCTTAAGAATATTTCTTATTTGAAGATATTACTGTTGGATTTTTCCAATTTTTGAGAAAAACATTTTCATAAGTTAAAACCAGACTCTGTTTCCACAGACCCTAATTACAAGAAAAATTGGGCCTATCAAGGAGCCAGTTAAATAATCTTGACCTGTGTCTTCATTAATTCCAATTCTTCTCAAAATTGGGGTTTGTTTCCCCAATTTTCTCCTTTTACTCTCCTGAAGGCACTAACTCCTGCTGGAGCACAGATCCATAGGCACTCTGTGCTGCAATGAAGTGGCTCTACTTCACATGTCAGCCTTGACAGAGTGTCGTCAGGCTATTCAGTTGTGAACTGTATTGAGCCCGAGCCCCCTTTCCTCCCCATACCCCACTTTCCTCCCCATTTCCCCCAAACACCCTTTCCCACCCTTCCCTCCCTCTCTCTCTCTCCCTCTCTCTCTCCTTCCCTCTCTCTCTCCTCTCCTCTCTCTCCTCCCTCTCTCTCCTTCCCTCTCTCTCTTCCCTCTCTCTCTCTTCCCTCTCTCTCTCTCCTTCCCTCTCTCCTTCTCCTTCCCCCCCTCTCTCTCCCCCCTCTCCTTCCACCCTCTCTCTCCTTCCCCCTCTCTCTCTCTCCTCTCTCCCTTCCCCCCTTCTCTCTCCTTCCCCCTCTCTCTCTCTCTCTCCTTCCCCTCTCTCTCTCTCTCCTTCCCCCTCTCTCCTCTCTCTCCTTCCCCCTCTCTCTCCTTCCCCCTCTCTCTCTCTCCTTCCCGCCCTCTCTCTCTCCTTCCCCCTCTCTCTCTCTCTCTCTCTCTCTCCTTCCCCCCTCTCTCTCCTTCCCCCCCTCTCTCTCTCCTTCCCCCTCTCTCTCTCTCTCCTTCCCTCTCTCTCCTTCCCTCTCTCTCTCTCCTTCCCCCCTCTCTCTCTCTCCTTCCCCCCTCTCTCTCTCTCCTTCCCTCTCTCCTCCTCTCTCTCTCCTTCCCCCCTCTCTCTCCTTCCCCCCCTCTCTCTCTCTCTCTCCTTCCCCCTCTCTCTCTCCTTCCCCCCCCTCTCTCTCTCTTTCCCCCTCTCTCTCTCTCCTTCCCCCTCTCTCTCTCCTTCCCCCTCTCTCTCTCTCCTTCCCCCCCTCTCTCTCCTTCCCCCCCTCTCTCTCCTTCCCCCCCTCTCTCTCTCTCTCTCTCCTTCCCCCTCTCTCTCTCCTTCCCCCCCTCTCTCTCTCTTTCCCCCTCTCTCTCTCTCCTTCCCCCTCTCTCTCTCTCCTTCCCCCTCTCTCTCTCTTTCCCCCTCTCTCCTTCCCCCCCTCTCTCTCTCTCCTTCCCCCTCTCTCTCTCTCTCTCTCCTTCCCCCTCTCTCCTTCCCCCCTCTCTCTCTCCTTCCCCCCCTCTCTCTCTCCTTCCCCCCCTCTCTCTCTCCTTCTCTCTCTCTCCTTCCCCCCTCTCTCTCCTTCCCCCCCTCTCTCTCTCTCCTTCCCTCTCTCTCTCTCTCTCTCCTTCCCCCCCTCTCTCTCTCCTTCCCTCTCTCTCTCTCTCCTTCCCCCCCTCTCTCTCTCCTTCCCCCCCTCTCTCTCTCCTTCCCCCTCGCTCTCTCTCCTTCCCCCCTCTCTCTCCTTCCCCCTCTCTCTCTCTCCTTCCCCCTCTCTCTCTCTCCTTCCCCCTCTCTCTCTCTCTCCTTCCCCCTCTCTCTCTCTCCTTCCCCCTCTCTCTCTCTCTCCTTCCCCCTCTCTCTCTCTCCTTCCCCCTCTCTCTCTCTCTCCTTCCCCCTCTCTCTCTCTCTCCTTCCCCCTCTCTCCTTCCCCCCCTCTCTCTCTCCTTCCCCCCCTCTCTCTCTCCTTCCCCCTCTCTCTCTCTCCTTCCCCCTCTCTCTCTCTCCTTCCCCCTCGCTCTCTCTCTCCTTCCCCCCCCTCTCTCTCCTTCCCCCCTCTCTCTCTCTCTCCTTCCCCCCTCTCTCTCTCTCCTTCCCCCCTCTCTCTCTCTCTCTCCTTCCCCCCTCTCTCTCTCTCTCTCTCCTTCCCCCCTCTCTCTCTCTCTCCTTCCCCCCTCTCTCTCCTTCCCCCCTCTCTCTCTCTCTCTCTCCTTCCCCCTCTCTCTCTCCTTCCCCCTCTCTCCCCTTCCCCCTCTCTCCTTCCCCCCCTCTCTCTCTCTCCTTCCCCCCCTCTCTCTCTCTCCTTCCCCCTCTCTCTCTCTCTCTCTCCTTCCCCCTCTCTCTCCTTCCCCCCTCTCTCTCTCTCCTTCCCCCCCTCTCTCTCTCCTTCTCTCTCTCCTTCCCCCCTCTCTCTCCTTCCCCCCCTCTCTCTCTCTCCTTCCCCCTCTCTCTCTCTCTCCTTCCCTCTCTCTCTCCTTCCCCCTCGCTCTCTCTCCTTCCCCCCTCTCTCTCCTTCCCCCCTCTCTCTCCTTCCCCCTCTCTCTCTCTCTCCTTCCCCCTCTCTCTCTCCTTCCCCCTCTCTCTCTCTCCTTCCCCCTCTCTCCTTCCCCCCCTCTCTCTCTCTCCTTCCCCCTCTCTCTCTCTCTCTCTCTCCTTCCCCCCTCTCTCTCTCCTTCCCCCCTCTCTCTCTCTCTCTCCTTCCCCCTCTCTCTCTCTCTCCTTCCCTCTCTCTCTCCTTCCCCCTCGCTCTCTCTCCTTCCCCCCTCTCTCTCCTTCCCCCCTCTCTCTCCTTCCCCCCCTCTCTCTCCTTCCCCCTCTCTCTCTCTCTCCTTCCCCCTCTCTCTCTCCTTCCCCCTCTCTCTCTCTCCTTCCCCCTCTCTCCTTCCCCCCCTCTCTCTCTCTCT
>NC_140988.1:155473248-155594925 GCF_052327205.1 Somniosus microcephalus
TCCCCTTCCCCCCTTCACCCCCTTTCTCCCCCCTCCCCCACTCTCTCCTCTCTCCCCTTCCCCCCCTCCCCCTCCTCTCTCCCTTCCCCCCTCCTCCCCCCTCTCTCTTCCCCGCTCTCTCCCCTTCCCCTCTCTCTCCCCTTCCCCGCTCTCTCTCCCCTTCCCCCTCCCTCTCTCTCTCTCTCCCTTCCCCCTCCCCCTCTCTCCCCCCTTCCCCCTCCCCCTCTCTCATCCCCTTCCCCCCTCCCCTCTCTCCTTCCCCTCTCTCCCTTCCCCGCTCTCTCTCCCCCTTCCCCCCCCACTCCCCTTCCCCCCTCCCTCTCCCCCTCCCCCTCTCTCCCCCTCTTCCCCCTCCCCTCTCCCCTTCCCCCCCTCTCTCCCCCTTCTCTCTCCTCCCCTCCTCTCTCTCTCTCTCCCCTTCCCCCTCTCTCCCCTTCCCCCCCTCTCCCCTCCCTCTCCCCCTTCCCCCTCTCTCCTTCCCCCTCTCTCCCCTTCCCCTCTCTCTCCCCCTCCCCTCTCTCCCCTTCCCCTCTCTCCCCCCTCCCCCCTCTCTCTCCTCCCCTCTCTCTCCCCTTCCCCCCTCTCCCTCCCCCTTCCCCCTCCCTCCCCCCCCTCCCCCCTCCCTCCCCCCCTCCCCCTCTCCCCTTCCCCCTCCCCCTCTCCCTTCCCCCTCCCTCTCCCCTTCCCCCCTCTCCCCTTCCCCCTCTTTCCCCCTCTCTCTCCCTTCCCCCTCCCCTTCCCCCTCTCCCCCCTCCCTCTCCCCCCTCCCCTTCCCCCTCCCTCTCCCTCCCCCCTCCCTCTCCCCTTCCCCCTCCCTCCCCTTCCCCCTCCTCCTCCTCTCTCTCCCCTTCCCCTCTCTCCACCTCTCTCTCCCTTCCCCTCTCTCCACTTCCCCCTCCCCCTCTCTCTCCCCTTCCCCCTCCTCCTCTCTCTCCCTTCCCCCTCATCCACTTCCCCCTCCCCCTCTCTCCCCTTCCCCCCTCTCTCTCCCCTTCCCCCTCTCTCTCTCCTTCCCCCCTCTCTCTCCTTCCCCTCTCTCTCTCCCTTCCCCCCCTCTCTCTCTCTTCCCCCCCTCTCTCTCCTTCCCCCCTCTCTCTCCTTCCCCCCCTCTCTCTCCTTCCCCCCTCTCTCTCCTTCCCCCCCCTCTCTCTCCTTCCCCCCCTCTCTCTCCTTCCCCCCCCTCTCTCTCCTTCCCCCCCTCTCTCTCCTTCCCCCCCTCTCTCTCCTTCCCCCCCTCTCTCTCCTTCCCCCCTCTCTCTCCTTCCCCCCCTCTCTCTCCTTCCCCCCCTCTCTCTCCTTCCCCCCCTCTCTCTCTCTCTCCCTCCTTCCCCCTCTCTCTCTCTCTCCTTCCCATACAGACAGGCAAACTCATTTATATATATATATAAAATTATTTGTACTTTTTTCATAACAACATGCCCTCAAAAAACCCTCGGCACCACCGGGCACTCCAGCTAGTTAATATACAAAAGTAGACCCAGAACTGACCTCTGGGATTCCACACTTCAACCCGAGCAACATTGATTAATGTTAACCCTCTGTGTTCTTTCTGTCAATCCACTTTCTATCTGTGCTAGCACACTTCCTCGTACATCACATACCAGAATTTTTGTTACAAACCTGAGACTCTGCAAAATTAAATTCTGAACACAATCTGCTAAATAAATTACCACTGTATAAATATTCTCATAAAAAGAGAAATAAACAGTCATCTAAAATAAAATAGCAAAATACTGGAAATCTGAAATAACAACAGAAAATGCTGGAAACACTCAGGCAGCATCTGTGGAGAGAGAAACAGGGTTAACGTTTCAGGTCGATGACCCTTCGTCAGAAGACCATCTTAAATAAAAGGTGTCTGCAATTATTGGGTAAAACAAGATGGAGGTTCTATTACGATCGCAACTTTCACACATTCATTTGTGCCATGCTGTCGTGGTATGGAGTTATTAATGACCAGTGACAAAGATATGAATCATTTGTCAGAAATAAAAACAGAAAATGTTGGAAATATACAACATCTGCCGAGAAAAGATAGCTGGGTTCTGATGAAAAATTACACACCTGAACTGCCATAACCAGTTTTTTCTCTATAAAGTTGCTGACTGACATGCTGTGTATTTCCAGCATATCCCTTTTATTTTGCCGTTTCTCAGGGACTTGATCTGAATTCAATCCTCTGCTAACATTTACAGTCAGGCTTCATATGCCCTTCAAATTACTGATCTTGACTGGACTATCCAGTACAGCACTGCTCATGAGGTGAGGTGCTGGTCTGAAGAGAACTAACTTAATTACACAGCAAACTGAGGCCCCAGTCATCCATCCAGGCCCAAAGACAGTGCAGAGAAGAGAGCAGAGGGTGATTCTCTGTCTCAGGGAAGAGCTATGATGAACGACTTGATAGCCGAAGGCTCTCCAGGCTTGGAAAGTGACGCATAAAATAGAATAGTAGCATGGATAGAGGATTGGTTAACGGATAGTAAATACAGAGTAGGGATAAATGGGTCATTTTCCAGTTGGCAGGCTGTAACTAATGGGGTGCCGCAAGGATCAGTGCTTGGGCCTCAGCTATTTACAATCTATATCAATGACTTAATGAAGGGACCAAGTGCAATGTATCCAAGTTTGCTGACGACACAAAGCTAGGTGGGAAAGTAAACTGAGGAGGACACAAAGAGCCTGCAAAGGGATATAGACAGGTTAATTGAGTGGGCAATAATGTGGCAGATGGAGTATAATGTGGGGAAATGTGAGGCTATTCACTTTGGTAGGAAGAATAGAAAAATAGAAACTTTTTAAACGGTGAGAAACTATTAAATGTTGGTGTTCAGAGAGATTTGGGTGTCCTCGTGCAAGAAACAGAGTTAGCATGCAAGTGCAGCAAGCAATTAGGAAGACAAATGGCATGTTTCTTGCAAGGGGGTTGGCATAAAAGAGTAAGGAAGTCTTACTACAATTGTACTTGGTTTTGGTGAGACCACACCTGGAGTACTGTGCACAGTTTTTGTAGTGTATGTACCTTTAAGAAGAACTATGTTTTTGAAGCCCCTGTATACTGTAGTACCAGTAGTGACCACTCGGGTATATAAGCCTGTGTAGCGTCTTGTGTAGTTAGTTCACCTCCAGACTTTGTTCAGTAAACACTTGTTAAATCAACTCCTGCATTCCGTGTCTCCATTAACACACGGATCTAACAGTGGCGACGAGTTAGAAACGAACTTACCTGCAATTCAGCAGCACCTCAAGGAGATCGATTCCTCAGACGAAGGTCGAAGCCAGAAGCAAGAAAAAAAACAAACTGTGGTTTCACCAGCTAAACAGGCTGGTGGCAGGTAGTGCACTGATCCTTCCTGGGCTGCGGCGGGCTAGAGCTTGATCGGGTGGCTCTGCAACAGGGCCGGGCAGCGAGTCGGGAAGCAGAAGCAAAGAGAGAGGGTGGAGCACTCAGGGCGCGGCCGGTGCTGCAAAGCAGGTCGGCGTTCGGACCGAGCAGAGGGAGGGGAAAGTCCCAGAGGGTCCGCTCCACGACGGGAACGGTTCTCCAAGTAACGGAGAAACGATTGAAGCGATATATAAAAAAAAATAGAAATACCGCGAAAAGCTGCAGGTCGCAACGGGAACCGCGGAGAACAGCGTTGGCAGCAGCGGCAGCGGCGTGAAAGCGCGGGAGGCGCCATCTTAACTCGGCAGGGAAGAAAGAAAAGCGCGGGAGGCGCCATTTTGATCCATCGGGGACGGAAGAAAAGCGCGGGAAGCGCCATTTTAGATTTTCAAGATGCCGAAGACTGGCAATATTACTGCTTTCGATAGTGATATAGAAGATTGGACCACATATAGAGTCATAGAGTTATACAGCACGGATAGAGGCCCTTCGGCTCATCGTGTCCGCGCCGGCCATCAAGCCCTGTCTAATCTAATCCCATATTCCAGCATTTGGTCCGTAGCCTTGTATGCTGTGGCATTTCAAGTGCTCATCCAAATGCTTCTTAAATGTTGTGAGGGTTCCTGCCTCCACAACCCTTTCAGGCAGTGAGTTTCAAATTCCAACCACCCTCTGGTGAAAAAGTTCTTTCTCAAATCCCCTCTAAACCTCCCGCCCTTTACCTTGAATCTATGCCCCCTAGTTATTGACCCCTCTACTAAGGGAAAAAGCTCCTCAGCATCCATCCTATCTATGCCCCTCATAATTTTGTACACCTCAATCATGTCCCCCCTCAGCCTCCTCTGCTCCAAGGAAAACAAACCCAATCTGCCCAGTCTCTCTTCATAGCTGAAGCGCTCCAGCCCTGGTAACATCCTGGTGAACCTCCTCTGCACCCTCTCCAACGCGATCACATCCTTCCTGTAGTGTGGCGACCAGAACTGCACACAGTATTCCAGCTGTGGCCTAACCAGTGTTTTATACAGCTCCATCATAACCTCCTTGCTCTTATATTCAATGCCTCGGCTAATGAAGGCAAGTATCCCATATGCCTTTTTTACCACCTTATCCACCTGTTCCGCCGCCTTCAGGGATCTGTGTACTTGCACACCCAGATCCCTCTGACCCTCCGTCTTGCCTAGGGTCTTACCATTCATTGTGTATTCCCTTGCCTTGTTAGTCCCCCCAAAGTGCATCACCTCGCACTTTTCCGGGTTAAATTCCATTTGCCACTGTTCCGCCCATCTGACCAACCCATCTATATCGTCCTGCAGACTGAGGCTACCCTCCTCGCTATTTACCACCCTACCAATTTTTGTATCATCCGCGAACTTACTGATCATACCTTTTACATTCATATCCAAGTCATTAATGTAGACCACAAACAGCAAGGGACCCAGCACCGATCCCTGTGGTACCCCACTGGCCACAGGCTTCCAGTCACAAAAACAACCTTCGACCATCACCCTCTGCCTTCTGCCACTAAGCCAGTTTTGTATCCAATGTGCCAAGGCACCCTGGATTCCATGGGCTCTTACCTTCTTGACCAGTCTCCTGTGCGGGACTTTATCGAAGGCCTTACTGAAATCCATGTATACCACATCCACTGCGTTACCCTCATCCACACACCTAGTCACCCCCTCAAAAAATTCAATCAAATTAGTCAGACATGATCTTCCCTTGACAAAGCCATGTTGACTATCCCTGATTAATCCTTGCCTCTCCAAGTGGAGACAAATTTTGTCCCTCAGAATTTTTTCCAATAATTTTCCTACCACTGATGTTAGGCTCACTGGCCTGTAGTTCCCCGGTTTTTCCCTACTTCCCTTCTTGAATAATGGTACTACATTAGCGGTTCTCCAGTCCTCTGGCACATCCCCTGTGGCCAGAGAGGTCCTGAATATATGTGTTAGAGCCCCCGCAATCTCTTCCTTTGCCTCACACAGCAGCCTGGGATACATTTCATCCGGGCCTGGGGATTTATCCATTTTTAGGCCAGCTAAAACCGCCAATACCTCCTCCCTCTCGATGTTAATATGTTCGAGCATATCACAGTCCCCCCACCCGTCTACATCGTCCTTCTCCATAGTGAAAACAGATGCAAAAAATTCATTTAGAACCCCTCCTACATCTTCCGGCTCCACACACAGATTGCCACTTTTGTCCCTAATGGGCCCTATTTTTTCCCTAGTTATCCTCTTACCCTTAATATACTTATAAAACATCTTAGGATTTTCCTTTATTTTGCTCGCCAGTGTTATTTCATGGCCCCTCCTTGATCTCCTAATTTCTTTTTTAAGTATCCCCCTGCACTTTTTGTACTCCTCTAGGGCTTCCTCCGTCTTTAGCCTTTTGTATCTGCCAAAAGCCCTCCTTTTTTTCCTAATCCATTCCCGTATATCCCCTGACATCCAAGGTTCCCTGTGGTTTTTGGAACCACCCTTGACCTTTACGGGAACATGTTGCCATTGTATGATCTCAATCTCCCTTCTGAAAGCCTCCCATTGCTCCGATGCGGATTTTCCTACAAGTAGCTGATCCCAGTCCATTTTGGCCAGATCCTGCCTTATCCTATTAAAATCGGCCTTCCCCCAATTTAGAACCTTTATTTCCGGCCCATCCATGTCCTTTTCCATGACCACCTTAAATCTTACCATATTATGGTCACTGTCACCAAAGTGCTCACCTACTAGCACTTTTTCCACTTGGCCAGCCACATTCCCTAGAATTAGGTCCAGTACCACCCCCTCTCTTGTAGGACTTTCTACATGCTGGCTCAAAAAGCTCTCCTGGATGCACTTTAAGAATTCTACACCCTCTGAGCCTTTCACACTCTGACTATCCCAGTTAATATTGGGGAAGTTGAAATCCCCCATTATTATTACCCTATTATTTGCACATTTCTCTGAGATTTGCCTACATATCTGTTCCTCTATCTCCCCCTGACTGTTTGGAGGCCTATAGTACACTCCCAGCAAAGTGCTTGCCCCCTTTTTGTTTTTAAGCTCCACCCATATGGCCTCATTAGAGGAACCTGCTAATATATCATCCCTCCTTACTGCAGTAATTGACTCCTTAATTAATATTGCGACACCCCCTCCTCTTATACCTCCCCCTCTGTCTCGCCTGAAGATTCTGTACCCCGGAATATTGAGCTGCCAGTCTTGCTCCTCCCTCAACCATGTCTCCGTGATAGCAACAATATCATACTCCCATGTGTTTATCAACACCTTCAGTTCATCCACCTTATTTGCAAGACTCCTTGCATTAAAATAGATGCCATCCAGCCTTGCCCTTATGTGTTTGCCCTGTCTACCAAGCTGACTTGTTTTTTTCTCTATAATTGGCAGCACATCACCCCCTATTTCAGCTCCCCTCTGTATCCCATCCCCCTGCCAAGTTAGTTTAAACCCCCCCCAACAGTGCTAGCAAACCTCCCCGCAAGGATATTTGTCCCGCTCTGGTTCAGGTGCAACCCGTCCGACTTGTACAAGTCCCACCTTTCCCAGAAGCAGGCCCAGTGATCCAGGAAAGTAAAACCCTCCCCCCTACACCAACTCCTTAGCCACGCATTCATCTGCTCTATCCTCCCATTCCTATACTCACTAGCACGTGGCACTGGGAGTAATCCAGAGATTACAACCTTTGAGGTCCTGCTCTTTAATCTGTTACCTAGCTCCCTAAATTCTTGATGCAGGACCTCATCTCCCTTCCTTCCTATGTCGTTGGTCCCAATGTGGACCATGACCTCTGGCTGCTCCCCCTCCCCCTTAAGAATGCCCTGCAGCCGCTCAGTGACATCCCTGACCCTGGCCCCAGGGAGGCAACAAACTATCCTGGAGTCACGTTTGCGGCCACAGAAACGCCTATCTGTTCCCCTTACGATAGAATCCCCTACCACTATTGCTCTCCCACTCTTTTTCCTCCCTTCCTGAGCAGCAGAAGCCTCCCTGGTGCCAGGACGCTGGCGGCTGCTGCTGCCTTCCCCTGGTAAGTCATCCCCCTCAACAGTATCCAACTTGGTATACTTGTTTGAAAGGGGGATGTCCGCAGGGGTTCCCTGCACTACCTGCCTGCCTTTGTTGCTCCGCCTGATGGTCACCCCCTGTGCAGCCCTACCCTGAGGCGTGAACAGCTCGCTAAACGTGCTATCCACGAGCCTCTCAGCATCGCGCATGCTCCAAAATTCATCCACCCGCAGCTCGAGCGCCGTAATGCGGTCTACAAGTAGCTGCAGCTGGATGCATTTCCCGCACACATGGTCGTCAGGGACACTGGCCGCGTCCCTGACTTCCCACATGGAGCAAGAGGAGCAGAACACGGGTCTGAACTCTCCTGCCATGACTTACTCCTTTAATTAATTTAAAAATGTATTCAATACCCCAGTTACAGGTATACTCTAGGGCGCTTTATTTACCAACTGTCCCCACTACACCAGAGACCCTAGAAATTTAACACCACAGAAGTCAAGCTTGTATTGAAAAGAGAGAAATACTCACCAACCAATCACTTACCTGCTCCCTGGTGACGTCACACTCTGATTACTTTTTACCTCTCTCCCCGCTGCTGAGTTGGTGTGCCTCGCTGCTCTCCGGTTTTTATACCGGGCTCCGACTCACTGCTCCCGCTGGTCCCGACTGGTCTCGGGCCTCGCTGCTCTCCGGTTTTTATACCGGGCTCCGACTCACTGCTCCCGTGGAAAGAGTGGAGGTATATTGCAAGGCGAATGAAGTAGCGGATGATAAAAAGGCATCTGTACTTCTAAATCTGATGGGCGCAAGGACATACGGGCTGTTACGAAACTTGTTCACTCCAGCCAAACCGATGGACAAGAATTTTAAGGAGATTGTTGATACCTTACAGGAGCACTTAAACCCAACACCGCTGCCGATAGCGGAACGATTCAAATTCTTCAGGAGGAATCAGCACAAGAATGAAAGTAACGCTGATTACCTCACCGAATTACGAAAGCGGTCAAAGCACTGCCAATTCGGGGCAGGACTGGCAGATTCTCTACGAGACAAATTCGTCTGCGGTCTCCTAAGCGAAGGAATACAGACAAGACTACTTTCTGAGAAAGATTTGACACTGGACAAGGCTTTCAGTGTGGCTGTATCATACGAAGCAGCAGCAAGAGGAGCTGCAGAGATACAGCAAAAGCCACAGGACTTCGGCACCCATGAAATGACACGGGGTTTCGAGAGATGTTATCGCTGCGGCAGATCCACCCATGACCAGAAGGACTGCTGGTTCAATGACAAAGCATGCAGGCAATGCGGAAAGATGGGACACATTGCACGTGTATGCAGATCTGGAAAGAAATCCGCTGACAGTAAAAAGGTCAATAAGGAAAAGTACAGAAAGGTACAAATGATGACGGACAGTAGCTCCGAAGACCAGAAGAGCGATAGCGACTCCGGAAACAAGAGACTAAGCCGTCTCAAATTACATAATGTAATTGCCAAAGAAGATTACCAGACCATTTGGGTTACCCTCACGATAGCGGGGTCCCCAGTCAAAATGGAGCTAGATACAGGATCAGCTCTGACCGTCATGAGTCGATGGGATTACGAGTGGCTATTTCCGCATATACCTTTGAAAGACTCATCCATTATCTTGAAGACATATATGGGGCAGAAAGTATACCCCAGAGGGAAAATAAGGGTGCCTGTTGTATACAACGGCAAGGAAATACAGAAGTTGTATTTATACGTTCTGCAAGAAGGTGGTCCACCGTTGTTGGGACGTGAATGGATCAGAAAGATACGTTTAGACTGGCATTCCATTCAGGCACTGACGGTGACCAGTAAGGAAAAAAACGATGACGTCATACCTGGACGATTAAAAGAAATCTTGGCTAACGCCAAAGAAGTGTTTCAACAGGAACTAGGAACCCTGAAAGGCGCCACCGCCTCAATAAAAGTGGAAGATGCGGCAATTCCCAAGTTTTTTAAGGCAAGGCCGGTGCCATACGCAATTCGTCCAGCCGTCGAGGCAGAGCTGGAGAATTTGGAAAAAGCAGGCGTGTTATCCAAGGTAGATTGGAGCGAGTGGGCAACACCCATCGTCCCGGTCATGAAGAAAACATTGAATAATGATAAATCTGAAGAACAGAGAAAAGTTCGCATCTGTGGGGACTTCAAGGTGACTGTAAACCCGGTTCTTCACACGGTACAGTAGGATAGAGGATATTTTCGCCTCACTATCCGGAGGGAAACGTTTCACCAAAATTGACTTAGCACAGGCATATCTACAGATGGAGGTTGAGGAGGCCTCTAAAAAGTATCTCACGATAAATACACACAAAGGCCTGTACCAGTACAATCGACTGGTTTTCGGAGTGGCATCAGTTCCGGCTATCTGGCAAAGAGCTATGGAGCAAGTCCTGCAAGGGATTCCGGGGACTCAATGCTACCTAGACGACATCCTTGTAACAGGAGAAAACGACAACGAGCACCTTGCCAACTTGGAGCAGGTGCTCATGAGGCTGAGAGAACGGGGCCTACGAGCAAATCGCCCCAAGTGCGAATTTTTCCAGAAACAAATTGATGCGCTATTAATTACTCAAAAGACTGAGGTTAAGCGAGTAACTAACAGGCTTTTATTAACAAGAGAATGAAGGTGTGCCTCGAGTGGTCGACCAGTCCAGAATACAGAGGGACTGTGGAGCAGTCACCTTTATACCTGGACTCGTGGGAAGAGTCAGCTGAGGCATGTACACAGTGGAATACAAACACCCACACAGGCAGGTATAACAGTGGTTTACCACATTCACCCCTTGTTTAAAAATGAGTCCGGCGGGATGAAGTGTGTTAAAAATTTGTGTATTGGAGTCTCTCCGGAGGTCTTGTCTGCCACTGTGATCGACGTGGCGACGGCAGGGGTAGTGAAGCTTCGGGCGTCGAGTCCCGCGTAGGCTGGGGCACTGGTGTATAGTCCTCGTGGGTGTCGAGCGGGTCGCGGGGCCCAGGCGTGCCGTCTGCTGGGGTTGGATATTGGATCTGGGGGGGGGGGGGGTGGTGGTAGTGGGTTACTGGGGCCCCCGAGGGTGCGAGGTCTCGTATGGAGACTGTGTCCTCCCGCCCGTCCGGGTATGCAATGTAAGCATACTGGGGGTTGGTGTGGAGGAGGTCGACCCTCTCGACCAGGGGGTCCATTTTATGGGTCCTCACATGTCTTCTCAGTAGGACCGGCCCTGGGGACGTCAGCCATGGCAGTAGCGATGTCCCCGATGTGGACTTCCTTGGGAAGACAAACATTTTCTCATGAGGGGTGGCGTTAGTGGCAGTGCAGAGCAGTGACCGAATAGAGTGGAGCGCATCGGGGAGCACATCCTGCCAGCGGGAGGTCGGAAGGCCCCTAGACTTTAAGGCTAGCAGGGCGGCCTTCCAAACTGTCGCATTCTCTCTTTCCACCTGTCCGTTCCCCCGGGGGTTGTAACTGGTGGTCCTGCTTGTGGCAATACCCCTAGCGAGCAGGTACTGGCGGAGTTTGTCGCTCATAAACGATGAGCCCCGGTCGCTATGGATATAGCTGGGGAAACCGAACAGGGTGAAGAGGTCGTTCAGACATTTAATGACCGTGGCACTGGTCATGTCCAGGCAGGGGATGGCGAACGGGAAACGGGAGTACTCATGAATAATGTTGAGGAAGTACACATTGCGGTCGGAGGAGGGGAGAGGCCCTTTAAAATCAACGCTCAGGCGCTCGAAGGGGCGAGTGGCTTTTATCAGGTGGGCCCTGTCTGGTCTATAAAAGTGCGGTTTGCACTCAGCGCAGACTTGGCAGTTCCTGGTCATGGTCCTGACCTCCTCAATGGAGTAAGGCAGGTTGCGGGCCTTGATGAAGTGGAAGAACCTAGTGACCCCCGGGTGGCAGAGGTCATTGTGGAGGGACCGCAGTCTATCGATCTGCGCGCTGGCGCAGGTGCCACGCGATAGAGCATCCGGGGGTTCATTGAGCTTCCCGGGCCGGTACAAGATCTCGTAATTGTAGGTGGAAAGTTCGATTCTCCACCTCAAGATCTTGTCGTTTTTGATTTTGCCCCTCTGCTTGTTGTTAAACATAAAAGCAACTGAACGCTGGTCAGTGAGCAGGGTAAATCGTTTTCCGGCCAGGTAGTGCCTCCAATGACGCACAGCCTCCACAATAGCCTGGGCCTCCTTCTCAACAGCAGAGTGTCTGGTCTCCGGGCCCTGGAGGGTTCGTGAAAAGGCCACGGGTCTCCCCGCCTGATTAAGGGTAGCGGCCAGGGCAAAGTCGGACGCGTCGCTTTCCACCTGGAAGGGGATGGATTCGTCCACTGCGTGCATGGTGGCTTTGGCAATGTCTTCCTTGATACGGTGGAAGGCTAAGCGGGCCGCTACCGTCAAGGGAAAAGAGGTGGACTTGATCAGCGGACGGGCCTTGTCCGCATAGTAGGGGACCCACTGGGCGTAATAGGAGAAAAACCCTAGGCACCTCTTCAGGGCCTTGAGGCAGTGGGAGTTCCATAAGGAGACGCATCCGGTCGGGGTCGGGACCGATGACTCCGTGTTCCACAACACAGCCAAGGATGGTGAGGCGGGTTGTGCGGAATATGCACTTCTTGTTATACGTCAGGTTCAGGAGTTGGGCGGTGCAGAGGAATTTTTCGGGTTTGCGTCATGGTCCTGCAAGTCATGGCCGCAGATGGTCACATTGTCCAGATATGGGAAAGTGGCCTGCAACGCATTTTGATCGACCATCCGGTCCATCTCCCTTTGGAAGACGGAGACCCCGTTGGTGACGCCAAAGGGAACCCTAAGGAAGTGATAGAGGCGGCCGTTTGCCTCAAAGGCAGTATACTGGCGGTCCTCAGGGCGGATAGGGAGCTGGTGGTACGCTGATTTCAGGTCAATGGTCGAGAAGACGCGGTACTGCGCGATCTGGTTGACCATATCAGCTATGCGGGGGAGTGGGTAAGCGTCCAGCAGGGTGTAGCGATTTATTGTCTGGCTGTAGTCGATGACCAGGCGCTGCTTCTCGCCGGTCTTAACGACCACAACCTGGGCTCGCCAGGGGCTGGTGCTGCCCTCAATAATCCCCTCCTTCAGGAGCCGCTCCACTTCGGTTTTAATGAAAACCCTGTCCCCGGCACTGTATCGCCTGCTCTTTGTGGCGATGGGCTTGCAGTCGGGGGTGAGGTTAGCAAACAGTGGGCGGGGGGGGGGGGGGTGACTCTGAGTGTGGAGAGGTTGCACCTGGTGCGCGGCGGGCAGTTTGGAAGCTGCTGGCTGCGGACTGTGAGTGGGGGGAGGGGTCCACCGTACGCCATCGTAACACTTTTAAGGTGGCACTGAAAATCTAACCCCAGTAGAACGGCAGCGCAGAGGTGGAGCAGGACCAGAAGTTTAAAATTATCGTACACAGTCCCGTCTACTAAGAGTGTCACCACGCAGTAGCCGCCAATGTCCGCCGACTGGGACTCGGAGGCCATAGAAATCCGCTGGTGCGCAGGCAGGACTGGGAGAGAGCAACGCCGCACCGTGTCGGGGTGGATGAAGCTCTCCGTGCTCCCAGAGTCAAAAAGGCAGGTTGTTTCGTGACCATTTACCTTAATGTCCATTGTGGACCGGGCCAGTTGGTGCGGTCTCGCTTGGTCCAGCGTAACGGAGGCCAGTGTAGGGGTCAGTGTGTCGCTGCGGGTATCAGATGAGGCGGTGTTGGGGGCCTGCTGCGTCCCGGCTGGCGTCCAAGATGGCGGCGTCCAAGATGGCGGCGTCCATGATCCCCATGTGGCTGGAGGCGTCCAAAATGGCTGCTGTTCCGGTGGTTCGCACATTGCCGGGGAGGCCCAAGATGGCGGCCCGCACGGCCCACACGCGGCGCTGCTGGGGTTCGGGGTGGCTTTGGCCCTGCAGACACTGGCGTAGTGTCCCTTCTTCCCGCAGCCCGAGCAGATCGCATTTTTCGCCGGGCAGCGCGCTCTGGGGTGTTTGGCCTGGCCACAGAAGTAGCATTTCTGGCCTTGGGACACTGCTGCGGTAGTTGGGCCGTTGCTGGGATGTGGCTGGGGTGGCACGGCGCTATGAGACGGTCCTACCGTGTCCCAGGCTGTCGTTCCCCGCGGCGTCCACGGTGCAGAGGAGTAGGCATCCATGCCCCGGTAGGCTGCGTCCAATGATAGTGCGAGTTCAGAGGCCTTGTTGAGGTCGAGGTCACTCTGCTCCAACAGTCGCTGTCGGGTGTAATTGGACCTGTGGCCCGCTACAAAAGCATCCCGGATAAGTTCCTCTGTGTACACGACGGCCTTTACATCCTTACAACCACAGGCGCGGCCAAGCACAGACAGTGCCTGAAGGTATTCCTCGGTCGATTCCCCAGGTTGTTGTTTACGACTCCCCAGGAGGTGCCTGGCGTACACCTCGTTCACTGGGCGCGTGTACTGGTCCTTGAGGAGCTCGAGAGCAGCCGTGTACGAGGTCGCGTCCTGGATGACCGAGTACGCTCGGTGGTTCACTTTGGAGGTCAGGACATCCAGTTTGTCCTCATCCGATTTGACCGTTGCAGCGGAGGCGATCAGGAATCTTTCAAAGCCCCTAAGCCAGTGAGCAAACTTGGTGGATGCGTCCGCCTCCCGATGGTCTAAGTCCAGGCATGCTGGTGTGAGGATCTTCTCCATTATAAAAAAATCTTGTTAATAAAATTGATGCGCTATTAATTACTCAAAAGACTGAGGTTAAGCGAGTAACTAACAGGCTTTTATTAACAAGAGAATGAAGGTGTGCCTCGAGTGGTCGACCAGTCCAGAATACAGAGGGACTGTGGAGCAGTCACCTTTATATCTGGACTCGTGGGAGGAGTCAGCCGAGGCATGTACAGACATGTACACAGTGGAATACAAACACCCACACAGGCAGGTATAACAGTGGTTTACCACACAAATATCATATTGTGGCCATGTCATTAACGAAGAAGGGTTGCATAAGTCACCTGAAAAAACTGAAGCAGTCGTAAAGGCCCCAGCGCCTGAAAATGTCTCACAATTAAGGTCGTTCCTGGGATTAGTAAATTACTATCATAAATTTTTACCAAACTTGTCGACGGTTCTGCACCCTCTTAACGCACTGCTACAAACGGGAGTAGTTTGGAAATGGAGCGAAGACTGTAAACGTGCCTTCCATAAATGCAAAGGCTTGATCACGTCCAGGGAAGTGTTGGCTCATTACAACCCATCACTGCCAATCAGACTGGCGTGCGATGCATCCCCTTACGGCGTGGGAGCGGTATTATCGCATAGATTCCCTGATGGCTCGGAGCGGCCGATAGTTTTTGCGTCACGCTCATTGAATTCAGCTGAGCGTAACTATGCCCAGATCGACAGGGAGGCACTCAGCCTGGTGTGGGGGGTGAAGAAATTCAACCATTACCGACACGGACAAAAATTTACCTTGTTGACTGACCATCAACCCCTCGTCTCCATATTCACCCCTAAAAAGGGCGTTCCCATTATGACAGCGCAAAGGCTACAGAGGTGGTCCCTTTTCCTAGGGGCACACCAATATGACATAGAATACAAAGGAACAAAACAGCATGGGAATGCTGACAGGTTATCGCGCCTACCGTTGCCAACGGTGGACGAGGTGCCTACAGTGGACCCAGTGGAGATGTTCCACTCGACCATAGTGGAATGTCTACCGGTGACAAATTCTACCATTGAAAAGGAAACGCAAAATGACCCGACTCTCTCACGAGTCTACGATTTAACGGTGAAGGGATGGCCAGCACATGGCGAACCACTGTTGCCAGCATTCTCGCAAAGAAGAGAACAGCTGTCAGTGTGCCGAGGAACATTGATGTGTGGATCCAGAGTGGTGATTCCACCCAAACTCAAGGATAGAGTGTTAAAGGAGCTTCACGAGGGGCATCTGGGTGGAGTGAAAATGAAGAACCTAGCCAGAGCGTTTGTGGTGGTGGCCAGGTATCGATGGAGACATCGAAGAAATGACCAAGAGCTGTCTAGGATGCCAGAAGGTCCAAAACGCCCCACCACAAGCCCCTCTACATCCATGGGAGTGGCCCTCATCTCCATGGCAAAGGGTACATATCGACTTTGCTGGTCCATTTATGGACTCAATGTTCTTAATCGCGGTTGATGCACACTCCAAGTGGCCGGAGGTAATAAAGATGTCCTCCACCACCACGGAAAAAACCATCACAGTATTAAGGACCATATTCGCCAGGAATGGGTTGCCTGAACAGATCTGTTCTGATAATGGACCGTAATTTGTATCCGAAGAATTCAGGAAGTTCTTACAAAACAATGGGGTTAAGCATTACACGTCCGCCCCATACCATCCCGCCACCAATGGATTGGCTGAAAGGTTTGTCCAGACCTTCAAGGCGGCCATAAAGGCCATGGGTAATGAAGACATAAATCTACAACATAAGGTAGATAACTTCTTGTTTGCGTACAGGAATGCAACACATGTGGTTACAAACCAAACCCCCGCCATGATGTTTTTCAATAGAAACCTAAGATGCCGGCTGGATTTGGTCAAGCCAAACATCAGAAGGGACGTAGAGAACCGGCAATTTCAAAGCATGAATGAAAGGCCAACTAAAACCTTCCAGATAGGTCAACCAGTTTTGGCCCGGGACTACCGTACCGAGAAATGGCAGCCTGGAACTATTTGCACACGACTAGGACCGCTGATGTATACCGTGGACATTGGAGAAAGCATAATAAGGCACCATGCTGACCAGATCATAGAGTCATCCGAAAAAGGACAACCTACACCACAACTCTATACGCCTAGTGATGAAGCAGAGATACCCATAGTATCTACCTCCGATCCGGTGATACTGGAACCAGATGAACCCGACACTGGCGTTGAAGCCGAATCGACCTTGCCAAAAGAACCTATTACACCACCGAGGCGTTATCTGGACTGAGTCAGGAAGCCTCCAGAGAGACTGAATTTGTAATTGATTAACTTCAGCAAATGTGTATATTATTGTTCTTGTAAAAATGTTATTTAATGATTACTTAAAATGTTATGTACTATTTATCTAAAAGGGGAGGAATTGTAGTGTATGTACCTTTAAGAAGAACTATGTTTTTGAAGCCCCTGTATACTGTAGTACCAGTAGTGACCACTCGGGTAGATAAGCCTGTGTAGCGTCTTGTGTAGTTAGTTCACCTCCAGACTTTGTTCAGTAAACACTTGTTAAATCAACTCCTGCATTCCGTGTCTCCATTAACACACGGATCTAACAGTTTTGGTCTCCTTATCTGAAGGAGGACATACCTGCCTTAGAGGTGGTGCAACAAAGGTTCACTAGATTGATTCCTGGGATGAGAAGGTTGTCCTATGAGGAGAGATTGAGCCTATACTCTCTGGAGTTTAGAAGAATGAAAGGTGATCCCATTGAAACTTAAGATTCTGAGGGGGCTTGACAGGGTAGATGCTGAGAGGTTGTTTCCCCTGGCTGGAGAGTCTAGAACTAGGGGGCATAGTCTCAGGATAAGGGATTGGCCATTTAAGACTGAGATGAGAAGGAATTTCTTCACTCAAGAGGGTTGTGAATCTTTGGAATTCTCTACCCCAGAGGGCTGTCAATGCTGAGTCGTTGAGCATATTCGAGGCTGAGATCGATAGATTTTTGGACTCTAGGAGAATCAAGGGAGATGGAGATCGGGCGGGAATGGAGGTCGTTGAATGGCGGAGCAGGCTCAAAGGGCCATATGGCCTACTCCTATTTCTTATGTTCTTATGGCTTAATCCAGTTATAAGATACTTAACGGCACAGGCAAAGTGAACCTGAAACAATACTTTCCCATAAGACAAGGCAGCAAGACAAGATGGCACAGTTGAAGGACTGTGAAGGGCAAATTTAGGACAGATGTGAGCAAGTATTTCTTTATGAAGTTTGTGATCAACAGCAGAACAGGTTGCCAGAAAGATTAGTTTTGGCCAGGACACTGGACTAATTAAAAAAAAACTAGATGTTGTGATGGGAAGACAGTAGTGTTAAGCAACCTGGAAAGGCAAGATCAAATGAGTTGAAAGGCACTCGTCATCCAAACCAATCGTGGAAACCAAACTATGAACATTCTGCAGAGGATCTGTAGAGGCCAGACTGCCCAGTCACTCAGGCCAGGAAAGGTTTGAGAGGAGGGAACGATGAAAGCATAAGATTAAGCACACAGGGAAGAGGAGGGAACTTGGTAATGTAGTGGCTTAGACACTGCCCTTTCACCTTAGGCACTGGGGTTCAAGTCCAGCAAGACTTACAAGATGAAAATCGATGCTGCTGGCTTCATGGGTCATGCACAAAACTGGTTTGGGCAGTCTTCACTCTAGTTCTTAATGGTTATTCATCCATTGCACAAAACTTCTCCTTATTCAGCACCAACTGCAATTTTACTCAGAGCAGCGATGATGGCTGGTGCGGGAAATGGGGGAAAAAGAACAATTTACATTGGGAATGCTCATCAGAAGTGGGAGACGAGGCATTTGGGCTGGGGTACAGCAGAGGAGTTTTATTCAACGCCTGATTTGGGAAAACTCCACACTGACACTAAAGATCTGAATTCGCATGCCAAAAAAATCCACAAAAATTTATACTTTTAAAATGTTTTAAATTTGCACACACAGAAATGGGATCTAAATACATTAAATTACCTGCAAGACTTTGTGTGCTTGGTCCATCAGTTTTCTCTTGTATTGGGCTATTTTTGCTACAGTTGTGGCCTGGTTCTTCTGCAGTTCATTTACATCCTCAGATATAATCTGTGTTGGGGGGAGGGGGGGGGGGGGTGAAAGAGAGAAACACACCAGGTGACTGCTTTTTTGCATTTTACAAATATGCTAATGGAAACAATGTCACAGCTATGAAACTCAATCTTTACAATTGCTGTATCCGAGTGATTGTGTGAACAGAAATCAATATCTTGCAGGACAGGCCTGTAAATTCAATTCAATTCAATTTTATTTGTCATATATGCAGCAAACGTGTGTACTGCACAATGAAATGTTGATTTTTGAGAGTCCTCCCAACATTGGAATAAATATAGCATAGCAATGATAAAAATACTAATAGAAATACAGTAATAATAAATAAACAACAGTAATAAATAATAATAAATTATTCGTTCATGAGTCTTATGGCCTGGGGGTAGAAGCTGTTTCGAAACCTGCTGGTACGAGACCGTATGCTTCGGTATCTCTTACCGGACGGGAGCAGGGCGAAGAGGTTGTGGCTGGGGTGGCTCGCGTCTTTGATGATTCTCAGGGCCTTCCCCCGGCACCTCTCGGGGTAGATATCCTGCACAGCAGGTAGTTTAATTCCTATAGTATGTTGTGCAGCTTTCACCGCCATCTGTAGAGCCTTCCGGTCTATGGCGGTGCAGTTGCCATACCAGGTAGTGATGCAGCCGGACAGGATACTCTCGATGGTGCACCGGTAGAAGTTGGTGAGAATCTGGGGGGCCATTCCAAATTTCTTCAGTCTCCCGAGGAAGAACAGGCGTTGGCATGCCTTCTTGATTACAACGTCGATGTGATGGGACCACGTTAAGTCCTCCATAATGACTACACCCAGGAATTTGAAGCTGCTAACCCTCTCCACCTCAGCCCCTTCGATGTAGATTGGGGTGTGTCCCTCCCCCTGCCGCTTCCTGTAGTCCACGATCATCTCCTTTGTTTTGCTGATGTTGAGGGAGAGGTTGTTGTACTTGCACCATTCTGCTAGGGCTCTTACCTCCTCCCTGTAGCCTGACTCGTCGCCATCTGTGATCAGGCCTACAACGGTAGTGTCATCAGCAAACTTGATGCTGGAGTTGGAGTTGTGCATGGCCACGCAATCGTGAGTAAACAGGGAGTACAGAAGGGGGCTGAGCACACAACCCTGGGGAGCTCCAGTGTTCAGGATCAGTGTGGAGGAGGTATTACTGCCTATTTTCACCACCTGGGGTCTGCCCGTCAGGAAGTCCAGGATCCAGTTGCATAGGGAGGTGTTAAGTCCTAGCTCACTTAGCTTATTGACAAGCTTGGAGGGGATAATGGTATTGAATGCTGAACTATAATCAATGAACAACATTCTCACATAGGTGTTCCTCTTATCCAGGTGTGATAAGGCCGTGTGCAGTACAATGGCGATGGCATCATCCCTAGATCTGTTTGGGCGGTAGGCAAATTGGAGTGGGTCCAGTGTGTCAGGTAGTAAGGAATTGATGTAGGTTTTGACCAGCCTCTCAAAGCACTTCATGATGACAGAAGTGAGTGCTATGGGGCAGTAGTCGTTTAAACAGGTTACTTTTGTTTTTTTGGGGACTGGAATAACCGACGTCATCTTGAAGCGGGTGGGGACTACAGACTGGTACAGTGAACGGTTGAATATATCCGTAAACACGGCTGCCAGCTGGTCAGCGCATGCTCTAAGGACACGCCCAGGGATTCCATCTGGACCGGGTGCTTTGTGGGTGTTCACTCTCTTAAAAGTCTTGCTCACGTCAACCACGGAGATTGAGAAGATCCAGTCGTCCTGAGCCGCGGGCGCCTTTGTAACAGGCCAGTTGTTGTTGGCCTCAAACCGGGCGTAAAAAGTGTTGAGCTCGTCCGGGAGAGAGGCATTACTGGGCATGACACAGCTGGGTTTCCCTTTGTAGTCCGTAATAGATTGTAGTCCACTCCACATCCTTCGCGCATCTGAGCTATGATAGTGTGACTCCACTTTGTCCGTGTATTGTCTTTTTGCATTTTTGATGGTTTTTCTGAGGTCGTACCTTGATTTCTTGTACTCATCCATGTCCCCAGAGTTGAATGCGATGGACCGTGCTTTTAGCATAGCACGGATATCACCATTTACCCGTGGTTTCTGGTTGGGAAATGTTCGTACAACAATCCTCGGAACAACGTCGTCTATGCACTGGTTTATGAAAGTAATGACTGAATCTGTATATGTGTTGATGTTATTGTCCGAGGCATTCTGGAACATATCCCAGTCAGTGGAATCAAAACAATCTTGTAACATAGCGTCTGATTGATCCGACCAGCGTTGTAGAGATCTCATCACAGGCTTTTCCCGTTTCAGTTTTTGCCTATAGGTGGGTAGCAGCAGGGTGGAGTCGTGATCTGATTTGCCGAAGGGAGGGCGGGGGAGGGCCTTGTATCCATCCCGGAACGGAGTGTAAATGTGATCTAGTGTGTTCTTGGCTCGCGTTGGGCAGGTGATATGCTGATCAAATCAAATCAACTTTTGTTGTCATTGTTAGTGCACAAGTGCAGTACAACGAAATGTAGGCTTGCGGCTCCCGAGAGTGTACAATTTGGATTAGGACACTTAAACATTTTAACATACATTTGTACATATATATTAGCATAAATATGACCATAATAAAGTGCATCGGCAGATGTGCAGGCTTTAGTGTTTATTTGTGGAGTTCAGTAGGATGACAGCCCTGGGAAAGAAGCTGTTCCTAAATCTGGTCGTATGGGTGCGAATGCATCTGTAGCGTCTTCCAGGTGGTAGGAGGGCGAACAGACTGTGGCTGGGGTGGGTAGGGTCTTTGATGATGGTCCGTGCCCTCCGTAGGCAGCGTTTCTGATATATATGTTCTATATTAAGTACTTAGGCAGTACTTTCTTCAGATTGACTTTGTTGAAATCGCCAGCCACGATGAATGCAGCCTCTGGATGGGAAGTTTCAAGCCTGCTAAATGGTCCCATACAGCTCATTTAGTGCCCTATTTGCGTTGGCCTGTGGTGGAATATACACCGCTGTAATGATCACGGATGAGAACTCTCTCGGGAGGTAGAAGGGTCGGCATTTGATCATCAGGTGTTCAAGGTCGGGTGAACAAGATGTAAGTAGTTCCACGTCGGAACACCAGGAGTTGTTGATCATGAAACATACTCCACCCCCTTTATTCTTCCCCAAGTCCTTTGTTCGGTCTAGCCGGTGAATGTTAAATCCCTCTGGTTGAATGGCCGAAGCCGGTATCGATGGATCAAGCCAAGTCTCAGTGAAAATCAAGACGTTGCAGTTCTTAATGTCTCGCTGGAAGGTGAGCCTCCCCCCTGAGTTCGTCCAGCTTATTGTCAAATTCTAATCTATCCACTGCTCCAACTGTCTAATAAGTGAAAGATGTACGTGGTTCCAGTTTTGTTTTATCACGTATATCTGCTTGTATAAGAGTTTTGAAAGTGTCGGTCATATCTTGCATAATACAATAAATCACAATAGAGCAATCAAAAAATAAGTACAGAAATAGGGAAAAGGAGACCCTGTTATTTCCTGCCCCTTTCTCTCCAAAGAAAGGAGCCAAACAGCTCCAACAATTAGAATCTAATTGACCTTGGGGCCTATTTCGACCACTTCCTACAGGGAGTACCAGAGCAAAGATCTTAAAGGACAGGCCAGGTTAGCAACTAAATATTACAAATGTGCTCCAGACACCACACTACTTATGAGCAACACCGTAGGACGTCAGTAAGTATAAAATAAAATCAGTGCCCGTCACCAGCAAGGCTTTCACTGGAATAAAATATTACAGATGAGGGTTATGCTTTTCTAATCTCATCAGGATATGTGCTTCCTGCAGCCACAAGTAATTATGCCAAGTGACTTGCTCCCAGGACTTAGCCGTTGCTGCTTGAGCCAATGTTGGGAGCTGTGAAGTAGCAGCTCAGCGTCAACTTTGCTGATGATGTTGCCTCCCCCTCTCCCGGTAAGGAGACAGCAAGACTCTGCTTGGCATGTCCGCATAACACAGCGGAGAACAGGGAGCGAATCTGCATCCTACCACTGCATGGTGCACAATAATGGCGCTGGACACAGCATCCAGGAGTTCTCCATTAACATATCACACAAAAATTAAAATGGGTATTATTTCCTCTTGGTCTAAAGTGCTTCCCTGCTTAACTGCATAACCTTCTCCCCATCCCTCAATCTTACTTTTGGCTTTGTTCCCTCTGGCCCAAGCTACACAGAAGAGTTACAAGTTTTTCAACAAAACTTTTACTTTTTTTGGTGGATATAAAATCAGGTTTTCATTCTAGCCTCCATGAAACCACAAATCATCTGTGCCTTAGAAGGTAGGCAAGCAGCCTGCTCTCAAACCCGTGTCACATTGAACTGGCTATGAAGAACACAACAGTGACCAGAGCTCAACCCTCTGATTGACTTTCACTTGCTGGCAGGCAACTGAAATCAGCAACTCAATACACAGCAGATTTAAACAGCATTCTCAACTACTGTGATGCCACCAACTGGTGCCCCAATGAGTTGCACCTCTCCACTGTCAATGAAAAACTTTTATGAAGAAATAATTTTGAGATAATCTGAATTACTCATATTTTTCGGTTTCCAAGCATGTTCAATGAGACAATGCTCACGATACAGTGAGAGAGTCACATGCCTAATTTTTTCATAATCATCACTGTACCGAAAAGAGCTCTGTGACAGAAATAGTGGATGCTCAAGAGTTTGTTCTGGCCTGAGTCACTTTTCAAAGCATCATGCACAACTCATAACTCCATAAGCATAACCAATAAAAATTTTGCAACAAGCAAAAGCTAAAATTAAGTAAATAGAACTGGCACACTGGCCTAAAAATGGCTTTTCAATCTGGAATCCCAACTCACATCCAGTCTGCTTTGATGCTGTTTTGTCATCTGCTCCTGAAACTTAAGCCTCCTCAGCAATTCCTTAAAACCAACCATGGGCACTGGTATCAATCTTGGGTGAGGAGAGAGAGAGAGAGAAAAATAAAGAAAATAGTTAGAAATCTAGTTCAACATGTCATTTATAATAATCTTTCGATAAGATAGTTTTTTGTAAAATAAACACACAAAAGGAGCTCTCTCTAGTTTTCTGCACAACATTAAATGAGACAAAATTAAAATTCTGTAAAATGAGAATAAAGAATTGCTATCAAATTTTTTGTTATACAAAGTTAACTAAGAATCAATGGTTTGAAAATTATAAAACTTGAATGGCTATACATACGAATAATTACAATAGTCCAAAGTATACGGTGCAGTAAATCACTGAAACGCTGTTTGAATGAATGGTGCTTACAAGTGTGAACTATTTAGTTCAAGTGCATTGGTGACAGAACAGTCACTCTTTAAATATAAAGCGTAGAGGAAAAAAAGCCATATCTGTTTGTAATTAGTGTAAGTATTTGAAACATCAAAAAATTGTCAAATAATACTATAAATATTTCCTCTTTAACTAAGCCAGATAGTCTCATGACTCAGTTGATTGAATATACTTGGGAGCTCCATTGTTGTACGGCAACTGTCCTGAAATTACATCAACGTTAAGAAGAATTTTGGATCATCCATAATGGGTCCAATAGTCGTTTATTCTCATCACAAACCATTTTGGCTACTTTAGAACCATCACGTAACTATTAAAACCACAAGGTCATCACCCTGTCCCTGGCTGCACTAATGTTTTACCATCAAAGGAACCGAGGCCTTGAAATTACACGGTAAGAGATTAATGTACGACTGCTTAATCCATTCATCTCAATTCCCTCTCTCCCCTATTAAACTATTGGTTTTAAACAGGTTACCTCCATCGCTAAAATTCAGAGGAATTTCAGATGAACACATTCAATGTGTTCACACAAAACTTGTACAAATCATGTTAATACGCACAGGAAAAAAATTATATAAACAAAAGCAAAAACCACTGTGATTTAACTGTTTCCACTAGTCATGCGAGGTGGTTTTGGGAAGGAGGAGATAGAAAAACCTACTTTTCAGGATCAGGATTGTCAACTTTAGCCTGCTCCCAAATTATCGGATCAACACCTGTAATAGAAAATGGCACCAGTAATTGTAACATTCACTCCTAGAGTTTCTTCAAAATTGACGCTGTTTTGTTAGAACAGATAAGTGAGCAAAAGCTTTGTATTTCTGCAACATCATATTACTGTGAGTCACTTAAGGTAACTTCACTTAAATTAACATTCCATCAGAGCTCAATCGCAGGCCAGAGAGTAATATTGTTGAAATCTGTTTAATAAAAATCAAATGAGGAGGAGTTTAAAAAAAAATTAACATTCTCTATTTTACCTTCATGTTATAAAAAGTATGAAAGATCATAGAATTTTCATAACCCTACATTTTTAGTAGTACTGAATTTTATAATAAGTTAAACATTGCTTTCGCACTCACTGTTCCATGGGTGGCAGTAATGCTGCTCCCGACCCAAGTGGTGCGAGAACGTGCCAACATCCCGAGGAAGTTTCATCTTCCCTTTCCTTCCCAAATTACCAGGGTGAGACTTACAGAAATTGTCCTCTTTTGGGGGGGGGGGGGGGGGGGGGGAAAGAGTCCAAGTGTGTCGGACAGTTAACATTGCAATTTTATCTTGTGTATTGTTGGTCTTGAGTCCAGTATTCTAGTGCAGAACCTATTGAGCCACATTATCTGTTCACTTCTATAGTCAGGTAATTGTTTCATACAACACTAAGTTTCACTACATACCAGCAGGAGGGTTCTGCAGCAGCTGTTTCATCTGAGCTGGAGAAAGTTCTGTTCTGGGCAGGGCGACAACCACTCCTAATTGCATCAGGTGACTCTTCACGTTATTCTGTTCTAGCGAGTTGTAGAGGTTTGTTGCTGAAACTCTTCTGGAGTTTCCATTTGGAAAACGTTCAACAACATAGATCACCATTTCTGTTCTGAAAGGCGGCAAAGAAAAAATTGTCTTTACATCCAATTTGCTCTGCGACAGTACCAAATGTGTCTTCAGTTACAAACATCACTCGTTTGAACTGATCAGTTAACCAAACCAGCGGCATCGCCTGCATGCCTTGTGTGTACAATTATTTTAGTCTATTGATTCTGTGCTGAATTGATAGCATCCATCATATTCACCAAAATTGGAGGTGGGCTCCCATACTATTTGAATAAGCAGCATCCAAATATACAGGTATGTTTGGCTGCACAACCCAGATGACCATAGGTTTTTTTTTATTCGTTATGGGGATATGGGCATCCATTTATTACCCTTCAGAAGGTGATGGTGAGCTGCCTTCTTGAACCGCTGCAGTCCGTGTGGTGAAGGTACTTCCACAGTGCTGTTAGGGAGGGAGTTCCAGGATTTTGACCCAGCGATGATAAAGGAACAGCAATATATTTCTAAGTCAGGATGGTTGTAACTTGGAGGGGAACTTGGAGGTGGTGGTGTTCCCATGCACCTGCTGCCCTTGTCCTTCTAGGTGGTAGAGGTCGCGGGTTTGGGAAGTGCTGTCAAAGAAGTTGGCGAGTTGCTGCAGTGCATCTTGTAGATGGTACACACTGCAGCCACGGTACGCCAGTGGTGGAGGAAGTGAATGTTTAAGGTAGTGGATGGGGTGCCAATCAAGCGGGTTACTTTGTCCTGGATAGGTGTCGAGCTTCTCGAATGTTGTTGGAGCTGCACTCATCCAGGCAAGTGGAGAGTATTCCATCACACTTCTGACTTGTGCCTTGTAGATGATGGAAAGGCTTTGGGGAGCCAGGAGGTGAGACACCCACAGCAGAATACCTAGCCTCTGACTACTCTTGTAGCCACAGTGTCTATGTGGCTGGTCCAATTAAGTTTCTGGTTAATGGTGACCCCCCCAGGATGTTGATGGTGGGGCATTCCCGAGGGACTGCCTAAGAAGAAGAAGATTCGATGATGATAATGCCGTTGAATGTCAAGGGGAGGTGGTTAGACTCTCTTGTTGGAGATAGTCATTGTCTGGCATGAATGTTACTTGCCACTTATCAGCCCAAGCCTGAATGTCGTCCCGGTCTTGCTGCATGTGGGCAGGGACTGCTTCATTATCTGAGGAGTTACGAATGGAACTGAACACTGGAATCATCAGCGAACATCCTCACTTCTGACTTTATGATGGAGGAAAGGTCATTGTTGAAGTAGCTGAAGATGGTTGGGCCTAGGACACTGCCCTTCGGAACTCCTGCTGCGATGTCCTGGGACTGTGATGATTGGCCTCCAACAACCACAGCCAATTTCCTTTGTGATAGGTATGACTCCAGCGAGTGGAGAGTTTTCCTCCCGAATCCCATTGACTTCAGTTTTACAAGGGCTCCTTGATGCCACACTCGGTCAAATGCTGCCTTGATGTCAAGGGCAGTCATTCTCACCTCACCTCGCCTCTGGAATTCAGCTTTTTTGTCCATGTTTGGGTCAAGGCTGTAATGAGGTCAGGAGCCGAGTGGTCCTGGCGGAACCCAAAGTGGGCATCAGTGAGCAGGTTATTGGTGAGTAAGTGCCGCTTTGTAGCACTGTCGACAACACCTTCCATCCAATGTTCCCTGTAAGCTGCGTGTTGTTCTGTGTGGCCTATTTCTTTTAATGTGCGGTCCCTTTAAATTTCTGCACGTGCGCGGTATTTACAATATAAAAGCTGGTGAGCGGCCTGCGCGGGACCTTTCAGATTACTGCGTGGCCGCACACGCAGCTTAGTGGGAACACTGCTTCCATCACTTTGCTGATGATTGAGAGTAGAGTGATGGGGAGGTAATTGGCCGGATTGGATTTGTCCTGCTTTTTGTGGCCAGGACATACCTGGGCAGTTTTCCACATTGTCGGATAGATGCCAGTGTTGTAGCTGTACTGGAACAGCTCTGCTAGAGGAGCGGCTAGTTCTGGAGCATAAGTCTTCGGCACGACAGCCGGCATGTTATCGCGGCCCATAGCCTTTGCTGTATCCAGTGCGCTCTGCCGTTTCTCGATATCACGTGGAGTGAATCGAACTGGCTGAAGATTGGCTTCCATGATGGTGGGGACCTCGGGAGTAGGCCGATATGGATCATCCACTCAGCACTTCTGGCTGAAGATGGTTGCAAACACTTCAGCCTTGTCTTTTGCACTTACGTGCTGGGCACCACCATCATCGAGGATGGGGATGTTCATGGAGCCTCCTCCTCCCGTTAGTTGTTTAATGGTCCACCACCATTCACGACTGGATGTGGCAGGACTGCAGAGCTTTGATCTGATCCGTTGGTTGTGGGATCGCTTAGCTCTGCGTATAGCGTGCTGTTTAGCATGCATGTAGTCCTGTGTTGTAGCTTCACCAGGTTGGCACTTTATTCTTAGGTACGCTTGGTGCTGCTCCGGGCATGCTCTTCTACACTCCTCATTGAACCAGGGTTGGTCCCCTGGCTTGATGGTAATGGTAGAGCAAGGGATATGCCAAGCCATGAGGTTACAGATTGTGGTGGAATACAATTCTGCTGCTGCTGATGGCCCACAGCGCCTCATGGATGCCCAGTTTTGAGCTGCTACATCTTTTCTGAATCTATCCCATTTGGCATAGTGTTAGTACCACACAACACGATGGAGGGTGTCCTCAGTGTGAAGATGGGACTTCGTCTACACAAGGACTGTGCGGTGGTCACTCCTACCAATATTGTCATGGACAGATAGATCTGCGATAGGTACATTGGTGAGGATGAGGTAAAGTAGGTTTTTCCCTCGTGTTGGTTCTCTCACCACCTGCCGCAGGCCCAGTCTGGCAGCTATGTCCTTCGGGACTCGGCCAGCTTGGTCAGTAGTGCTACTAACGAGCCACTCTTGCTGATGGATATTGAAGTCCCCCACCCAGATTACGTTCTGTGTCCTTGCTACCCTCAGTGCTTCTTCCAAGTGGTGTTCAACATGGAGGAGTACTGATTCATCAGCTGAGGGAGGGCAGTAGGTTGTAATCAGCAGGAGGTTTTCTTGCCAATGTTTGACCTGATGCCATGAGACTTCATGAGGTCCAGAGTCAATGTTGAGGACTCCCAGGATCACTCCCTCCCGACTGTATACCATTGTACCGGCACCTCTGGTGGGTCTGACCTGCCGGTAGGACAGGACACACTCAGGGATCGTGATAGAGGAGTCTGGGACGTTGGCTGAAAGGTATGATTCTGTGAGTGTGACCATGTCAGGCTGTTGCTCGAGACCAAAAGAGGGTGGGCAAGTACCAAGCAAGTCCATCAGTTGATAAGTTGATCTGCCACTTCCCAGAAAAATTCAATTACACAAGTCTTGATCCTTTTCATTTATAATCAAAAGGCTTTGGAGTGGAAAGTACTTGGAAGGCCATTGCTATTAATTACATTTTTAAACATCAATAGGATGCTATCTTTGGTCATCTTCAGATTGTCTACATTGTGGTTTATATATATTAGTTTAGAGGGAAAGGGAAGAAACATTTTTAATATTTAAGTCCATGATTATCATCTTGGTCATACATATAATGATCCAATCATTGTTTAGCACTGAATATGCTTTTTCAAAGGCCTGAAGAAGCTTGCACAAATAAGGAATTGTAATAGCTTGATGATTACTTGATATATATTTCCTTTATTTACCATCAATTAAACTCAACTCTCAAGTTATACTGATACTTTAATTACAGTGCAACTATCATATCTTAAAGTATAAAGAGGCTAGGGAATGGGTGGCATTGTGTGAGCTACGCTACCCTTTTACTTCAGGGACACCGGTTTGAATCCAGCCTAGACTTATGGGATAAAAGACTGCAAGGGTCCTATTTGAAACAAGTCCTATGTGAAATGAGTTTAGATAATTTCATATTAATTCCTAATAGGTACACATACACAAACAAAACAGTCCACAACCAGCAATCTCACTTCGAGTGGCCACAAGAAAGACTGGTGTGGAAAATGGGGGGAAAATTACACTGATGTAATAAGCAAGGTTGCTTCTAAAATAATGGTTATGAGAAATTAAAGGTCATCAACCTGACACTTTAACTCTTTCTCTCTCTCTCCCAAGATGCTGCCTGACCTGCTGAGTGCTTCCAGCATTTTCTGTTTTTATTTCAGATTTCCAGCATCCGCAGCATTTTGCTTTCGTTAACCGTTGGAGCAGAACAGAGAGAGTATTACCCTGCCTCTAACTGTGCTACACCCGACGTGGGAGAGCTCCATGCTGAACAGAGCGAGTATTACCCTGCCTCTAACTGTGCTACACATGACGTGGGAGAGCGCCATGCTGAACAGAGAGAGTATTACCCTGCCTCTAACTGTGCTACACATGACGTGGGAGAGCGCCATGCTGAACAGAGAGAGTATTACCCTGCCTCTAACTGCGCTACACATGACGTGGGAGAGCGCCATGCTGAACAGAGAATTACCCTGCCTCTAACTGTGCTACACATGACGTGGGAGAGCTCCATGCTGAACAGAGCGAGTATTACCCTGCCTCTAACTGTGCTACACATGACGTGGGAGAGCTCCATGCTGAACAGAGCGAGTATTACCCTGCCTCTAACTGTGCTACACATGACGTGGGAGAGCTCCATGCTGAACAGAGAGAGTATTACCCTGCCTCTAGCTGTGCTACACCCGACATGGGAGAGTTCAATGCTGAAAGCGAGTAGAAATGTGTTCAATGTCATTACCAATTTCCCCTCACGTTAAACAAAGAGTTATGTAAAATAACTCTGACACACATACAGTGCACTTACTGATCATCTGGCAGTGCTCGGACCCCTTCAACATTCACCATGATTTGCTGCAACCCTCCAAGAATTTTGTGCAATGATTCCACGAGCAGTTGCTGCTGGTTTCGAATGTCTGCCTCTTTTTTGTTAAAAGCCAAAGCTACCAGACCATCCTCATCCTTATTACTGGGTATGCAGCTGAAACCAACAGTCTATGACAAGGTGAAAAACATTGGAGTTTTAAGGTAAATTATATTCATGTCTTCAAGATCTGTCTTGGATTGTGCAGAAACGTAACAAGAGTACAACAACGTGGATTGTAGTTCAGAGAAATAGCTTCCTTACCATATCAACCATGCACAAGTTATAAATATTAACCAGCATCAATCCTTGCAGCGTTGCTCACTAGATAACTTACTTCAGTAGCGCACTACTGCCTATGTCATAACAAGTTATAATGATGGGCTTCCAGGCCCAGTTAGAGCTCTGAATATTGGACCATCTTTGATGGAATATCATCTGGTTGCTCCAATGACAACCAGGTGAAAGTATAGTGTTCAGTTTTCAGATTGAGCTAAAAACTGGGCTGCCGTTAAAGCCAATCAGGAATTTAAATAGTGCAGAGTTTGATACAGAATGGTAACATGGAGTAGGCACAAGAAAGAAAATGACTTAAACTTTACAAAAAAAGGCATACAGGAAACTTTGGTTTATCCAGAGGTTAACTGTCCGGAATGCTCGAGCCACCGGCAAAAATCAGGAGCCGTTTCGTTAGGTTTTTTTCTTTTCGTTGCTTTTTTCTCACCAGTCAAGCTCTGCAAGGTCTCGTTGAAGCTGTTGCTAAGCTACAGAGACGCTACAGAGACGCTTGCAAGGTACGGCCGACTGTTTAGAAGCTGTTGCTAAGCAACAGGGTTTGTTGCCAGATACGGAGCTCAAAATCTCCGTATGTTTCAACATTAGCGCTGGTTTGTCCGGCAGTTTTGATGGGACGGCAACAGCTCGGTCCCGGATATCACAAAGTTTCCTGTACTAGGGCATTTAAGTAATACGCAATGTGAAAGTAAAAAATTAAGCAGGACAGAACCAAGGTTGAAAAGGGGGAAGACGACAAAAAAGGTTCCTTATTGCTCTTGTGGGTAATTGCACCGCATAGCCCACAAAGTTCCAGTATCGATTCCTGGTCTGTGTTGAGTTAGCTAATCTTAGCCAGGGTGCTGCAACTGCCTCCAGCACTCCGGGGCTAGAGAAGGAACAAAATAATAAGCCACGGTTCCCACTTCTAATCCAATGATCACTGCTGGAAAGTGCATGTGTGTGGGGATGCTGAGTGAGGATGACAATCAGTTTTGCTGTGAAGCCCCCCGGAGTGGAATAACACAGGAACACACACTGTCTTGGCTCACACAGGTGGAATGATCACTTGGGCAAAGTAAGAGAGGGGTGTCTGTGACTGTCAGCTCCCTCAGGAGAGGACAAACATGTTCTCCCCTTAAGAATTATTTTCCCTTTTAAGTACTTTAAGACAGTTATGGAAGAAAATAGTTGCTCACCAAAGGTTTTAAAATCACCACACTTTTACATAAGCAGTTTCAGCATGCTGTTGGAAGATTAAAAACTGTTCTTTTCCCGCTCCAGTAACTATTCCAATTGCTCGGGGGGGGGGGGGGGGTTTGCACAGGTGAGCGTTAATTAAACCATTTTGTTACCTCTATAAGGGGAACGAGAGCACCTCAACCGTTCAGTTTGGTAGCAGCCATGTTTCTTTGCTACCTGTGTCAACAGTGCCACTGTCATACTGCAGGCAGAGGCAGCACTGCCATCAGAGGCATAACTGTAAACCATTAACTTAACTGTGACAGAACCCACAGTCTCTGACTTCCACTAGATCATTAGTTCATATAACAAAAAGATTGTTGCTAATTTCAGGAATGCTGTCAGCAGCAATCGTGCAATATAAATAGAGAACGAGATATAGAATAAACTTGTACCATTGTATCCAAGGTCACCTCTGCAATGGTCTACACAAAAGTTTTGAAAATCCTCCTTACTCCTCCAAAAAGTTCCTTTCTTGCCCCCTGTGCAGCCCACCCACCAAACACACACAAATAACGTAAATGTTTAATTTTTAAATTTTTTCTATTTATCCTTTTATCAATCAGTGCTCATCACTTTTGAATACACCATGAGGTCTCCTTTACGGTAACAGAAGGTTGGGATTGTGAGAAATCCACACCCATGTTGTGCTGCACCAGGAGAAAGTGGAACTTATGGCAGGCCTTTTCCTCCTTTCCCCCAGGAGGTGAACACCTTCATATTCCGGGGTTATTTTGCACTTCAACGTTAGGCAATAATATATTAATGTACAAAAACAAACATTCGAAGTTTCTTTTTGTTAAAAAAGAACATTCACCTTAAATCGACAGAAGGGATTTTCTTGAGTGAATTCGACGGGAGCCAAGTTATTATGGAAGTAGCCTTTTCCAGTTCCCCAGAATGCCTGAAGCTGGTTCCACTTGGCCAATATAGCATCTCGCTCATCTCCCAGTAGAGTTGGTGCAGAAAGGGCACTTGCTGTGTTGATCAGTTGAGCTGACTGGGTCTGAGGCTGTAATGCCGGTCCAAAAAGCCCTCCAGCTATAAATATACAACAGCAACATGAATATTTTCTGTCAGTGGGGGGAAAGGATAATCTAGTGACCAGAATAGAGGAGGAAAAACTGAGTTATATTATACTTACGATGGGAATCAATACAATTCATCTCTCCTATACATACATAAGACTTGTATAATACACAAAATAGAAGTATAACTTTCTTGCAATCAATAACCTTGTAGGGAAATACAGAAGACACTTTAAATCTATATAACTCCCAAACTAAACTCTTAATTAGTTTTGAAGATTTACTATTAACTGCCGGTACCATATTTGAAGTTGATTTTAAAAATGTTTTATTTGTTGCCTCTTTTAATCTAAAATTTAGTTACAGTGTCTTGCCTTCCTGTGAACTTACCTTGTTGTTGCTGCTGAGCACCGAAACCACCAAATCCTCCGAATGTGGAACCAGCTACTAGACCCGCTGCTAGACCTGTGCCAGTACCTGTGCCAAATCCACCACCAAATCCAAAGCCTTTATTCTGTGTATTCTGGAAAAGGCCTGTAAAACAAAGAAAACCATGTGGAATTACAAAACCTTAAAACACATCATAGGCTTTCTTGGGATTACCAAACTGTTACTGTAGCTCAGGTTAATCTAAAGGCAAAACTTATAGTAAAAGAAACTTACAAAAAAGACACTTCCCATAACAATGTCTTATGAAGCAGCTACTAGCCTCTACTTAAAACAACGTAATAATTGTAGCCAAGTTGTAAAAAAAGAAACTTATACAGCACCTGATCATATCTGCAGGATGCCCAAAAGCACATTCCAACCAATTGGATACTTTTGAACTGCAGTCACTGTTGTCACGCCAGACAAACATGGCAGCCAAATCTGCACCCAGCAAGGTCCCAGATGGCCTTGATTTAACATCTCCTAAAAGACTACATCGATCACAATGCAGTGTCAACCTAGATTATGTGCTCACGTCTGGGGTGGGACTTGAACCCATGGCCTTCTGACTCGAACCCATGGCCTTCTGACTCAAAGGCAAGAGTGCCATCAACTGAGCCAAGCTGACACTTGGGTATAAGACCTACACTTAATGGGGGGAGTTTAGTCATCAGGATCTATTTTAATATCAAATTGCTATAATGATTGACATTTCTTCTTCCACCACCCCCCCCCGTCTTTCTATTGGTTTTAATTTTCTTGTTTAAACTACAGCTTCTGATTGCATCATGGAGGGAGGAAGAACTGACTTGGAGGAAATACTGAGCTCAAACAAAATACTGAGCTCAAACAATTTAAGAACTCAATTAATAATATTGAGATACAACCACTAAAACCAACGTCATTTTGACTACGTGGATTAATTCAACTCAGTTAGGATTAGTGAATTATGCAGCCTATTCCTCAGTGATTTTAGTACAGACTGACTGAACTATTGTTCCCCTTCCTATCAATTTCTCACTCACCCATTTTCTCTTGGAGGTGGTGAATTATGTTGTGTTAAAGTTGTATAGGTGACAGATGCCCTCTGGTACCTCACCCAATTCTCCAGGTGTCGGGCTGGACAAGGAATGCTGACAGGCTCTTTGACTAGAGGCGTGATTACAATCCTGTTCACATGCACTTCTAGAAGGAGCAAGTGGAAGGCAACCAGTGGCAAACTAGCCAATGTTCTCAGCTGTAGCTGAGGATACCAAGGTTAACTGTAGCACTCCCCACCGCCACCCTGACTGAAATCAGCAAATTCACACAGACTAAGGGCTGGACCTGGGACATTACTCAATGCCACACCGAGTAGTGTATTTAGCTTAAGAGTCACCTGGGAGCACACTGATTGAAGAAAAGGCAGTTTAATCATCACTCTTTGCAAGTTTTAAAAAACAAATTCTGACAACTTGGCTCTCTCGTTAAAATACATGAATATCTGGGGCGCAAGTCCCTCCTACATTTGAAAGTTGCAATTTCATCAGAAATCTACAAATCTAGACAGGATGGGGTTGAAGGCTGCTATAAGCTGCTTCCAGCTCGATGTCAAGGAGGCAAAAATCAGCCAGAATACTCAGATGATTGCAATCCCACCACCTCCCCCCCCCCCCCCCCAAACCCGCCCCGCACACCCTGTCAAATAGTCTAATGACCCTCATAGTCAAGGCTCACGCATGAACAATAACAAGTCTGGCAAGCTATCAGAGGGTAGTCAGTACCCATGGAGCCATATCCCATCAGAAAATCAGTGCCTTCAGGGTAGAGAACAATAGTGGCACAATACATTATATATTTTAGAAATTCTTATAATAGATTCATACCATTATCAGTAGGTAGTGTCAGCTCAATCGTAGGTGTGCGCAAAATGAAGCACTCACCCGCAAAGCTTACTGTACCCTTAGGCGAGAGCTAACTGGCTGAAGAGCCTTTGCATGTGAGAAAACATATTATTGCCTAGATGATATCAGCAATTTTTCTCATAAAAATGTATATGGAAATTTTAATCAACAAAATACTTTCTTCCCCATTCTCTCTATAGTCAGCTACCAACTTCACCATACACTAAAGCCCATCCCATCTCTATACCTACCAAATTAACAAAGACAAAACTCTCACGTGCTAAACTGATTGAGAATTTACAGATAGGACTGCATTTTATACTTTGCAGTAATCCAAGTGAGAACAGGAGCTGAGCAAAACACAAATTCAAACTCTGAACAGCAGTAATGGAAGCAGTAGATTCTGGAGGGATCTGAAATCTAAATTATACCGAAAACCATTAGTATAACTAGGATTTATGCAGAGACTACCCATTCAGCAGCATCTCGGTATAAATCCCAGGTGATAATGCTCAACATAATTTAGATTTTCAAACATTGAGAGTTCGGTCCAGTTCTTTTACTGCTGTACTGCACCTTTATTGGGAATTTATTTTCAGTTCCTGCAGTGTAAAATAAGCTGTGGGATCACCTGCCATGGGATTGCTGCTGTTGCCAATAAGATGTCAGTTAGTCCCTTGTGCTGCTGTGAAGGTCCATCTATAAGCCCATATGGAAATTTGCTGTCTCAATGACTTTCTGCTTACACCGACGCATAACCACATTCTTTGCTGCAGATTACCGTTCCCTGACCCTCTGGGCCACCACCACACCGCCCTCCACAAAAAGCACAAAATGTTTTGTATATATAAAATCTGTAATTTTCTCTCTCTGGCAAACGATTACCATTTTGTTTTTTTTACCTGTTACCCCTGTATTGGCAGGTGTTGAGAAATTGAATGCAGGAGCAGCTGTCGCAGTTGTGCCAAACCCGCCAAAACCACCTATGTGGACATTTAAGAAAAATCAGAGTTCAACAAAACGTAAACTAATCAACTTTATACCTATGACCCACCATTATTTCAAAACATTAAAGTAGTAAAAGTATTTCCAGGTTTAGTGAATCCAATTTTTGACCATATAACATAATAAAATATTATAATAAACCCATAAGTGCATAATCACAATCTCGGGGGCGGGGGGTGGGGACGATGGGGGGCAGGTTATTAGACAATAAAATGCTTAGAAAATTAAAATTATAGTGCTATGCGAGATAATTCCATAATCTCTTTGCAGCACAGTGATCCAAGGCTGGGAATCCCTTTAGTTGTTGTCTTCTGCAGGCTTTTGATTGTTTCACTGTTCCGTCTAAGTGAGATGGCCAACTTGGACGCAACATTCTAAAATCAAATTGACTAGAAAGTGTGCACCCTCGACAATACAGCATTCTCTGATTTTTAGTCTTCTTGGAGCAATGAATTTAGCTTACCTTTATTAATCACCACTTTTAAAAACAAGACATCTTCACTAAATTGCTCCCCTTTCCTTGTAGTCATGGTTCATATCTTTGGATATCACTTATGCATTCATCTACAATAAACTTCCTTTCTTAAAATTAGACCAACTTCTAAGGTTCATTTGAAAGCTCTCTTAAGTAAGACAGAAGGGGTAACATGAAAAATATCCAGAAGACACACAACATGCCATCAAGATCCTCTTCAGGTCTTTTAGCTCTAGGGTGTTCATACATAATATGATGAACCAAAGAAGACTTCAAAGCATGGAGTTTTCAGTCCAACTAATTTCAAAACTGTTGAGTTGGATGTTAAGTTTAAACCAGTTAACTTTGGGAAATGGCTTTCAACACCTGTCTGAACAATACTTTAGGTGGCTTTCTGATAAGATGTCCTCCTTTGAGCCACTGACGCCAGATTAACGAATATACAACTGCTTTTGTGACCAAACATAAGGCATCAAACAGGCCATCAAAAGACTGCATTAAACACAATCTATAAAAATGGCACACTAATACAAAAGCAAAATACTGCAGATGCTGGAAATCTGAAATAAAAACAGAAAATGCTGGAAATACTCAGCAGGTCAGGCAACATCGGTGAAGAGAGAAACAGAGTTAACGTTTCAGGTCGATGACCTTCTGCCAGAACCCAATGATGAACAGCCATCGACCTGAAACGTTAACTCTGTTTCTCTCTCCACAGATGCTGCCTGACCTGCTGAGTATCTCCAGCATTTTCTGTTTTTATTTCAATTTCCATTTCCAGAATCTGCAGTATTTTGCTTTTGTTATATATAAAAAAAATCTAGATTCAGTAGCTACATTAGGACATCAAGAAAGCAAGGGACTACAATAAAATAATTATTCATGTGCATTTAAAGTTTATCAAACAGACACTCGACAGTGTGATTAGCTATCAGGACAATACAATAAAAATATTGTCCACGTTTGGCTCAGGTGCAAGTGATGTACTGCAACAACAGCTAACCATAAAACAAAGACTGTAAGTAGTTGAGTGGTAAGAATTTCTGTCACGTTAACACATATTGGGTAAAATTATACAAATTAATTTTCAGTAAATCTGGCCAGTAGAGGAATCACAGTTCCTGTCACTCTTGCCATGATGGTAAAGGCAACTTTAATATTTTAAAAATAATTTGTTACATTTACAATAATGCCACTTTGAGCTGATGGGTCACAAACACCTACCAAAGGTATGCAAAAATACATTAATGCAACTAGAAAAATCTACACAGTGATGCTCCTTAACTGTATGAGTTATAAGAGGGTAATGTGGGATAAATGTGACATTCATGGCCCATCTGATGACACAATTGACACAATTTTCACCCAATATCAACAGAAATTATACCTTCTAAATAAGCAGCAGCTGGGCAAAAAAATAACTAGAAGAGAGAATGGCATTCACAAAAATCTCTGCACTGGGAATCACCCGAAGCGCAGTGCAAACATGGTGCGAATGAGAAGGAAAGTCCATGCATGTCACAGAACAAAAGGTACAAAATGAACACAAAACTTGGCCTTAACTTTCATAAAGTTCATAAAACATATTCAAGAGCCTGAAAAGTGACATATAGAACAAAAGAATACGCAAGATTTAAGACTGGGAAACTTGGGAGTTGATTATATGCAACCATGTCAGACTTGCATGAAAATACACACACCTTAATTGTTCTCCAAATTTATTAGGTTT
This sequence comes from Somniosus microcephalus, assembly GCF_052327205.1. Classification (NCBI taxonomy): domain Eukaryota; kingdom Metazoa; phylum Chordata; class Chondrichthyes; order Squaliformes; family Somniosidae; genus Somniosus; species Somniosus microcephalus. Next base: position 155,511,249 of record NC_140988.1, read on the forward strand.
TGAATAGTGCCAGTGAAAACTAATGTACTGTACACAATAAAAAGGAACTGAAAAAGGGAACAGCAGTAAGGACTCTGGCCTTGAAATGATGATTTGTGAAACTTCTAAATTAAATTCCTTCCTCTCCTCTCGGAGGCATTAACATATTTAAAATAAATGGGTTAACCTCTTCATTAAAACAGCAGAGGAACGAATTTCAAATGAACACATTCAACATTCGTCGCTAGTATCCCACAGGATAATTTCAAGGCCTTTGACTTCAACATTGAACTTGCAACATAGGCCCAGAAATTCGGGTCGGGGGCTTCCCGTGGGTGCAAGCCCCCGATCTGCACTTACCTTGCGTGCCGGCTGTTGAGCTGTGGGCCCGCGTGGAATTCCGATCCGGGGCCTGGTCCAGCTGCCGGCGCGCAGTGCTTGCGCATCCCAGGGGCGCAGTTAGTTCGATGCGTCCCCTGGGATCACGTGGGCCATGGGGAGCCAATCGGAGCAGGGAATGCTCCATTCATAAGTTTGACAGGAAGTGCTGTCAAGACTTATAAATACTACGGCCCCAAAATAGCACTAAATCTTCAAATAATTTTTTTTTTTTTTTAAATCACATTTTTTAAATAAACTATATAAATTACATGAAATAACTATTTTAAACAATAATTTAAATTTTTGAAAAAAATAATTTTATTTTCTAACGGGGCTAAAAATAAACTTACCTTGCTTTAAAGTATTTAAAAATAATAAACCTGTGGAAAAAATGTTTTAATTTTAATTAATTCACCACTTACCTTGTAAAAAGCAGGCCTTACGCCTGCTTTTTACATTTCTAAATTCTGCAGGCTTACTCTTCCGGGAAAACCTGTAAAAAAACTGAAGTTTGATGCGCACGTGCAGCCTCTCCTGTGCACGCGTTCGGCCTCTGAACCCCTTCGTTCAGAGGAATGGAAGTGCCGGTTTCCCATGCATGCGCAGTGCATGCAGGAAACCGGCACTTCCATCGGATTTACGGGTGAGTACGCCGTGCGTACTCACCCGTGGAGACCCGAATTTCTGGGCCATAATGTCACTGTAAAATAAGGACCCATAGACTATGGGTTCATCTAGTCCAAATATTACTGGCCAACTATTTTGATTCAATGTCCCCAAAATAATTATATTCACAGCATTTAAAGCTTTAACTCATACAGGTATAGGAGCAAGTGTATTTGTCTAGCCTCAGTAACAACTTTTCCTCATTATTTGTCCATGCATAACCCTGATCAGCAGGCCCTCTAAAGCTCAAATATTAAATTTTGCTTCTTTGCCCTAATAAAAAGTCTCAGCCAAATTTTACATTCTTTTTTTAATGCCCAAAAACAGTTGAAAGGGAATGCCAACCAGAATTTTACATGTATGATTGGGAATAAAGATAAATTTAAAATATAAGTAACAGTGAATAACCTCTTGATGAGAGTGACTCATGCTACACAGAGACACAATGAATTTAAAAAAAGAAAACATTTTTGACAATTTATCACAAACGTAAATGAACCGAATCAGATCCAGCTAGGGAACATCATATTTTTAAATGCAAAATATTCCCCCTTAAACTAAGCAATAAACATTCTCTTCCCCTACTGAACCACATACTTTGTCCATTTCTTCTGAAATAAGACAAGTCTGTTTAATACTTTTAAAAATAAATTTAATATACGGGTACCAGGTTTTTAAAAAAAAGATCGCAGGAACTTACATACACAGTAAAGGAGACATTTTGTCAAAACCCCAGATATAATCCAGTTACCAAACGCAAACTATCAAAACCACTCTCAAGTTTGTACATCAGAACTGTAACAGTGAACCTGTGATCTGTATAGCTCTTGCAACAGTAATTGGTATACTACATCTGTGAACCTAATTTAAAATAAAAACTGCTAGAAATAAAGCAGGTCTATTAACATCTGTGAAGAGAAAAGGCAGTTTAATGCTTCAGGTATAGACCCTCATTCCAACAAAGGGTCTACACCCAATATTTTAACCTATCTCTCGCCTTAGAAACACTGATTGACCTGCAGTGTATTTCTGGCATTTTCATTTTTCATTTCAGATTTACAGCATTTGCACTTTTTCTTTCATTGCTAATGGCCCAGGAATTGCAGCCGGCGGTGTAGCTATGGCGTACGCCGCCGACTTGCGAAAAAATATGAACTTACCTGATGGGGGCCCTCCTTTGTGAACTTGTTCTCTGACGCTGCGTACTCGAGGGCAGCGTAATGGCCCACGGATCCCAGGGGCGCAGCATGTGCGGTAGTATGTACGGAAGCATACCTGGGATCACGTGGGCCTGGTGCTCCAATCAGTACACCGAAGGGAAAGTGTCTACCTCCAATACTGGTAACTTTCTTCCTACTACATTTCACCCCATCTGATGTATTTTCAGAAGAACCAGAAGGACTAGGAGAATAAATAGTTCCAAAATGACTTGCGTGCGCTCTCTCTCTGACACACAGACCCACCTAAAAAAATTATTGTATTTGTGAATGAATTCTTAAATCTAATTTAGGAATTAAGAGTTCTGATAAATTGTTGAAGCTCTGTGAAATTTCATGTAAAATAACATGGGACAGGTGATACAAATATAAATCTAACAGCCCAAACAAAGATCTGAAAAATCTGTACATTAATCATTGGAGGCGTTTTGGACAATTTTATAATTCATTACATCACACTCCGGAATAGAATAGAATGAGTAACTGTCTCTATCTAATCCCCTTATGCTGATGCAAACAGGCCTTGCACCTGTTTGCATCAACCGTAAATTTTTAGGCCATAATTGGTGGGCAATTAGCCCAACTCTGCGTCAGCAATTGGTATTTCCAAGGCGGAGCGGATGATCTGTCAAGGCATACCTTGACAGATTGCAAGTTCGGGATTCGGTCAATTTCAAAGGCGGTGCGAGAGCGTACTCACAGAATACGCCATCATACCCACCGCAAAATTTTTTTGCCCCAACATTTTTAAGCTACTTGGCAACAATGTTCATGATTCAGATGCATTAAGCTGTCCCCCTAAACCTAACTGACTACTCATGTTTTACCCCAGTTAAATTTTTCTTTGTAATTTTATAGTGGTGTTTGGGGGCCATGAGCATTTCTTGTCCAATCTTGCCCACCAAGAGCTGTGACTTTTTTTCTCTAACTGATGAGCAAGGAGAAGCTGTGCATCGAAAGAGAAAAGTACACAGCAGCGAGCTTTAGAATGTTATTTCAAACATCAGCATTTTAAAACTAAACAAGCACACGATCGGAAACACTAAGAAAAGTGAAAACAAACAATGGTGGGGGGGGGGGGTCGATCAGGAAGTAAAGAGACTTAAAAAAAGTGGTACGGACAGATGAGAAATTAAACAAAAAGTGCAAACTTGAGTAAAAATTATAAGAGATAGTGAAAAAAATGACAAAAAGAAATGAAGCTCCCAAACAGCTAAGAGTTGGATACTCTTCTAGTATAATGTTTTGGGGAAGCAAGTTAACTGGTTACCCATTGATCCAAACGAGCACAGTTTTGTCTACTTAATTAATTATCTCACTGTCAGACAAGCTTCTAAAAATCAAATTGCTTCGATATCTTTGCCAGGGACCACGGTAGGAGTTAAAGTACAGAGGTTTTCTAAATCACATGGTCACTTTGTAAGGTAAAAAGATAAAGGACCCATTTGCAAGTTCCTTAATTTTCACAACCATTACTTAAAAAAAAAATCAGCAGTTTTGATTTGCATGTTAAACACCAGTCGTACCACCATGTTCCTCCTGATGGTGGTCTGGAGCCAGTAGAGACAGTTTTCCATCAGCAGGAAGGTACTTGTATTGCAGTTTTGACGCAACAATAAAAAAAAGTTCAAAGAGATGGCAGTGGAGTTTCCACGGTACAATACAGAAACAGTGCTGAAATGTGTTTTGTTTACTGGTCTGGGTCAGTCCTTGCTCATCAGAAGCGAGTACGCCCCTTCAGGAGCAGTGGGCTGTGCGTTACTGAAAGGGAGTGGTTTTTCGGTAGAAGTTAATCGTGAATATTATTTAGGGGAGTGGCACCACAATTGCTGGGTTTCCATACTTTCGAAGGTAGATTTTGTCTTTGCAATTTTTCGGAAGATGCTCAAACAAGAAACATTTTTTGAAAAAGAATGATCAGGAGTTGGGAATCTTAATTGTTAAAGTATTTATATTTTCCACCAAATCAAAAAAAAGTCACAAAAATTGTGACCCAACAGAACCCGATCCCAATTCCAAAACTTGTGTACTACATGTTGGTTCAATAAATTACAAACCTTTTCAGAAACTAGGGGGGAAATTTTAACCTAAAAAAAAAAAACAGGTGGGTTGGGGGCGTGTGGGAAGTTAAAGTGCTAAAAATCTGAATCCACCTCCAACCCGCCCACTTCCGGTTTTAACGGAGGCGGGACGGGAGGCGGGCAGCCAAACCTCCTACCGCACCGCGTGCTCCAATGGCCCATGCTCCCTTCAGATGTCCCCCCAACCCTTGCGTGCAGATCCCAGCACCCGATCTTCAGCAAACTCCTCCCCCCTCCCCACAACGCGATCCCTCCCTCCTCTCTGCAGCCTAGTGCCACAGGCCTACCCATCCGGAGCCCGCCAGCCTCTCAGCCTGGCTGGCTTCGGGTGGGGAAACTGAGGCTTTCCATGCAAACCAAGCCCTGCCGTTAAATTCACCAGGGCCTGCGGAAAACCCGTTCTCCCGGGTTTCCCGACTGCTTCGGAGCCCCACCGCTCCCAACCTGCCTTCCCCATTAAAATTCAGCCCTAGAAGTGGAAATTGTAACTTTTATTTTCATTTCCAACTTTCTCCCCTGTTGCCCTGAAGCCCTCGACGCTTGCTGGGACTGAGTTCAACAGGTGCGAACACTCCTCCGTCAATTGGCTGTTTGTCACGCAAGCCCAGAGACTGAGTATTAGCATACTATTTGATCATATGGGATAATCGCAGCTGAGCTTGACCTTCTGTCGTTACCCGGTGTTCACAATTTGAAGAAGTGTCTGTGGTGAGCAATCAGGTGTGAAATCCTTTAAAAGTTTTCCTTTCCCTAGCCCAAAGTAATGAAACCAATCATTGCACCCTCAGTGTTTCCTGACACCCCCTCTCACCTTCCTCCCTCCCTCTCATCTGATATCAGTTAACTCATCCCAGATCAGGGATCAAACCTGGGACTTGGCTAGATGATGCAACTCAATGCAACACCAGATAGAAAATTTAGTACTTTCAACTTTTGTTTTAGGCATAATAAAGCATGTTTACTTTGGGACAGATACCCAGAATTCTGATAAACAGGTCAGTGAGTGCAGGTCAATACTGCAAAACAACTTGCTGTCCAATTCAAAACACAAAATGCTGGAAATACTCAGCATGTCAGGGCGCACCTGTGGAGAGATAAACAGTTAACATTTTAGGTTGCTGATCTTTCCATCAGAACTGGAAGAAGTCATACTGAAAGGTCACCGCCCTGAAACATTAACTCTGTTTCTCGCTCCACAGATGCTGCCTGATATGCTGAGTATTGCCAGCATTTTGTATTTTTATTTCAGATTTCCAATATCCACAATATTTTGCTTTTGTGTTGCTGTCCAATTAAGTCCTTCTGTTTACTACCTATATCACAAAGCCAAATTACTGTTTATAACTAAACCTTTGTCTCATTTCATAGAGCATCAACAGAATACTAGAATGGTGAAGGGTGTTGGTGTTGCCAGCTGGTGCTTCATGGGACGGTAGGGCATGGATTCACACACACGCTTCATCAATCTTGACTATGATGTTAAAGGCACTGAGTGGAAGCACTTCCTCAACAGGAGAAAAAAAAATTGTTCCTTAAATGCAGAGTACGTTTGGGTCTGTAGCTCAACAGTTGCACAGGTCATTGGCTCATCAGCAGGTAATTTGGTTACACAGAAATTATTCTTCAATAACCTTAAAAGGGAAAGAAATATTGCTTTAACATTGGGCATACAATTCAAATTACTGTCCTTTTACGTCTCCATAAAGAAGCTGGGATTGTTCTCCTTAGAATGGAGTAGGTTGAGGGAGATTTAATAGAGGTGTTCAAAATTAAAAGGGGTTTTGATAGAGTAGAGGGGTAGAAACTGTTTCCACTGGCAGGAGGGTCAGTAACCAGAGGACACAGATTTAAGGTAATTAGCAAATAATCGGGGGGGGGGATGGAGAAAATGTTTTTCTGAGTTCTGGTTGTTATCAGCTAGAATACATTGCTTGAAAAGGTGGAGGAAGCAGATTTAACAGTAACTATTGAAAGGGAATTTGATACATACTTGAAAAGGAGAAATGTGCAGGGCTATGGGGAAAGAGCAAGGGAGTGGGATTAATTTGATAGTTCTTTCACAGAGCTGGCACAGACACGATGGGCCAAATGGTCTCCTTCTGTGCTGTATGATTCTATGGTTAACAAATGTATATTGCTTCCTGAAGTACATATAGTGAATGAACTGTATTGTTATAACCAGTTTCCATTATTTCAGGTTAAATGCTAACTATGCAGGACCTAGTACAGACTGCGTACTATTTTGAGCTATTGCGACGAACTGCTGCAATACAGAAGGGGAATACAACCTATAATCAACACTGAATCAAAACTGAATAAAAACCTGATGATTACATGAATTGTAGAATGTTTATTACTGCAGTGCAGGGCTCCCTGTATGTACAATACATCACATTGACACGAAGCTACTCAGCTGTGGATCCGTTCGCTCATAGGTAACAATTTAGGTGTCAAAGGTTTGGTAAAACCAAAACTTAGATGAAATGAGGTACTGAAATAAATGAATGTATTAAAAATAACCTGCCACTTTGCTTGAAGTAGCAGGAAACTTCCTGTGCCAGCCAAGCCACCACTACCAAAACCAAAAGCTGTGGTTGTAGCTGCACCAAAACTTCCAATATTTAAGCCAATTGCAGTGTTAGCGTTTAGTCCGAAACCCCCCAAATTAAAGCCACTGGCTGTAGCGTTTGCAGCTCCAAGCCCACCAAAACCTGCAGAAAAGGAAGCACTGTAAAACCGATGCAAGAAACTGTTAATTGAAAGAAGAACAGCATTTTATATGATCCTGAAACAAACGTTGAGACCTTTCAATTTGGATTTTCCTAGAGCAAATTGAAATGGTATTCAGTTGCATTATAATGGAAAATACACGTGGAATTCATATTAGAACAAATACAAAACAGTGACAAATATCTGTAGGATATACAATAATAAATCTAGGATTGTGAATCATTCGTGTTACATAAAAACATTATAGACCCAAAATATTCTAGTATTAGATTTGGCCAATTAAAACACCAGAGGGCCAAGCCATCTAAAGGTTATTGTAGTACAGTATTGCCGTTCTGCTACTACACATTAGTACCACAATTAGTAAATACGGTGTATTGTATTTATAATCCGTGCTAAAGAAATTGAACCTGGTAGTTACCAGAGGCCAAAGGGGTAGAGCAGTTGTGCGGAGGGGCAAGTTCAGTATTTCCCCATTGCCTGATATATGATCCAACACCGGTTTAGTGAGTAGCTAAATCTGTATTTAAATTTCTTTATACAAAAAGCACAATTCCACGCAATGACCCCATATATCTAAGCTAGAATGTCACATGCAACTTGTATTTATATGGCACCTTAAAAATGAACATCACAAGGCGCTTCATAGAGGCATAATCAGATAAAAATAGACGCCGAGTCAAGGAAAGAGATATTAGGAAGTGTCAAAGGAGCGGGTTTCAAGGAGGATCTTGAAAGAGGAAAGGGAGGTGGAGGGACAGAGGGATATAGGGAGGGAATTCAGGGTATGGCTCCTAGATGGCTAAAGGCAGGGTTGCGAATGGGGAGGTGAAGGAGGGGAGGGGTATGCACAAAAGGCCAGAGTGAAGGCAACAAAAAGTTTGGAGGGGGGGGGGGGGGGGGGTGTTGCAAGGCTCATTGGGTTTAGAGAGATATGGAGGGGAGTTTTAAATTGAAGGTGTTGGGGGACCGGGAGCCAATGTAGGCCAGCAAGCAGAGTGACCGAGACCGGGAGCCAATGTAGGCCAGCAAGCAGAGTGACCGAGACCGGGAGCCAATGTAGGCCAGCAAGCAGAGTGACCGAGACCGGGAGCCAATGTAGGCCAGCAAGCAGAGTGACCGAGACCGGGAGCCAATGTAGGCCAGCAAGCAGAGTGACCGAGACTTGGTGCGGGGTAAGATATTGAGCAGCAGAGTTTTGGGCGAGCTGAAGTTTATGGCGGGTGGAAGAAGGGAGGCAGGCAGGAGAGCACTGGAATAGTCGGATCTGGAGGTAACAGATCCATGGAGGGTTTCAGCAGAAGATGGACTGAAGCATGGCGGAGGCAGGCAATGTTACAAGGGTGGTTTTTGTCATGGAGAGTTTACGGAGTCAGAAGCTCACCCAGGGTTGAATAGGATGCAGTGATTGCGAGCACCCTGGTGCAATCAGAGACAATGGTCACGGTGTGGGGCTGATATTGGTGGTGAGGGTATGACGTTTGTGGTAGGGGCTGGAGATGATGGCTTCAGTCTTCCCAGTGTTTAGCTGGAGGAAATTGTGGCTCATCCAAGACTGGTATCTGACAAGCAGTCTGACAACACAGAGGAAACGGAGGGACTGGCAGAGGTGGTGGAAAGGTAGAGCTGGGCATCATCAGCGCACATGTGGAAACTGACCCCATCTCGGTGGATGATGTCACCAACAGCCAGCATGTAGCTGATGGAGAAGGAGGCCAAGAACAGATCTGTGGAGGACAAGTGTGCTGGGGAAGGAAGGTAAGCCAACCTTGGAGATTCTCGGGCTACAATCAGATAGGTAAGAATACAGAGTTGCTTTCTCCCTAGAACCACATTAAATTGAAGTATTCCGCTTTGAAGATGAATGGGACTAAAATGGGCTTCCTCAAGCATCTCCTGCATAGTTGTCAAGAAAACACTGAAATCTCAAGGCTGGAGGAGGCTATAGTTTCAAACAGTCCTCTGTCCTGCTGCCTCATCATTTATATTTGGTAATGCGTTTCTCCTCAAAATACTTTTCCAGTTTTACCTTGAAGATATCTAAGCTGCCTATCTTTATAAGCTGTTCTAATAACCAATCATCCTCTCACTAATGTTTCCTTATATCCTGCCTGAATTTATTTATTCTCATTTAAATTAATTCCCCTTTGTTCTGCAACCTTGTGCCAGTACAAATAGCTCTAACTGCTCCACTATATCCTTAAGCTAAACATTGGGGGGACGGGACGGACGGATGCAATGGCACCAACCAAAGCTATTGTCTTCAACCCCCCCCAACCACAAACTCTCTGTACCCTTCCCTCCCCCCACCCAGTCACCTCAGGATGAACCAAACTGCAAACTTGACATCCAGTCAACCTCGAGCTGAGCTTCCGAATCCATATCCTGTCCATCTCGAAGACGCCTTACTTCCACCTCCGCTAGATTGCCCAGCTCTGCTCTTCCCTCAACTCATCGGTCACTGAAATCCACATCTATGCTTTTGTCACCTTCAGACTCAGTTACTCTAATGCTCTCCTTGCCAGGCTCCCAACTTCCACCCTCCTTAAAGTTCCTCTCATCCAAAACTCTGCTGCTTATATCCTGTTCCGTCTCTTATCCCTCCTGTCCTTGAGGACCTACATTGACTCCTGGTCACCTAACAACTCAAATTTCAATTGGTCATTCTTGTGTTTAGATCCCTCCATGGCCTCACCCCTCCCTATTTGTAACTTCCTCCAGGGCTACAATCAACTGCGAATTTTGACTCCAGCCTCTTGTGCATTTCCCCATCCCTTCACTCTACTACTGGCAACATTGACTTCAGCCGCCTAGGTCCCATGCTCTGAAATTCCCTGCAAGAACCCATCCGCCTTTCCACTTCCCTCTCGTGCTTTAAGATCCTCCTTATATCCCATCTTTTTGACCAAGCTTTTGGTCATCCCTCCTAATATTTTTGTTTATATATCAGTGAACCATTTGGGGCATTTTCCAAGTTAAAAGCACTATATAAATGCAAGCTGTTGTTGTTGAGCCTTTAAAAAAAAAATCTCAACCATATTTCCCCTTAGTATACTCCTTTCCAATGAAAACATTCCCAGATCTTTCAGTCTATCTGGATATGTATTATTCTCCAGATCCCTTCTTTTTGTACCTTTTCCAGATTAGTTACAGTTTGTTGTGTAAATTTCAAAACTGCACACAATACATAACAACTTATATTTATATAGCACCTTTAACGTAATAAAACATCCCAAGGCACTTCGCAGGAGCGTTATTAAGAAAGAATAAAATCTGACACCGAGCCATATTAGGAGATGTTAGGACAGATGACCAAAAGTTTGGTTAAAGAGGTAGATTTTAAGGAGCGTCTTAAAGGAGGAGAGGGAAGGAGAGATGGAGAGCTTTAGGGAGGGAATTCCAAAGCTTAGGATCTCGGCAGCAGAAGGCACGACCGCCAATGGTGTAGCGATTAAAATCGAGAATGTTCAAAAGGCCTGAATAGGCAGAGCACAGAGGTCATGGGGGATTACAGGGCTGGAGGAGATTACAGAGATAAGGAGGGAACGAGGCCATGGAGGGATTTGAAAACAAGGATGAGATTTTTAAATTCAAGGCGTTGCTTAACTGGGAGCCAGTATAGGTCAGCAAGCACAGGGGAGATGGGTGAGCGGGATTTGGTGCGAGTTCAGACATGGGCGGCAGAGTTTTGGATGACCTCAAGTTTACAGAGGGTAGAAAGTGGGATACTGGCCAAGAGTGCGTTGGAATAGTCAAGTCTAGAGGTGTAAAGGCATGGATGAGGGTTTCATCAGCTGATAAGTTGAGGCAAGGGCGGAGACGGGCGATATTACGAAGGTCATAGTGATAACCAATGGGCTCTGTACAAGGGTGGGATTACTTCCTTTGATCTACCCTTCATTCCTATTTCCTTCCAGCCCTTAACAGTGTTGAAGCTTTTCCCCATCCTCCATTGCATTAACCACTCCTGCCAGCTACTGGTCCCAACATCGAGTCCTACTCATCATACCTTTCCAGCCAGGATACTTCCCATTAACAGACACTGAGTCACCCATGCCCAGTCAATTTTCAATCTCTGTCTCAGCACATTGCCGCGAATACAGTGTCTGCTAATTTAATTATCTAGTTTTTTATGTGGTACCTTATCAATTGTCTTCCACTGATAAGAGTACATTGATCCAGGTACATTGCATCTTTTGTTACTTTATCAAAAATTCTATTAAATTGCTCTGGCTTTCCCTTCTGTAATTCATGCTGATTTTTTCCAATTAGTTCATATTTCTCTCAGTACTCCACGACCTTGTCCTTGGTAATTGATTCTAGAACTTTATCTGATAACGATGTCAGTCTAACTAGTCTATAGTTACTCAGATCTCTCCCCGCATGTCCTATTCTCTTTTTAAATAAGAGCATTAGATATGGCATTCCGTAGTCATAGGAACAGGAGTAGACCATTCAGCCCCGCAAGCCTGTTACACCGTTCAGTTAGATTATGGCTGATCTGTACCTCAACTCCAGTTACCTGCCTTTGCTCCATATTCCCCGATACCCTTACCCAACTAATCCCCCAGTGTTACTCCTTTTTCTAGCAAATCCCCAAATATCTCTGCCAGTGATGCTGCTGGCTCATCCTCGAGTTCCTTATGAGTTCTTTGGTGTATCCCATCCAGGCTAGGTGCTTTACTTACTTGAATCTCATTCAAATATCCAGCTATCAATTCAGTAGTAATGTTAATTTTATTACTACCTAATCTGTTTCTCTTGGATCATCCATTTTTCCTCTGCACTATATTGTACTTTTAACCTGCAAATATTGAACTGGAGAATTTACTCAACTTCTTCACAGATTTTGACTCCTGTTTCTGTAGTCAGTGGTTTCATTGTCTCTTGTTAAGTTTTTCCTTTTCCTGCTGATGTATTTAATACTTTTTTTTTATCAGTTGTTTGTATTCCCTTAGGAATTCTAGATTCATATGCTTGCTTTGCTTTTTTAACAATCATATTACACTGACTTTCTTCTTGTACTAATTCTTCCTTTCCTGTGTTGTCCAACAATTTAAAGAAATATCCACGATATCTTCACCATGGAGACCTGCTCGCTCCTTGGTCCCTCAGTAGAATCACAGCTGAGTGTTAGTTTTTCAACAGATTTAGTGTACTGCCAGCTATTACCAAGACAATCATTGGGCAGTGACAGTGGAGTATGGAATCAGAAGGATGAGTTGCCACTTGAAGTTGATCGTGGTAAAAAGAAAAGTTGGTATTTTCCTACCCAATTCTTTGATAACAGACTACAGAATCCAATCTACCTATCAAGCTCATATGTGGCCACATAAACACACGAGACACTCGGGACAAAATGATCAATGGAAGCAAGTGAAAATGACCTTTCACACTTTAGCTTTTGTTACCTTCCCTATTATCCAAGCTGGCATTCTTTGCCCACTATTCTTCCTAAATCCCTTCAGTTATACATTCATCCACTGCCACCTCAATTATCTTTTCCAAGACAAATGTCCACTTTTCATGACCTGATGTTTACATCCTCTTCGTAAATTATTCATCTAATTAAACAGCTCATTCAATTGTAGCATAAGGGTCCAACTCGCTTCACGGTTACGTCAGAACCACACCCTTATTGAATATCCTAGAAATATCAAGGGACTACTGCATGACATCATAGCATCAAAAGAATCAATACATTTCTGGAGCATAACATAAGAAATAGGAGCAGGAGTAGGCCAATCGGCCCCTCGAGCCTGCTCCGCCATTCAATAAGATCATGGCTGATCTGATCCTAACCGCCAATCCACTATCACAGAACCATCTCCTGAATCTAACAGAATTAGACACACAAAATAGGAGCAGGATCAGGCTACACGGCCCCTGGGCCCGCTCCGCTACCCACAGGGCCATGACCGCTCCGAACCTAGACTCATGTCCAAATTCCTGCCCGCTCCCCGTAACCCTTAATTCCCTTTACTTCTAGGAAACTGTCTATTTCTGTTTTAAATTTATGTAATGATGTAGCTTCTACAGCTTTTTGGGGCAGCATATTCCATGGACCTACCACCCTCTGAGTGAAGTAGTTCCTCCTCATCTCAGTTTTGAAAGAGCAGCCCCTTATTCTAAGACTATGCCCCCTAGTTCTAGTTTCACCCATCATCGGGAACATCCTCCCCGCATCCACCCGATCCAACCCCTTCACAATCTTATATGTTTCAATAAGATCGCCTCTCATTCTTCTGAACTCCAATGAGTAGAGTCCCAATCTACTCAACCTCTCCTCATATGTCCATCCCCTCATCCCCGGGATTAACCGAGTGAACCTTCTTTGTACTGACTCGAGAGCAAGTATGTCCTTTCTTAAGTATGGACACCAAAACTGTACGCAGTATTCCAGGTGCGGTCTCACCAATACCTTGTACAACTGAAGCAACACCTCCCTATTTTTATATTCTATCCCCCTAGCAATGAAAGCCAACATTCCATTGGCCGCCTTAATCACTTGCTGCACCTGCATACTAACCTTTTGAGTTTCGTGCACCAGGACCCCCAGATCCCTTTGTACTTCAGTACTTTCCAGTTTCTTGCCATTAAGATAATAACTTGCTCTACGATTTTTCCTGCCAAAGTGCATAACCTCACACTTTCCAGTATTGTATTCCATCTGCCAAATCTCTGCCCACTTACTTAGTCTGTCTATGTCCCCTTGCAGGTTTTTTATGTACTCCTCACTCACTACTTTCCCTCCCATCTTAGTATCATCTGCAAACTTTGATATGTTACACTCGGTCCCCTCCTCCTCCAAATCGTTAATATAGATTGTAAAGAGTTGGGGACCCAGCACTGACCCCTGCGGAACACCACTAGTTACTGATTGCCAGTCTGAGAATGAACCATTTATCCCAACTCTCTGCCTTCTTTTAGATAGCCAATCCTCTATCCATGCCAGAATATTACCCCCAATCCCGTGATTTTTTTATCTTAAGCAATAATCTTTTGTGTGGCACCTTGTCAAATGCCTTTTGGACGTCTAAATACACTACGTCCACTGGTTCCCCTTTATCCACCCTATATGTTACTTCCTCAAAGAACTCCAGCAAATTTGTCAAACATGACTTCCCCTTCATAAAACCATGCTGACTTTGTCCTATTAATTTATGATTATCCAAATGTCCTGTTACTGTCTCCTTAATAATGGACTCCAAAATTTTACCTACCACAGATGTTAGGCTAACCGGTCTATAGTTTCCAGCCTTCTGTCTACTGCCCTTTTTAAATAAGGGTGTTACATTAGCAGTTTTCCAGTCTGCCGGGACCTTTGCCAAGTCCAGGGAGTTTTGGAAAATTATTACCAATGCATCCACAATCCCTACCGCCACTTCCCTCAAGACCCTAGGATGTAAGCCATCAGGTCCAGGTGATTTATCCGCCTCGAGTCCCATTATTTTACCGAGTACCACTTCCTTAGTGATTTTGATCGTGTTTAGCTCCTCCCCCCCTATAGCCCCCTGTTTGTCCAGTGTTGGGATATTCTTAGTGTCTTCTACTGTAAAGACTGATATAAAATATTCATCCAGTGTTTTTGCCATCTCCATATTTCCCACCATTAATTTCCCGGTCTCATCCTCGAAGGGACCAACATTTACTTTAGCCACCCTTTTTCTTTTTATATAACTATAAAAACTCTTACTATCTGTTTTTATATTTTTTGCTAATTTACTTTCATAATCTATCTTCCCTTTCTTAATCAATCTTTTTGTTATTTTTTGCTGTCTTTTAAAGTTTTCCCAATCCTCTATCCTCCCACTAGATTTGGCTACCTTATATGCCCTTGTTTTTAGTCGAATACTATCCTTAATTTCTTTACTTAGCCACGGATGGCTGTCTTTTCTTCTCAGTGGAATATATATTTTTTGGAAGTTGTAAAATAACTCCTTAAATGTACACCACTGATCATGTATCGTCTTACCCTTTAATCTATTTTCCCAATCCACTCTACTCAATTCCGCTCTCATACCTTCATAGTCTCCTTTATTCAAGCTTAGCACGCTTGTTTGAGATCCAACCTTCTCACCCTCTAATTGAATATGGAATTCAACCATGTTATGGTCACTCATTCCAAGGGGATCCTTTACTAGGACATTATTAATTAATCCTGTCTCGTTACACAGGACCAGATCTAAGGTTGCTTGCCCCCTGGTCGGTTCAGTTACATACTGCTCAAGAAACCCATCCCTAATACACTCAATGAACTCATCCTCATGCAGGAGAGCAAGTGGCACAAATTGACTAGTCTAAGAAAGAACTTGCATTTATATAGAGCCTTTCATGCCCACGGGAGATCCCAAAGCGCTTTACAGCCAATGAAGTACTTCTGAAATTTAGTCACTGTTGTAATGGAGGGAAATGCAGCAGCCAATTTGCACACAGCAAGGTCCCACAAATAGCAATGAGATAAATAACCAGATAACCTGTTTTAGTGGTCAATGAAGGTCTAGGCTCTGGCAGAACTCCCCTGCTCTTCTTTGAATAGTGCCATGGGATCTTTTCACATCCACCTGAGAGGGCAGATGGGGCCTCATTTTAACATCTCATCGGAAAGACGGCACCTCAGTGTCATCCTAAATTATGCGCTCAAGCCTCTGGAGTGGGGCTTGAACCCATAATCTTCTGACTCAGATGAGAGAGTGAGCCAAGGTTGACACCTAGTCAACCAAAGTACAAATTTCAGGAAATCTTTTGTCACGTAAAGCCAATACAAGCGAGGTTTCGTGTCATATAATGACTACAAAAACCATGTTTAGTTTCAGTCACAGGACGGAGAAAAACCACACACGAATCTTGGGCTACAAACTGTGTTGCTTTACTCCAAAAAAGGAAAACAAAATTAAAGCACCACAAGAGCTCTAATAAATTAAAGTGACAACAATAAATGTATCTGTATAGAGTAACTGTACTACTGCTGTAAATTCCCATTTATTGACAAATATGGGATAAGTTTCTCTCCAGTTTTGGCTAAATGTAAAACAAAGCAACTCATCAAGTTGTGTGGAAACTCAGTGATTATTCCTTCACAGATTCTTCCTCTGCTCCATTTGATCCTGTGTAGTCTGTTGTAGCTCTACCCCACCCTATTAAAAGACTGTCTCACTTTCTACATCAAAATAAGTTGTGTTTTTTTCCTTTTTGGGATTAATTTCTCGGTTTAATGTTCGTGTAATGGCCTCTAGAGACTGAAAAGTTGTTATAATTAATCAAAAATACTCCTACTTGACAAATGCTGAGTAAACTTTACAATCTCTTCACTTCAGTAATGTCTAAAAACAGCAGTGATTTAAGTGGTAGAGACCATTTGGAGCAGGGTGAGGGGAGTCTTTAAATGTATAACATAATCTTGAAGTTCTGATCACTACAAAGTTTACCAGGCTTGTAAATTTGCACACTGCTCTTCAGTCTTTGCTGTAAATCAACAACTTGCATTGACATAAGCATCTTTAACACAGAAAAAACAAAAGGCACATCACAGAGCTGTGAGGAAAAAATAGATGTCAATACAAAGAATGAGATATAGGATTGACAAAAGCTTAATCAAAGAGATGGGTTTTAAGGAGAAAAGGAAGGTGGCGAGGCAGTGGTTTATGCAATTCCAGAGTGTGGGGTCTAAGCAGTTAAAGTCACAGCGGTGACTGGTGAGGAAGTGCACAAGAGGCCAGAGTCAGAGGAATGGAGAGTTCGAGCGCGAGGGAGCTACATAGATAGGGAAGGGTGAGGCCATGAAGGCACTTCAACACAAGGATGAGAATTTTAAATGAACCACATTTGGGAACCGGGAGCCAATGTAAACATTATCTCGTAACACAGGAACATACGGAACAGAAGTTGGCCATTCAGCACCTCGAGCCTACTCCACTATTCAATTAGATCATGGCTGATCTGCACCTCAACTCCATTTTCCCACTTTTGCTCTATATTCCTTGATACCCTTACCTTACAAAAATCTATCTGTCTCAGTCTTGAAAGCTCAAATTGACCCAGCATCCACACCCTTTTGGGGGAAAGAATTCCAAATTGCTACCACCCTTTGTGTGAAGAAATGCTTCCCGATTTCACTACTGAATAGCCTAGCTCTAATTTTAAGATTACGTCCCCTTGTTCTTGATTCCCCCGCCGGAGGTAACCACACAGGAATACTACTAGGGGTCTAAAGAACTTTTTTAGGCTATACAATTACTAACTACATCATACTTCATTTCATTTATCAATAATGTTCATTAAATGGAACGGTTACATTATCAAATAACTGGTACTATTAACGACTGTCAAGTCACACTAGGTAAAGTTGTATCTATTTATGAGAATTATTTCCACAGAAACATTTTAAACAGCAAGTTCACTGAACTGTGTGGAGGGGAGTGGAGGGTAAGATGGCTTGCAGTAAATGCCTATTAAAAGGAAAATGCTGGAATTTTATAGTGCAATATTTGACCAGCAAAAGATCTATGAAGTAAGTTGATACAATAAACATTACAGTACCTGTAGATGCTCCAAAAGGAAAACCTGCTGCTTGTCCACTTGTGGTAGTGGTGGTGGTTCCAAATGGGCCAAAACCTGGACAAAAAAATACATAATATAGCACACAAAATGTTAATTTAGATGGCACTCACATTTTATTGTATTAAATTTTAAACAGTAAGGTTTTAGCAATCTGATGAAGGGTCCCACTCGAAAGACTAACCTAAGTTTTTCTTCATAGATGCTCAGCAACCTGCTCTGCAGGTCCAACATTGTCTGTCATTATTTTAAATTTCCAGCACTCCCAGTTTTTCTTTTTATCTCTTAGAAAGGGAAGTAAAGTCTAGCGACAGTATTTTTGCTTCAAAGTGCTTTCTCATTTTAAAGAAGAAAATGGTAGGCCATGGGAGAACTTTGATGGAAGCTTTTAAACATCCATATTCTTACAATCATAGTGTTAGGCCTCCCTCCCTGCCTGGTAACCACTGAAAGAGAGCACCTAGTTCTGGCTCCACAGGAACCAGTGGGGAGGGGGAAGGTGGGGCCATGATTGTGGTCTGTCCAGAGTGTCATTCAAAATCCACTTGAGCCTGGAAAACTACATTATTGGTTGTGAATTCAGATTTCCCAGCCTGTAGCATGGTTTGGTGGGGTCCAACATTTCCAGAGAAGCTCTAGGTCAGTTTAAAATCAGCCCCCATTCCACCACCACCTCCCCCCGTTGGTGATGTCACTGGAACAGTAAGGATGGAGATCCACTCTACAGTCTTCAGTGCTGGTAAGAAAGAAGTCAATAAAAATTCTAACGGTTAATATTTTCTTCTCTAAAATATTTGTTCTTTGAACAAAAGGAACCTTCCCTTTCAAGTATTAAGGATTATGGAAAAGGTGCCGAGTTCTTTTTGATTGGTAAATACAGCAGTGGACATAAAAGGTTATCTGGCCTAGGGGAACAGACATTTTAGCAGGATAATATGTCTAGCGTAGACTTTAAGCAATGCAGTAGAAGTGAATCATTTAGAAATTTAGTGAATGTAAAAGATTCCATGGCACTATTCGATTAAGAGCAGGGGAGTTCTCCCCAGTATCCTGGACAATATTTATCTCTCAACCAACAACCAAAACGGATGACCTTGTCATTATCTCATTGCAGGATCGGACAAAGTCAACGTGGATTCACAAAAGGTAAATCGTGCTTGACTAATTTACTGGAATTTTTTGAGGATGTAACTGGTAGATTAGATAAGGGAGAACCAGTGGATGTGGTGTATTTGGACTTCCAGAAGGCTTTCGTTAAAGTCCCGCATAAGAGATTAGCGTGTAAAGTTAAGGCACATGGGATTGGAGGCAAGGTACTGACTTGGATAGAGAACTGGAAGCAAAGAGTTGGAATAAACGGGTGTTTTTCCGAGTGGCAGGCAGTGACTAGTGGGGTACCGCAGGGATCGGTCCTAGGACCCAGCTATTCACAATATATATAAATGATCTAGACGAGGGAACTAGATGTAATATCTCCAAGTTTGCAGATGACACAAAGCTGGGTGGGCGTGTGTGCTGTGAGGAGGATGCCGAGAAAATCCAGGATGACTTGGATAGGTTGGGTGATTGGGCAGAAGCATGGCAGATGCAGGATAATGTGGATAAATGCGAGGTTATCCACTTTGGTGGCAAAAACAGGAAGGCAGATTATCTGAACGGCAATAGATTGGGAGAAGGGGAAGTGCAACGAGACCTGGGTGTCCTTGTGCACCAGTCACTGAAGGTAAGCATGCAGGTGCAGCAGGCGGTTAAGAAGGCAATGGTATGTTGGCCTTCGTAGCGAGAGGGTTCGAGTACAGGAACAAGGATGTCTTGCTGCAGTTGTACAGGGCCTTGGTGAGACCACACCTTGAGTATTGTGTGCAGTTTTGGTTGCCTTATCTGAGGAAGGATGTTCTTGCCATGGAGGGAGTGCAGTGAAGATTCACCAGGCTGATACCTGGGATGGCAGGAATGACGTACGAGGAGAGATTGGGTCGATTGGGCTTATACTCGCTGGAGTTTAGAAGAATGAGAGGGGATAAAATTCTGACAGGACTGGACAGACTAGATGCAGGAAGGATGTTCCCGATGGTCGGGGGGTCCAGAACCAGGGGTCACAGTCTAAGGATAAGGGGAAAGCCATTTAGGACAGAGATGAGGAGGAATTTCTTCACCCAGAGAGTGGTGAACCTGTGGAATTCTCTACCACAGAAGGCAGTGGAGGCCAATTCATTAAATATAGTCAAGAAGGAGTTAGATATATTTCTTAAGGCTAAAGGGATCAAGGGATATGGGGAGAAGGCAGGGACAGGGTACTGAGTTTGGATGATCAGCCATGATCTCATTGAATGGCGGAGCAGGCTCGAGGGGTCGAATGGCCTACTCCTGCTCCTATCTTCTATGCTGTTTGTGGGACCTTGCTGTGCCCAAATTAGTTGCCGCGTTTCCTACATCACAAAAGTACTTTATCGGCCTAAAGTCACAAAAGGCGCGATATAAATTCAAGTCTTTCTTCCTTTCTTTTGTTTAACATACAAGTATGAAACAAATTTTAAATTAAACTAAATGAGTTTTGTTTGTAAATCGGGCTATGCGATACACAACAATTTATTATACTTTCAGTAAACAGATATCCTGTGTGATACTAGAATTTGGCGTTGTGGTCGTTGGTGTTGGCACTTTTATTACTCAGTGCTTCCGGCTAGTTTTGAGAGAGGCTGGACATTTATTAGTGAACTAGTTGTTTGTTTGTTTTTTTAACAACAATCTGGCAGGTTTTCTGGTGCTAGGCCACAGATTTATTGAACTCAAATTCACAACTTGCCATGGTGGGACTTGAACTCATGGCCTCTGGGTTGTCCAGTACAATAATCACCACACTACTGTACCCATGAATATGATTATGCAGTAATGCAAGCCCCCACACACAAATGTGAACGCAGTTTTCACACACTACACACACACAATCACACACTACACACACACAATCACACACACACACACTACACACACACACACACAGTGAGTCTCCAATTCACAATCAAGCAAAACTCCCTAAAAACACAAAAAACAATACCCCCGAAGATGAGATAACCCCGCCCATCCCCCTCTGCAAATCTAGAATACCCGAAAGCTTCAGCTATTAAGTTCCCCGGCCTGAAACTGAAGAGGTCGCCCTCTAATTGGTGGATTTTGACAAATCAGGTAACAGCCTTCAGGCGTGAAAGTTTTAAAGAGCTGAAGTTCAAAACTGCTGAAGGCAGCAAAGACAGGAAGCTGCAGAATCTTTGCAGGCGGATCAAAAGAGCTTTTGGACAGTCCTGTCTTAGATCAATTTCATCAGTGAGTCCCAGCTTCTTATACCTTTGAGAGTATCATAACGAGGCTTCGATATCTAAGTAAGCTTTTGGTAACATGCTCAGGATAACAAACAGAGCAACCTTTCTATTTATTATTGTAGCTATTGGAATTATCCAGTGCCTCCATAGGATCTCATTGTCAATATGCAGTAGAGCATCTCAGTATTAGGCCCCGTGTTAAGTTTAAACTATTAAGCTTATTTATGTAATGAAAGATGAACAAGCAAATAAGTGATGGAATAAAAGTATATAGATCCGTTCATGTTCATGGTGGAAATCCTATCCAGTTTCTCAGAAGGCAAACAGCAAGAGCTGGCAATCTAAATTCTCCACTTGGCTGGATGAATGCAGCTCCAACAACACAAGAAGCTCGACACCATTCAGGACAAAGCAGCCCGCTTGATTGGCACCCCACCCACCACCTTAAACATTAACTCCCTCCACCACCGGTATACCGTGGCTGCAGTGTGCACCATCTATAAGATGCACTGCAGCAACTCGCCAAGGCTTCTTCGACAGTGCCTCTCAAACCCGCAACCTCTACCACCTAGAAGGTCAAGAGCAGCAGGTGCATGGGAACACCACCACCTCCAAGTTTCCCTCCAAGTCACACACCATCCTGATTTGGAAATATATTGCCGTTCCTTTATCGTCACTGGGTCAAAATCCTGGAACTCCCTCCCTAACAGCACTGTGGGAGTACCTTCACCACACAGACTGCAGCGGTTCAAGAAGGCGGCTCACCACCACCTTCTCAAGGGCAACTAGGGATGGGCAATAAATGCTGGGCTTGCCAGCAGCACCCACATCCCATGAATGAATAAAAAATGCTAAGCTATAATTTTGTTAACAATTTAAATATACATCGTGTTTCTTTCCTTCTTGTATTTCTTAATGCTATGTCACCTAGGAATTCTAAAATAACTCTCAGATTCCAACAGCTACAGATCGTTATCCCCGAAAAATGTTACTGGGGATTCCTAAGTTTGAAAAGCTATCAAACACATTTGTAAAAAAAAAAGCATAGTAGGGCAAGTGGAGTGTGTTGCAGTGGGAGAACATCTGGGTAATAGTGATCATAATATAATTAGGTTTAAAACAGTTATGGAAAGGGACAAAGATAAATCAAAAGTGAAAATATCTAACTGAAAGAGAGCCAACTTCAGTGATTTGAGAAGGGATCTGGTACAGGTGGCCTGGAAACAAAGATTGGCCAGGAGAACAGTAAATGAGCAATGGCAGGCCTTCAAGGGTAAAAACCAAGCAATTCCCATAAGGAGGAAAGATGGGGCATCCAAAGTTAGAACTCCCTGGATGACAAAGGAAAGTGAGATTAAAATAAAACAGAAAAAGGTTTATGACAAATGCCAGGTATAGAATACAGTACAAAACCAGGCAGAGTATAGAGCATGCAGGGGGAAATTGTAAAAAGGATACAATAACAACTAAGCGAGAGCATAAGGAAAGATTGGCGGGCAATATAAAAGGGAACCCAAAAATCTTAACAACATATAAAAAGTAAAAGGATAGTTAAAGTAATGGTGCGGCAGATTAGGGACAAAAAAGAAAATCTTCTTGTGGAGGCAGAGGGCATGACTGAGATACTGAGTGAGTACTGTGCATCTGTCTTCACAAAAGAGGATGAAGTTAATGTTGCAGCAGAGGAGAGGGGAGTAGAGATATTGGATACGGCAGATGTAATTTAATGCAGATAAGTGTGAAGTGATGCACTTTGGGAGAAACAACATGGAGAGGCAGTATAATCTAAATGGTACTATTTTGAGGGGAGATGCAAGAGCAGATGAACCTAGGGGTGCATATTCACAAATCCTTGAAGGTGCCAGGGCAAGTTGATAAGTTGGTTAAGAAAGCATATAGGATACTTGGCATTGTAAATAGGGGCACTAAATACAAAAACAAGGAAGTCATGCTAAACCTTTAAAAATCACTGGTTAGGCCTCAGGGAGTATTGAGTACAATTCTGGGCACCACACTTTGGGAAGGATGTCAAGGCCCTGGAGAGGGTGCAGAGGAGATTTACCAAGATTATACCGGGGATGAGGGATTTCAGTTATGCGGAGAGATTGGAGAAGCTGGGATTGTTCTCCTTAGAGCAGAGGAGGTTAAGGGGAGACCTAGTAGAGGTATTCAAAATTATAAAGGGTTTTGATAGCAAGTAGGGAGAAACTATTTCCTCTGGTAAGTGAGTCAATAACCAGAGGTCATAGATTTAAAATAATTGGCAAAAGAACTAGAGGGGAAATAGAGAATTATTTTCCCTCACAGAGGGCTGTTAAGATCTGGAACGTACTACCTGAAAGGGTGGTGGGATCACATTCCATAGGAACTTTGAAAGGGCAATTGGTGCTTGAAGGGGACTAATTTGCAGGATTAGGGGGAAAAAGCTGGGATGTGGAACTAATTGGATAGCTCTTGCAAAGAGCCAGCACAGGCACGACAGGCTGAATTGCCTCCTTCTGTGATTCTAGCTGCAATACACATAACTAAACAAATCAGTCTATATTTGTTTGAAAGTAGTTTATTTCTTCCCCCTGAAGCTTTACAGACAACCAACAAAATTTCCAATATTTGTATTGAATAAAGATGGGCACAATATTCTGAATAGTTAGTTTTCTTTAAAAAAAAACTTTGTAACTAATGACTGAATTAAAGGAACCTCTAAAAAACCAAAACAAGACAGGACCTTTGTCACAATCCCTATTCCCTGCTTCTGTCCCATAACCATCTCTCTGTCCATGCAGCTAATCCTCTTTAATATATAGGCCTTAATGTTCACTGCACATTTCTTATGTGGGACCTCGTTGAATACCTTCTAAAATTCCATGGCCCGGATTTTGCAGTAGGAATAACAGTGAGGATATCAGCGCTCACCGTTATTAAGGAGTAAATTTGACATCAACTTCCAGCATCCACACATGCGCAGTTAAATGCAGCAATCAGGAAGCTGCTGTCAGAGTTCCCCTGCACTTCCACAAGCTCCGCTGCACCGGTACCTCGCTGAGAGACTCAGCAGTCACACAGATGCAACGGTGTGAAGTTGCAGTACTTGCCCACTAGATACCCACTAAACACACCAGAAAAAGTTAGGGCTTGTCCATTCAAGTGTAAGTTATTTTTTTTAGCAGTGAGAGAAGTCTTAATTACTACCAAACAACCTCTCTGGCAGTGAAAATTTACTTTTACAAGTGTGGAATCTCATTCCTTCAAATTTTAATTATTGTTGTAGACTAAAAAAAATTAAAAATTAAAATAATTTTTTTTAATGTTTTTCTTTCCATCACTTATATCTCTCTTAATCCCATCTTTCTTTTGCTCTCTTTCTCTCACTTTCTGTACATGATTTTACATCGAATTAAATATTCTAACTTCCTGGTTTAGACTGTGTGGGGGAAAAATTCGGTATTGCCCCATTTGGGGCGCTATTATTGACGGTGTGCAAAGTTTAGCGCCTGGCGCTAATTATTGCCTCCGACAGCAAACTTGGCTTTTATCGCCCCTGGAGGTGATTGGAGCGCTAAATCAGGTGCTACACACCTCTCTTAAAGCGCTAAGGCCGAGGAGCGAGGCGCTACCTCACAGTGCTGGCGAAGCTCATGTGATTTCAGTCAGCAATGGAACACAGACACACTGGTACCGTCCAATTCTTAAAGGGGAGTTCTGAAGAATGGTCATCGACCTGAAACGTTAAATCTGTTTCTCTCTTCACAGATGCTGCTTGACCTGCTGAGTTTCTCCTGCATTTTCTGTTTTTATCTTAAAGGGGAGGGTTGATCTTGCTCTCCATCCACATCCTGCTCATTGCAGCCTTGAATCTCGGACTGAATCTCAGCCTGGAGCGACCTGTACATCAAATCTGCTGGAAAGAACAATGGAGAGAACCAGGGGAAGAGCTCAGAGTGCAGACCCCATAGTCTCTTCTAAATCGATACAAGGGCAAATCAAAACCAACCTGCAAAGTGCTGCTCAGTACCCAAAACTCCTTCACACAGCGTTGAATCTCTCCAGAAGTCTCTCTCTCTCTCAGAATTCATGGTGCAAAAATGTCACCGACAGAAAAAGGCAGGAAGTGGTCGCCTTTAAATAGCGCTCCCCTAGTCCCTTTCTGGCAGCATAACGCTCCCCTCAACCTGTCGTTGCTAGCGGCAGGCGGTAAGGCAGGGGGCGCCACTCAATATCCAGTCCGGGGCGTTGTGCACTCGACTGACGTCACGATCTGCCGGCGCAGGAGATCGTGGCGGTATTGTTTAGCGCTGCCGCAAAATGTCCGGTCAATTTCGCGAGAGGCGCAGATATCGCCACGCCCGGGCGCTAGTTGCTTTGTGCCCCACTTAGCGCCCTCTTAAGGCGCTAACGGGTGGCGCTACCAACTGAATTTTTCCCCCTGTGTCTCAGTAAAGATTCTTCAATCTGATTGGTTGAGGAGACATGCTGTTGCTTTCCCTGTTCATACAGGTCCCAGATCCCCTGTAGAAGGCGCCACACTGAAATGGCTCTCTAATTACCGTAAGTTGCTGTGCAAAAGTCCACTTAAAAGTCTGTGGGCAGCTGTAAGCGTAATTAATGGTGAGTGCCATTGGTTCGCCACTGACAGCACAATCCGGGCCCATAATTCCATTCCTCAAAAAAAATCAATTAAATCAGTCAAGCATCAAAAGTTTGATAAAGGGTTGGTTGCCTAGTTTGAGAATTGGCCACGCTCAAGGTCAGAAAGTTTGCCTGTTTCCAAGTTAAATACTAATTGCCTAAGCGTACTAACCTTAAAAATTAGGAAACTATTTAGAACTTAAAAGTTCAAATACCATTCTGTGGAAATTGAGATTGATTTGTATCTGTAAACAAAGATATGTTTTTTTTTTAAAGAGGATAAACTATGACCATTCAAAATAATGGGCCATATTTTGCTGTAGCAGAGTATCGAACGGTGTCGCCTGTTAGAATTCCCCTTGCACATTTCGTTCTTTTAATTTTTTGCATGACAAGTTGCTGAAAGTGCGAGCTGATAACACCGCAGCGAGGGAAACTAGGCATCTGGAACCTGAGTGAACGGTGTATCTCCTTAATCAATCAGAGTGAAGGATTGAGAACTAAACTGCGCAAGGACCGAGAAGGAAGTGTAAACTAGAGTGGGTGAATTCAATATCAAATCAGTTACAGAAAGAGAAATAGAGAGGGGAAAAAAGATTGGATTAAGAGAGAGAAATAAGACAAATGAAAAGTATTTTTTTTTACATTTTTAAAATCTCCAAAAACAATTAATACCTGAAGGAATGAGACTCCACACTTGTAATAGTTAATTTTCAGTGCCAGTGTAAAGTAGGGAAACCCAGCAGTCACTTTGCACACAGCATGGTCCCATAAACAGCAATGAGATAAATGAGCAGATAATTTTTTTATGGTGTTGGTTGAGGCATAAATGTTGGCCAGGACAACTCCCCTGCCCTTCTTCAAATAGTGCCATGGGATCTTTTACTTGAAAGAGAATGCGGAACTACAAATGGGCAAACATGTCAACGTGGCAGCTACTAATCAGAAATCCTTGGGAAAACTGTGCTAACACTGAAAACGCCACAGTTAAACGGGCACGGAGGTCGCAAATTAAGCCAGAACCTGATCTACCACACAATCACACTGACTTGGAAATTTTAACAGGAAGAAACACAAAGCAAACCAACCTTGAGATTAGTTTCGCTCCAAAAACTATCCAAACATATGCCACAAAGATAAGCACAGATGAGAGAGGCCATTCATCTCAGCTAGTTCATCCCTCTGTAGAAACCTAGGATCTATGATGGCCTATGTCAATGCAGCCTCTCAAGAGACTCAATGCTGAAACATCTCCCGTTGCAGATATATGTGGCACGGGAAAGCAAGTTTTTACTTGCGAGAGGAAATTATGCAATTGGAAGCAATGGAAAAGGGAAAAACAATTATGTTTAGTATGGAGTTACTTCGCTCTGCACATCCAAAATATATGGGGCACCTATACAAATCCACCTGTATAAGCATTGCATAATCACAAGTTAATAATTAGTAAGCCACATAACATTGTAAAACCAGCAAATAATAATTATTCTAGGATGGCACAATTGTCCCATTTATTAAAAAAAGTCACTTCTTCCACTTAAATTCTACTTGTCCCAGAAATAACTTAAAAAAGGCGACACACGCTCAAGATATCAGAGCAACCTGTAAAGCCCAGACAGTAAAAACATCCACTCATACCAAATTGAGCTGACAGAGAAATATAGTGTTGCACTGAGATGAAGACACGGTATACGTATCTTTCTCACTCACATTTTACAGTCCAGTTTCACATAATGTACCATCCATACTAACCATCTGGCTTTTACATGGACAGGCGGTGTTTGGGACCCAGCATCTACTTGTCAATGTTTGTAGGCTAAAATTAACAGGGGTTCGATTTTTCACTGAGGTCACTGGACAGACTACAGGAAACTTTGCGCTATCCGGCACCAACGGGACCGAGCTGTTGCCGTCCCATCAAAACTGCCAGACAAACCAGCGCTAATGTTGAAACATACAGAGATTTTGAGCTCCGCATCTGGCAACAAACCCTGTTGCTTAGCTTCTAAACAGTCGGCCGTACCTTGCAAGCGTCTTTGTAGCTTAGCAACAGCTTCAGCGAGACCTTGCAGAGCCTGACTGGTGAAAAGAAAGCAACGACAAGAAAAAAAACCTAACGAAACGGCTCCTGATTTTTGCTGGTGGCTCGAGCATTCCGGATAGTTAACCTCCGGATAAACCAAAGTTTCCTGTACATTACCCAGTTGTAATTGTCCTGTTCTGCCCCAGGCTCCATGACCATTTTTCTGATTGGATTGGTCCTTCACCACCACCCCAGTTTCTATTAGATGCTATGCTTGGGGATTGAACTCTTCTTCAGTCTGCTGCAGGAAACAAAAATAACTGGAAGCGATGTCAAATAAACAGGGCTTATCTGCCTGTATTGTTATAAAATGAACTTAAGACATTGGTGGCCGAGGGGGACAGGGAACTTGCCATCTCACCACAGTGACATCAGGAACTCCCACCTAGAGTGCAGCTTAGTCCGACCCCCGGAACAACATCAGGTAGCAGCCAGTAGTGCCGATGGATATGGTGGTTGGGGTAAATCGGGTCAGAAGAATGTTCATGTAAACTGGGGGTTGGGGGGGAAAGGGGGAAGAGAAAATAAGAGTGACTCTTAGGTAAAATTAAAGCTCATGGAATTGAAGGCAAATTATTGACCTGGTTAGAAGACTGGTTAGGCGGTTGAAGACAGAGAGTAGGGATAATGGGTATGTACTCAAATTGGATGGAAGGGACCCGTGGTTTCCCACAAGGACTTGTGCTGGAGCCTCAACTATTCACTATATTTATGAATGACTTAGGTAACACAATAGAGAGCCATATATCCAAGTTTGCAGATGACACAAAGATTGGTGGTATAGTAGGCAGTGTGGACGGGAGCATAAAAATATAAAGAGACATGATTTGATTCAGTGAGCGGGGGAAACTGTAGCAGATGGATTTCAACGCAGGCAAGTGTGAGGTCATCCATTTTGGACCAAAAAAGGATAGATCTGAAAATTATTTAAATAGTGAAAAGCTGGGAACAGTGGAGGTCCAAAGAGATTTAGGGGTCTATGTAAACAGATCACTAAAATGTGGTAGTTAGGTACAAAAAATAATCAAAAAGGCTAATGCAATGTTAACCTATATAACTAAAGGGCAAGAATATAAAGGGGAGGAAGTATTGCTACAGCTGTACAAAGCCCTGGTTAGACCACATCTAGAATACTGTCAGTTCTGGGCACCGCACCTTAGAAAGGAGATATTGGCTTTGGAAGGAGTGAGCTTTTTAAGAGTTTCACGTAAAGGGTGGATGAATGGCGGAACAGGCTCGAGGGGCTGAATGGCCTATTCCTGTTCCTATGACTCAACGAATTGGGGAGGGGGAGAAGTGTATCCCCTATGTCGCTGAGACAGCAGGAGAAACAATTTAGCAATCAGAAATAACAACATACAACTAACTGTATAATAGCTCACAATTTCTCCACAAAAGGCTAGGGAAAACCCCAGCATATTTTGTCATAGTCTTTCTACTATATTTACATGTATACCATTTTTTGTTTCAGTTACTGCTGGGACAAAATGGAATGCTGGATCAGTGCAACTACATTTCAAAGACCTATATTCAGTGCTGTTTTTGGGTTGTCAGCTTTTGTGGGGCAGTGTAAGTGTTTGCTAGGTTTTTTTAAGTTGGCGTGAATTATTGTACATTGAACAGTTTCAAGGTCTGGTCATAGTCCAGGTAAGACCACAGCAACCAAATAAGCATTTTTAAAAAACGGCATAATCACTGAAAATCTAAGAATCCTTTATATTTACATAAAGGAGACAAATGTAGGAGTTAAGTTAACATATGACAACACATCTGCAATTACCTCATCTATTTCTTTTAGAACATAACGTAATAAGAGGAGTTGGCCTTTCGGTTCCTCCAGCCTGCGCCGCCATTCAATAAGATCATGGCTGATCTTCTACCTCAACTTCACTTTCCTGCACTATCCCCATATCCCTTGTGAAGGAATATACTATATAGCCTTTTTAGAAAAATACACTATCTTTAAAGAATTCTGGCCTTGTTGAAACAGGACAAGTTGTTGATCCTGAATAACTAACCTTATTGAAACAGAAGAATGGGATGGCTCCGAGTGGCTGACCTTTTGGGAACAACACAATGGTCAACCCTGGCTATGTGATATAAATTAAACTTCGTAAAGATGGCACATAAGGTAAGGAACATCTGCCTTCGTAAAGATGACACACAAAATAAGGGACACCTGCCTTTCACACCTTTTTATATGGTGAACCGAGAACACCTGGAGATGCGGCAGATTCTGGAATATTACAAGCTGATGTGGCAGTAAAGAATTGCAGAGGTCAGCAGAAAGATGAATAATGATAATTAACTTGCATCAGCAGAAACCTTAAAGGAAATACAACTGAAATAGGGTATAAATATTGAAGTCTCAAATGAGATAGCAGACTCGCTTTAATCGGGCAAAGCGATTCTCGACTACAGAGGTGGTTCTGTGGTCTTCCACTCTTTCTACCTCGGGGATCAAAGGTATTTTGATATTGATGGATATCCTGCATAGAAAATTTTAAGAACTGTAATACTGTAGCGAAGTTAAGATTTAAAAGTAAGATTCTCTGTTAAAAATAAGATCGTATTTTTTCTCTTTTTAGAACTGTTAACGTTGCAATTAACTGATTCACCAACTGTAAATTGCATGTCGGTTCTTTTAATAAATCTCTATATTTTTAGAATTGTCTCACATAAGCCTTCTATATCAATAACTCGCGAACTCAATCTCTGTACACTCTGATGGAGAGTTACATTTCTGTGGGGAGTTCTCCGGACCCTCATAATATCCAGGACGTTACAGTCTAGCTAAACTTATTAAAAGCACTATCTGGAGGACGGTAACATTCTTGGGTTGTTCCTTTGCTTTAGGGAGAGATAGCCCAGACCTTTAGACCCACTTAAGCGTCTTTAGGATTCGGCTACCTCAAGCATTAGTTGAAAGTGAACATCTGAAAAATACGCCTGATCCAGGATAGCCCCAAAGGGGCTAGGACTAGTAAATATCCCTTCACCCTTAATATCCAAAATCTATCAATCTCTGTCCTGAATATACTCAACGACTGATCCTCCACAGCCCTCTGGGGTAGAGAATTCCAAAGATTCACCACCCTTTGAGTGAAGAAATTTCTTTCATCTCAGTCCTAAATAGCCAACCCCTTATTCTGAGACTGTGACTCCTGGTTCCAAACTCCCCAGCCAGGGAAAACACCCTCCCCTGCATCTACCCTGTCAAGCCCTGTAAGAATTTTGCATGTTTCAATGAGATCACCTCTCATTCTTCTAAACTCCAGAGAATATAGGCCTAGTCCACTCAATCTCTCCTCATAGGACAATCCCCCCATCCCAGAACAATCCCCCATCCCAGAAACCAGTCTGGTGAACCTTCGTTGTATTCCCTCTATGGCAAGTATATCCTTCCTTAGGTAAGGAGACCAAAACTGTACACAAAACTCCAGGTGTGGTCTCACCAAGGCCCTATATAATTGCAGTAAGACATTTTTACTCCTGTACTCAAATCCTCTTGTAATAAAGGCCAACATACCATTTGCTTTCTTAATTGCTTGCTGTGCCTGCATGTTAATTTACAGTGATTTGTGTACAAGGACACCCAGGTCCCTCTGAACACCAACATTTCCCAATCTCTCACCATTTAAAAAATACTCTGCTTTTCTATTTTTCCTACCAAAGTGGATAACTTCACATTTCTCCACATTATATTCCATTTGCCATGTTCTTGCCCACTCACTTAGCTTGTCTATATCCCCTTGAAGCCACTTTTTATCCTCCTCACAACTTACGTTCCCACCTAGCTTTGTATCATCAGCAAACTTGGATTTATTACATTTGGTCCCCTCATCCAAATCATTCATATAGATTGTGAATAGCTGCAGCCCAAGCACTGATCCTTGCCGTACCCCAATAGTTACAGCCTGCCAACCCAAAAATGACCCATTTATTCCTACTCTCTGTTTTCTGTCCGTTAAGCAATCCTCAATCCATGCTAATATATTGCCCCCAATCCCATGAGCCCTAATTTTATTTAATAACCTCTTGTGTGGCACCTTATCGAATGCCTTCTGAAAATCAAAATACACCACATCTATTAAGGTTCCCCCTTATCTATTCTGCTAGTTACAACCTCAAAAAACTCCAACAGATTCGTCAAACATGGGGCTGGATTTTCATTCAGCAGCCGGGAAGGAGGCGGGACTACAACTTTCGGGTTTTAGTCCTGCCTACATCGACGTCCGGCCAATCCACGCAATTTTCCCTTGATTGACCTTGTTGAGCCCGCCCAGCGGGCTCAGCAGGCCAATTAAGGGCCACCCGGCAACAGATGGCATCACAGATTGAAATTTCATCTGTCAAGACGCCTTGACAGATGAAATATCAGTGTTTCACAACTGTTTGAAGCTGTCAAACACTGACAGTCTGACTTCTAACCTGAGTCCTTCGACGCAGACTCAGTTAGAACTCTCACCGGCAATGAAAGCTGAAGGCTGTCACTTTTGACAGTTCGCAGCCATTTTGCTTTCAGTGCCGGCTGAGTGATGGGACTCCCAAAACCTAGAGGAAGAAAGGCTGTTACGGTAAGTACAGGTAATTTAAACTTCTTTACACACTTTAGACACACCAAACACACTTACCTTTGCACATGCACCCATCACTCACTTGAACACCGACATCTCGACCCCTCCAAGTCCTTCAACCCGACGGCCCGCCTGCTCTAACCTGGCATTGTTTGGAGCTGTCGGGAATCCCACACGACACCCCTCAAAATAGGGATTAGGCTAAAAGCTGCCTGTTAACAGGCAGTTAATTGGCACTAATCCCTTCCCGCCTCGGGTCGGCGGGTCCCAGTGCGGGGCGGGTACCTGCCTCCTTTGAAACTTACGTGGAGGCGGGTTTTGGGCGGGATGGTGTCGGGACCCCCGAATTCAGGATTTTAGCCCCCCGCACGCCTAAAAGCCCGCCTCACGGCACACTAAAAATCAAGGCCATGATTTCCCTTTCATAAATCCGTGTTGACTGCTCAATCCTATTATTATTTTCTAAGTGCCCTATTACCACATCCTTAATAATAGATTTTAGCATTTTCCCTACTACTGATGTCAGGCTAACTTGTCTGTAGTTCCCTGTTTTCTCTCACTCCTTTCTTAAATAGTGGGGTTACATTTGCTACCTTCCAATCTGTGGGAACCATTCTAGAATCAATGGAATTTTGGAAATTAACAACCAATGCATCCACTAGCTCTATAGCCACTTCTTTTAAAACCCTAGGATGTAGGCCATCATGTCCAGGGGATTTATCAGCTTTCAGTCCCATTAATTTCCCCAGTACTATTTTTTTACTAATACTAATTTCTTTCAGTTCCTCATTCTCACCAGTACCTTGGTTGTCCACTATTTCCGGGAGGTTTTTTGCGTCTTCTTCCGTGAAGACAGAGACAAAGGGCTGGATTTTGCTATGGGGGCGGGTTGGAGGTGGGAAACCCACATTCGGGCTTGTTGTCCCGCCTCCATGGAGATGTGGCCAACCCACTGGATTTTCCTCCGATTGACCTTGTTGAGCCCGCCCTGTGGGCTCAGCAGGCCAATTAAGGGCCACCCGGCAACAGGTGACGTCAGAGATTGACATTTCATCTGTCAAAAGCTTTTGGCACATGAAATATCAGTGTTTAACAGCTGTTTGAAGCTGTCAAGCACTGAAAAACTGCTAATTCAGCCTCAGTCCTTTCTCAGGATAACTTTAAAATCATTTTGCTGTAGAAACAAAGAAGCTGATTTTTTTTTTTTTTTTAAATCGGAGCTTCTGTGGTTCTTGCAGCCGACTCCCGACACCGGAATGCAGGACTCCTGTAAAGGTAAGTAAAAGTAAGTTAAACTTATTTAAACACTTGCAAAACACTTACCTTTGCACTCCTGCACCCCTCACTCACCTGAACACTGGGCATCTCGACCCCTCCAAGACCTCAGACCCACGTCCCGCCTCGAAAATTTTTCGTGGTTTGGAGCTGTCGGGAAGCCCACAAACCAGCAATAAAAATCGCGAATAGGCAAAAAACTACCTGTTAACTACCTGTTAACAGGCAGTTTAATTGCCTTTAATCCCTTCCCGCCTCTGGGAGTCGGGTTCCAGCACTTGTCGGCAACCCGACTCCTATGAAATTGACATGGAGGCGGAATGGGGTCGGGACCCCCGGATCTCCGATTTTTATCGTCCGCACGCCTCCAACCCGACTCCAGGGGCTTAGGAAAATCCAGCCCAAAGTATTTATTTAATTTCTCTGCCATTTCCTTATTCCCCATTATAATTTCTTCTGTCTCAGCCTGTAAGGGACCAACATTTACTTTTGCTAATCTTTTCCTTTTTACATACCTATAGAAGCTTTTACAGTCTGTTTTTATGTCTCTCGTTAGTTTACACTCATATTCTATTTTCCCTTTATCAATTTCTTGATCCTCCTTTGCTGAATTCTAAAATCCTCCCAATCCTCAGGCTTACTGCTCTTTTTGGCAACATTATAAGCCTCTTCCTTTGATCTAATACTATCTTTAACTTCTCTTGTTAGCCACGGTTGGACCACTTTTCATGTGGGGTTTTTGTGCCTTAAAGGAATGTATATTTGTTGTAAATTATGTATTAATTCTTTAAATGCTAGCCATTGCTTATCTACCGTCACACCTTTTAATGTCGTTTCCCACTCTTCCTTAGCCAACTCGCCCCTCATACCTACATAGTTTGCTTTGTTTAGATTTAAGACCTTAGTTTTGGATTTAACTAAATCACTTTCAAACTTAATTCTATCATATTATGGTCACTCTTCCCTAAGGGCCCCTTTACGACAAGGTTATTAATTAACCCTTTCTCATTGCACAATACTAGATCTAAAATAGCCTGTTCCCTAGTTGGTTCCTCCACATACTGATCTAGAAAATTATCTTGTATACATTCCATGAATTTGTCCTCCTTTTAACACTGTAGGGTATCTCCAGGTCCTGAAGTTTAGTCTATCATTTACACGTACCATTTGAAAAAGTATATATTAAATTCATGAAGTTGCTTTACGTACGTAAATGGAATCCCCATAAGCATAATGGGAATCCCCTTTTGATTGGTTGGACTGGCCCACATGATCCCAGGGACGCTTGCGAACCGCATACGCTCCTGGGATACGTGGGCCTTTACGCAGGCGTACGCATAGAGGCCCAGGACTGCAAGAATCCGAAGATACGGAGGCACCAGGTAGATGCGTACCTTTCTTGCGGATCAGAGGCATTCGCCCGCGGGAAGCCTCCAACCGCAAGTTCAGGTCCATAATCTGGTCATTATCTCATTGACATTTGTGTGACCTTGCTGTGCGCAAATTGGCTGCCGCGTTTCTGACATTACAACAGTGACTACACTTCAAAAGTACTTAATTGGCTGTAAAGCACTTTGGGATGTCCTGAGGTCGTGAAAGGCGCAATATCAGTGCAAGTCTTTCTTTTGCACCTCTCATTACTTTTTTTGTATCCCTTTATTTCTTTAATATAGGTCTTCCAGTCTACTGGATTTCCACTTTTTCTTGCGTTTGTGTAAGTTTTTTTTAAGCTTCATACTGTCACTTACCTCATTTGTTGACCATGGTTGCTAACTACACAATTGGAGCCTTTGTCTTTTAGGGTTATGCACTGGTTTTCTATTGTACCAAAACCTTCTTTGAACACTTCCCCCTGTCTGTCTGTAGGTTTACCCATTAACAATTCAGCCCAGATTACTGAGGTCAATTCCTTTCTCATCCCTTCGAAGTTTGCCTTACTTCAATTTAAAACCATAGTTTGTGACTCTCCCTTCTCTCTCTCAAAGCTAATATCAAATTCAATTATATTATGGTCACTATTCGCAAGATGTTCCCTTAAAGTTAGTTTGTTAACCAATTCTGGTTCATTACTCATCACCACATCGAGTATGATCCGTCCCCTTGTCAGTTCTAAAGCATATTGTTCTAAAAAAACTGTCCCGAATACATTCTAGAAATTCTTTACCTTTACTTACTGTTCTGCTTTACCCAGTTTGTGAAAATTAAAATCTCCCATTATAATTTTAAAGCTTGTAACAGATTTCAAATTAATCAAATCATCGTGCGAATGTTTAACAAAAGAAACTGTATCGCCAGTTTTACAATTCCATGTAAGCAAAACCAATTTGGTTTATTAGAAGAATGAAGTGCAGGAAACTCTTTTTTATCCGGCATAGATGGGACCAGCGTGTTGCCGGTTTATCAAAATTTCCGGATGACAGAGAAGGTTATCTACCGAGGCTATTTTTAACAAAGAAAAATAAAAAAATCAAGAAATGTGCAGTATACAGTAATTGGGTACTTACCTACAGAATGTTGTGTTAAATGGATGGTGGAAGAGGCTTGATTAAGTACAGTAGTCAGTTGATGGTAATCCATAACTCTTTAATTACTTAACAGTAAAACAAAACTTATAAACGACTGTACAGTACAGTATAAAGTACTGTGGCTGACTGTACACTTATTCCAAGTCAACTGGCTTATCAGGAATATCCATGCCAGCTGGGTCATCAGGATCATGCACTTCAACAGATTCTTCAGGCACTTCCACTACTTCAACTCTTTTGGAAGCTTTCCTAAACATGTCCCAGATGTCTGCTTGCTTTGTGGACTCTTGCCTTTTTTGTAGAAAGGTGGAATGCAGAATATGGAGGTGCATAACTTCTTGGACAGAATAGCAAGGATGCCTTTCAGCAAATTTGAGGAATGAAGCAAAATCTTCTGCAGCTTTAGCCCGAGAAATCATCTTCTCTTCGGAAATCTCATCCCCTTCACTTTCCATCTCACTTTCCTTTTCTTTCTTTGGATTCAAAACATTCTCCATTATTTCATCATCACTTAGCATATGCACAACAGCAACTTCTCTATCTGCATCAACCCACTGCTCAATATCACTTTCACTGAGGTGATGTAGAGGGTTTGCTGGGTGTACATTTTTCACCATGCCAGCCATTTCCATTATTGTATTCCTCTTGGGACGAATATTGAACCCATGAAATTCCTCCTCCTCCTCTGAAGAACCTTCAGCAAACATTACAGAAGGCCACAATTTGCGCCAGGCTTGTCTCAAAGTGTGACCTTTCAGAAAGTTCCAGGAACATGCAGCATTAAAGATGGCATCTTTAAGATTGTATTCCTTCTGAAATTCTTGAATATTGTCATCTTGGCTTATCAGTTTACGTAGGAAGTCTTTCTTGTAATGACACTTGAGATTTTGGATAACGCCCTGGTCCATGGGTTGTATGAGAGAAGTTACATTTGGTGGCAAATAAATGGTGAAAATATTTCCCGAAACCAACTCGGATTCATGCGGATGGGCTCTACAATTATCAAGCAATATAATGCATTTGCTATCTTCAGGTTTCCCTATTCTACGGAAATGTTCCCTCACAGATGGAACAAAAATATGATGGAACCAATTCGAAAAGATTTCCTTATTCATCCAAGCATTTCTTTGAGCTTTGTACTCAACAGGTAAGTGCCTCACATTTTTAAATGCACGGGGATTTTTATACTTCACAATGACAAGTTTAACCCGGTGTGATCCAGCAGCATTCGCACATGTTAGCACGGTTACACGATCTTTATTTTTCTTGTAACCTGAAGCATTAGCCTTACTAACCTCAGCAAGCGTTGATTCTGGCTAAAACCTCCAAAATAAGCCAGTTTCATCGGCATTGTATAGCTGTGCTGGCAACAAATCATGTTGCTGCACAATCCGATTGAAATAATCGCAGTATTCTTCTGCGGCGTCATGATCAGCTGATTTCTTCTCCCTGGAAATATCAAGTCGTCGTATCCCGTGCCGTACCTTGAAGCACGTTAGCCATCCCTCGGAGAAAGCACACTTGTCAGTGAGCTCCATCTTTGCGTAGAAATCCTTCGCTTTTTCGATTAGCATGGGTCCGGAAATCGGAACACCCTCTGAAAGCTTAAGAGAAAACCACTCAAAGCACGGTATCCAGCTCTTCAAGCTTAGGCTTACGAAGTGTACGCCGTTTCTCTACACCCTTAGATGTCTCCGAGCTTGAATAAAACTTGAGCAGCTTATCCTTTTGCGATTTCATGTCGTAGATTGTTGACAAACCGATTTTGAATTCATTCATAATGTTGATACGCTTCTCTCCCCTTTCTAGTCTTTGGCATATGTCGATTTTCTGTTTTAAAGTTAACACCACTCTTCCTTTTGCTTGGACCAACTTTTGGGATTTCAATAATGCAATGCAATGACTACCAGCAGCGTGGGAGACACACAGTACCCCCTGTAAAATGGCGCATCAGAAGAGACTACCAGCAGTGCGGGAGAGTCAGACTCCTGTTACAGGGGTTTTGAGGTGTTCCGACTCCCGACAGCACCAAGAAGCTGAGTAGTGGCAGTTGGAGAACAACCCCCACTGACTAACTCGGCCACCATGGGAGACTCGGACTCGGCAACATTACCGGTTATTGAGGTGTTGTATTCGGAGCGAGAATTTTGCTGGTTAATAGAGAATTCCGGATATTTAGGTGCCGTTTAAACGAGTTTCCTGTATAATGCTTTCTCGTATCAGAATGTACTACAGGAAACTTTGGTTTATCCGGAGGTTAACGATCCGGAAGGCTCGAGCCACCGGCAAAAATCAGGAGCCGTTTCATTAGTTTTATTTTCTTTTCGTTGCTTTTTTTTCCACCAGTCAGGCTCTGCAAGGTCTCGCTGAAGCTGTTGCTAAGCTACAAAGACGCTTGCAAGGTACGGCCGACTGTTTAGAAGCAGCAACAGGGTTTGTTGCCAGATATGGAGCTCAAAATCTCCGTATGTTTCAACATTAGCGCTGGTTTGTCCGGCAGTTTTGATGGGACGGCAACAGCTCGGTCCCGTTGGTGCCGGATAGCACAAAGTTTCCTGTATATTATTAAATCACGCACAAACCTGCAAAACCATTTTAAATGCAAATTATGAATAAAACTGTTCACCTCCAAGAAAATGTTAAAGTCTTGCCATGAGTATTTCTTCCAATTATTGAAGTATTGCATTGGATAATTAACCTTTTTCCTGGTCTAAAACTATTTTCCTTTAAAACAGCCGCAGTAAGAAAATTAGAAGAACGGTGGCATAGTGGTTAGCACTGTTGCCTCACAGCGCCAGGGACCCGGGTTCGAATCCGGCCTCGGGTGACTGTCTGTGTGGAGTTTGCACATTCTCCCCGTGTTTGCGTGGGTTTCCTCCGGGTGCTCCGGTTTCCTCCCACAGTCCAAAAATGTGCGGGTTAGGTTGATTGGCTATGATAAATTGACCCTTAGTGTTAGGGGGATTAAATACGTGGGGTTACGAGGATAGGGTGGGATATGTGTTGGTGTAGGGGTTACGGGGATCGGGTGGGATATGTGTCGGTGCAGGCTCGATGGGCCGAAATGGCCTCTATCTGCACTGTGGGGTTTCTGTGATTTACATAGGAACGAGTAGGCCATTCAGTCCCTCGAGCCTGTTCTGCCATTCAATGAGATCAGGACTGATCTGTGTCCTAACTCCATCCACCCACCTTGGCTCCACATTCATTAATACCCCTGGCTAGCAAAAATCTATCGATCTCAGATTTAAAATTATTAAGCTAGCATCTACTGCTTTTTGTGGGAGACACTTCCACACTTCTACCACCCTTTGCGTGAAGAAGTGATTCCTGAATGGCCTGGCTCTGATTTTAAGGTCCCTTGTCTTAGACTCACCCACCAGCAGAAGATTCTCCCTATCTAACGGATCAACTCCTTTCAAAATCCTAACAACATCAATCAAATCATCCCTTAACCGTCTATATTCCAGGGAATACAAGCCTAGTTTATGTAATCTCTCTTCATAATAGAAACATAGAAGATAGGAGCAGGAGTAGGCCATTCGGCCCCTCGAGCCTGCTCCGCCATTCAATGAGATCATGGCTGATCATCCAAACTCAGTACCCTGTCCCTGCCTTCTCCCCATATCCCTCGATCCCTTTAGCCTTAAGAAATATATCCAACTCCTTCTTGAATATATTTAATGAATTGGCCTCTACTGCCTTCTGTGGTAGCGAATTCCACAGGTTCACCACTCTCTGGGTGAAGAAATTCCTCCTCATCTCTGTCCTAAATGGCTTACCCCTTATCCTTAGACTGTGACCCCTGGTTCTGGACTCCCCGACTATCGGGAACATCCTTCCTGCATCTAGTCTGTCTAGTCCTGTTAGAATTTTATACGTTTCAATGAGATCCCCTCTCATTCTTCTAAACTCCAGCGAGTATAAGCCCAATCAAGCCAAACTCTCCTCATAAGTCATTCCTGCCATCCCAGGTATCAGCCTGGTGAATCTTCGCTGAACTCCTTCCATGGCAAGAACATCCTTCCTCAGATAAGGCGACCAAAACAGCACATAATACTCAAGATGTGGTCTCACCAAGGCCCTGTACAACTGCAGCAAGACATCCTTGTTCCTGTACTCAAACCCTCTCGCTACGAAGGCCAACATACCATTTGCCTTCTTAACCGCCTGCTGCACCTGCATGCTTACCTTCAGCGACTGGTGCACAAGGACACCCAGGTCTCGTTGCACTTCCCCTTCTCCCAATCTATTGTCATTCAGATAATAATCTGCCTTCCTGTTTTTGATACCAAAGTGGATAACCTCGCATTTATCCACGTTATCATGCTTCTGCCCAATCACCCAACCTGTTCAAATCATTCTGGAGTTTCTCGGCATCCTCCTCACAGCACACACGACCACCCAGCTTTGTGTCGTCTGCAAACTTGCAGATATTACATCTAATTCCCTCGTCTAGATCATTAATATATATTGTGAATAGCTGGGGTCCAAGGACTGATCCCTGCGGTACCCCACTAGTCACTGCCTGCCACTCGGAAAAAGACCCGTTTATTCCAACTCTTTGCTTTCTGTCTGCCAACTAGTTCTCTATCCAAGGCAATACCTTGCCCCCAATCCCATGTGCCTTAACTTTACACGCTAATCTCTTATGCGGGACCTTATCGAAAGCCTTCTGAAAGTCCAAATACACCACATCCACTGGTTCTCCCTTATCTATTTTACCAGTTACATCCTCAAAAAATTCCAGTAGATTAGTCAAGCACGATTTACTTTTGTAAATCCATGTTGACTTTGTCCGATCCTGTCACTGTTTTCCAAGTGCTCTGCTATTACATCTTTTATAAGGTAGTGCAGAAATCCCCTGGGGTTGTCTCCCTTAGCAACAGGTTCACCGTCTTAGGTACTGTTGTCGGGGGGGGTGACGCATCGGGGGAAGGCACCAGCAGCCAGGCTCATGGCACCATGACTGGCTCTGTTGCAAAGAAGGGAGGGAAAAAGAGTGGCAGGGCTATAGTAATAGGGGATTCGATTGTAAGGGGAATAGATAGGGGTTTCTGTGGTCGCGACCGAGACTCCAGGATGGTATGTTGCCTCCCTGGTGCAAGGGTCAAGGATGTCTCGGCGCGGGTGCAGAACATTCTGGAGGGGGAGGGGGAACAGCCAGTTGTCGTGATACATGTTGGTACCAACGACGTAGCTAAAAAAAGGGAAGAGGTCCTACAAGTAGAATTTAGGGAGTTAGGAGCCAAGCTAAAAAGTAGGACCTCGAAGGTAGTAATCTCTGGATTACTACCAGTGCCACGTGCTAGTAAGAGTACAGAGAACAGGATAGTTAGGCTAAATACGTGGCTTGAGCAGTGGTGTAAGAGGGAGGGTTTTAAATTTTTGAGGCATTGGAACCAGTTTTGTGGTAGGTGTGACCTATACAAAAGGGACGGTCTACACCTGTGCAGAGATGGAACTGATGTTCTCGGGGTAATTTTTGATAAAGCAGTTCGGGAGCATTTAAACTAGTATGGCAGGGGGCTAGAAACCTATGTAGTGAAATAGAGGAAAGTGAAAGGCAGACAGAAATAAATGGTAAAAGGGTGAGGAACAAAAAACAAAGGGCCAAACTAATTCATAAAAAATGTGAGCATAAAAAAAGCCTGAGGGTTTTATACCTTAATGCGAGAAGCATCAGGAACAAGGTAGATGAATTAGCTGTGGAAATAGAGGTTAATAATTATGATCTAATTGGGATTACGGAAACATGGTTGCAGGGTGAGCAGGGCTGGGAGCTTAACATACAGGGGTATTCAGTATTTAGGAAGGATCGACAAAAAAGAAAGGGAGGAGGGGTAGCATTGCTAGTAAAAGAGGGGATAAATGCAATTGAAAGGAAGGATATTAACTCAGTTAATACAGAATCTATATGGGTGGAGCTAAGAAATAGCGAGGGGCGAAAAACATTAATAGGAGTGGTATATAGGCCTCCAAATAGTAAAATAGAGGTTAGGGAGGGCATCACGAGGGAAATTAGAGAAGCGTGCAATAAGAGCACAGCTGTCATCATAGGTGACTTTAACTTACATATAGATTGGACTAGCCTAATCAGTAAAAATAATGAGGAGGAGGAATTCCTTGAGTGTTTAAGGGATGGTTATCTGGATCAATATGTCGAGGAACCAACTCGGGAACAGGCTATATTGGACTGGGTACTGTGCAATGAGAAGGGACTAATCAGTAATCTTGTTGTACGGGGACCCTTGGGTCAGAGCGATCATAACATGATCGATTTCTCACTCGAAATGGAGAGCGAAGAAATTGACTCAGAGACTAAGGTCCTGAATTTAAACAAGGGGAATTATGATGCCATGAGACGGGAACTGAGTAGGTCTGATTGGACAACGTTCCTGAGAGGACTGGAGGTAGATAAACAATGGCAAACATTTAAAGATAGAATGACAAAATTGCAAAAATTGTTTATACCAATCTGGCATAAAAGGAAATCTAAAAAGGTGACTCAACCGTGGATAACAGGGGAAATTAGAGACAGCATAAAATCCAAAGATAGGGCGTATAAAATAGCCAAAAAAAGCGCCAGAGCGGAAGATTGGGAACAGTTTAAGATAGAGCAAAGGAGGGCAAAGGGCATGATCAAGAGGGGCAAAATAGCTTACGAAAACAAGCTGGCGGAAAATATAAAAACTAACTCCAAAAGCTTTTATAAATATATCAAAAGGAAAAGACTGGTGAAAACCAAAGTTGGTCCATTGCAGTCAGATACGGGGGAATATATAATGGGAAATAAGGAAATGGCAGATCAACTAAATGCATACTTTGGGTCAGTCTTTACGAAGGAAGACACAAAAAACCTCCCTGGGATATCGGGAAAAATAGGGACATTGGCAAAGGAGGAACTGACGCAAATCAATATCTCTAAGGATATGGTGTTAAGGAAGCTAAAGGGATTGAAGGTGGACAAATCCCCAGGGCCTGATAACATGCATCCTAGGGTACTGAAGGAGGTGGCCCTAGAGATAGCGGATGCACTAAGGATGATTTTTCAGAATTCATTAGACTCGGGAACAGTGCCGATGGATTGGAGGGTAGCTAACGTTACCCCACTATTCAAAAAGGGGGGGTAGGGAAAAAGCAGGTAATTACAGACCTGTAAGCCTTACATCAGTTGTGGGCAAAATGCTGGAGTCCATCATTAAGGATGAAATAGCGGAGCACTTAGCAAATGGGGACAGGATAGGACAGAGTCAACATGGATTTACAAAGGGTAAATCGTGCTTGACTAATCTATTGGAATTTTTTGAGGGAGTAACTGGTAGAATAGATGGGGGAGAGCCAGTAGATGTGGTGTACCTGGACTTCCAAAAGGCCTTCGATAAGGTCCCACATAAAAGATTAGCATGGAAAATTGAGGCTCATGGGATAAAGGGGAAAGTTTTGGCGTGGATAGGGAACTGGCTGTCAGATAGAAAACAGAGAGTTGGAATAAACGGCTCATTTTCT
The DNA here is from genome assembly GCF_052327205.1 of Somniosus microcephalus. Lineage (NCBI taxonomy): Eukaryota > Metazoa > Chordata > Chondrichthyes > Squaliformes > Somniosidae > Somniosus > Somniosus microcephalus. Next base: position 155,554,775 of record NC_140988.1, read on the forward strand.
GAATGGCAGGCAGTAACAAGTGGGGTACCACAGGGATCTGTCCTGGGCCCCCAGCTGTTCACAATTTACATTAATGACCTGGATCAGGGAGTCGGATGCAGCATTTCCAAATTTGCAGACGACACTAAACTAGGAGGTGGGGTGGGCTCAGAGGAAGAGACCAGGAAGCTCCAGAGCGATTTGGACAGACTGGGAGATTGGGCGGATAAATGGCAGATGCACTATAATGTGGACAAGTGCGAAGTTATCCACCTTGGGTGCAGGAACGGGAGGGCAAATTATTATTTAAATGGCAATAGATTGGGAGAGGGGGAAGTACAGAGAGACCTGGGTGTTCTTGTACACCAGTCACTGAAGGCGAGCATGCAGGTGCAACAGGCGGTCAAGAAGGCAAACGGTATGCTGGCCTTCATAGCAAAAGGGTTAGAATACAGGAACAGGGATACCTTGCTGCAGCTGTACAGGGCACTGGTGAGACCACACCTCGAGTACTGTGTACAGTTTTGGTCGCCTCATCTGAGGAAGGATGTTCTTGCCATGGAGGGGGTGCAGCGGCGATTCACCAGGCTGATACCAGGAATGGCGGGAATGACCTATGAGGAGAGACTATGTAGTTTAGGGATGTACACACTGGAGTTTAGAAGATTGAGAGGGGACCTCATAGAAGTGTATAAAATTCTGACAGGTCTAGACAGACTGGATGCAGAAGGAATGTTTCCCTTGGCGGGTGAGAACAGAACTAGAGGACATAATTTAAGGATAAGGGCTAAACCATTTAGGACAGAGATTAGGGGGAATTTCTTCACTCAGAGAGTGGTGAACCTGTGGAACTCATTGCCACAGAGGGCAGTGTACGCCAGCTCATTAAATATATTTAAGAGGGAATTAGATATATTTCTACGGGCAAAAGGGGTTAAGGGTTACGGAGAGAAGGCGGGGACGGGATACTGAATTAAAGGATCAGCCATGATCTCATTAAATGGCGGAGCAGGCACGAAGGGCCGAATGGCCTACTCCTGCTCCTATCTTCTATGTATCTATGTATCTATGTATAATGGACTCTAGCATTTTCCCCACTACCGATGTCAGACTTACCGGTCTGTAATTCCCCATTTTCTCTCTACCACCTTTTTTGAATAATGGGGTAACATTAGCTACCCTCCAATCCATGGGTACTGTTCCAGATTCTATCGAATGTTGGAAGATGATCAGCAATGCATCTACTATTTCTAGGGCCACTTCCTTAAGTACTCTAGGATGTAGATTATCAGGCCCTGGGGATTTATCGGCCTTCAATCCCGTCAATTTCCCTAACACCATTTCCCTACAAATACTGATTTCTTTCAGTTCCTCCCTTTCATCCGACCCTATGTTCCCTGACATCTCTGGGAGGTTATTTGTGTCCTCCTTTGTGAAGACAGAACCAAAATATGTATTTAATTGGTCTGCCATTTCTTTGTTCCCCATTATAAATGCCCCTGATTCTGACTGCAAGGGACATACGCTTGACTTCACCAAGCTTTTTCTCTTCACATATCTATAAAAGCTTTTACAGTCAGTTTTTATGTTCCTTGCAAGCTTACTCTCATACTCTATTTTCCCTTTCTTAATTAATCCCTTTGTCCTCCTTTGTTGAATCCTAAACTGCTCCTAATCCTCAGGTTTACTGCTTTTTCTGGCCAATTTATATGTCCTCTCCTTGGATCTTATGCTATCCCTAATTTCCCTTGTTAGCCACGGTTGAGTCACCTTTTTAATTTTATTTTTATGCCAAACTGGGATGAACAAATTCTGTAGTTCATCCATGCGCTCTTTGAATGTTTGCCATTGCCTATCCACCGTCAACCCTTTGAGTAACATTCCCCAATCAATCCTACCCAATTCGCGCCTCATACCATTGTAGTTTCCTTTATTTAAATTCAGGACCCTAGTCTCTGAGTCAACTACTTCACTCTCCATCTTAATGAAGAATTCTATCATATTATGATCGCTCCGACCCAAGGAGCCTCGTACAACAAGACTGCTAATTCATCCTTTATCATTACATAATACCCAGTCTAAGATGGCCTGATCTCTAGTTGGTTCCTCGACATATTGGTCCAGGAAACCATCCCGTATACACTCCAGGAATTCTTCCTCCACAGTATTGTTACTAATTTGGTTAACCCAATCTATATGTAGATTAAAGTCACCCATGATAACTGCTGTGCCCTTATTGCACGCATCTCTAATTTCCCGTTTAATGCCATCCCCAACCTCCGCATTAGTGTTTGGAGGTCTGTATACCACTCCCACTAACGTTTTCTGCCCCTTGGTATTTCTCAGTTCTACCCATACAGATTCCACATCATCAGAGCTAATATCCTTCCTTTCAATTGTGTTAATCCCCTCTTTAACCAGCAATTTTTCTGAATATTGAATACCCCTGGATGTTGAGTTCCCAGTCTTGGTCACCCTGGAGCCATGTTTCCGTAATCCCAATATCATATCCGTTTACCTCTATTTGTGCAGCTAATTCATCCACCTTATTACGAATGCTCTTCGCATTAAGACACAAGGCCTTCAGGCTTGTTTTTTTAACACTCTTAGACCTTGTAGAATTATTATTTACTGTGGCCATGTTTGATTTAAACCCTTGATTTCTCTGACTGCCACCTTTGTTTTTCTCCTTCCTGTCTTTTGCTTCTATCCTTGTTTCCCTTTCCTCTGTCTCCCTGCGCAGGTTTCCAACCCCCTGCCATTTTAGTTTAAACCCTCCCCCAGAGTACTAGCAAACACTCCCCCTAGGACATCGGTCCCGGTCCTGCCCAGTTGCAAACCGTCCGGTTTGTACTGGTCCCACCTCCCCCAGAACCGGTTCCAATGTCACAGGAACTTGAATCCCTCCCCCTTGCACCATTCCTCTAGCCACGTATTCATCTGAAATATCCTTCTATTTCTACTCTGACTAGCACGTGGCACTGGTAGCAATCCTGAGATTACTACCTTTGAGGTCCTATTTTTAAATTTACCTCCTAACTCCCTATATTCAGCTTTTAGGACCTCATCCCGTTTTTTACCTGTATCGTTGGTACCTATATGCACTACGACAACTGGCTGTGCACCCTCCCCTTCCAAAATGTTCTGCAGCCGTTCTGAGACATCCTTGACCCTTGCACCAGGGAGGCAACACACCATCCTGGAGCCACGTTTGCGGCCACAGAAACGCCTATCTATTCCCCTTACAACAGAATCACCTATTACTATAGCTCTCCCACTCTTTTTCCTCCCGTCCTGCGCAGCAGAAACACCCACGGTGCCAGGAAGTTGGCTGCTGCTGCCTTCCTTTGATAAGCCATCCTCCCCAACAAGTAAGAGTCTAAATGGGGTAGAGGTGCAAAGGGATCCAGGGGTATAGATTCACAAATCATTAAAAGTAGCAATGCAGGTTAAAAAAGCCATAAAAATGCTAATAAAGCATTAGGGTTCATTTCTGAAGGAATAGAATTCAAAAGCAGAGAAGTTATGTTAAACCTGTATGGAACCTTGTCTGATTGTCTCATGATTTGAGACGGTGGGGTGGCAATATGGCATTGCTGTACATATGCTGTTGTGGTTGCTGTCGTTGTAAAAGTTGTTGTTGTAGTAAAAGTTGTTGCTGTAAAATCTGCCCACGGATGAAAAGGTCGCACTCAAAGGAGTTCATGGCCCGTTCAGTACAAAAAACATTAGCGGGAACATTGACTGACTCCCAGTTAAGCAACGCCTTCATATCAAAATTCTCATCCTTGTTTTCAAATCTCCCCATGGCCTCACGCCATCCTATCTCTAATCTCCTCCAGCCCCACAACCCCCACACAAAGAGATATCTGCACTCCCCTAATGCTGTTCACTTGAGCATCCCTGATTATAATCGCTGAACCATTGGTGGCCGTGTCTTCTGTTGCCTGGGCCCCAAGCTCTGGAATTCCCTCCCTAAACCTTTCCACCTCTCTTTCCTCCTTTAAAATGCTCCTTAAAACCTACCTCTTTGACCAAGCTTTTGGTCACCTGCCCTGATTTCTCGTTATGTGGCTCAGTGTCAAAAAATTTTTTGTCTTACAATACTCCTGTGAAGCACCTTGGGACGTTTCACTGTTAAAAGGTGCTATATAAATACAAAGTTGTTGTTATTCCCTTTTGTCCTCTCCTTTCGTATCCAAGTACTTGTTATGTGTCTTTTTCTTCAGATTCAATTTTCCCTTTAGTTCTTAATAAATATAGTAAATAGTTGAGGCCCCAGCACAGATCCTTGTGGGATACCATAGCCACTTCCTTCCAATTCAAGTACATAGTAACAGGGAGGATTGATGAAGGGAATGCAATGGATGTTGTCTACACCCGCCATTCCACCCCGCGCTCCCTCTCGCCACCCCCCCCAGGCTCTCCCTCTCGCCCCCCCCCCCGGCTCTCCCTCTCGCCACCCCCCCCCCCAGGCTCTCCCTCTCGCCCCGCCTCTCTCTCTCTCTCCCCCCCCCCCCCCCAGGCTCTCCCTCTCGCCCCCCCCCAGGCTCTCCCTCTCGCCCCCCCCCCCCCAGGCTCTCCCTCTCGCCCCCCCCCCCACAGGCTCTCCCTCCTTTCGATCCTCGATCTTCCCCCCACCGGCCACCAACAGATCCCCTGACTTCCACACGAAAGAGTGGCCCAACTGGATACTGTGCATGCGCAGCTCCGGTATACCAGGCGCAGGCAGCAAATAATCACAGCGCAGGAGATTCAAAGTCCAGCTGAAAGGTCAAAGTTCAAGGGAAAAATCCAAACCTCTCCCGGCGTTACACAGCAACGGATCAACCATTGGGGGACACACTTCAAAAGCTGCAACTCAGCTCGGAGGTCGCAAGATCACAAATGACTCCACATTGGGGAGACCAAATGCAGATTGGGTGACCGCTTTGCGGAACACCTCCTTTCAGTCTGTAAGGGGGACCCCCGAGCTCCCGGTGGCCTGTCACTTTAATTCTCCGCTCCATTCCCACTCAGACCTCACCGTCATTGGCCTCTTGCACTCTTCCACAGAAGCTCAGCATAAGCTCGAGGAACAGCACCTCATCTTTCGATTAGGGACTCTACAGCCTTCTGGACTCAACATAGAGTTCAACAATTTCAGACCATAACCTCGGCCCCTATCACATATATATATATAATATATATATATTTTTTTCTCTTCTTCCCTCCCACACGGCAGCTGTCCTTCATTCTGCCAGCACAATTCACAACCCATCTAGAGCCATCCTTTGTTCCTTAACCTGTCCCATTACCATCTCCTCTCACCTTGAATATCTGTTAATGTCTCTCAATGTCTCTTAATCTCTCCTGCTTTTTATCCCATCACTGACCTTCCCTTTTGTTCTTTCATCCCCTCCCCCTTTTCCCAGCCCCTAAACCTGCTTTCCATTTCCTGCTTTTTTCCAGTTCTGACAAAAGGTCATCGACCTGAAACGTTAACTCTGTTTCTCTCTCCGGAGAGGCTGCCCTGGCCTGCTGAGTTTTTCCAGCGTTTTCTGTTGTTATTTCACAAACGACTCTGTCTGGTTTCCCGGGGCCATTGTGTATTGGGACCCTCCCCAACTCCAGCTGCTTCTCTGCGCAACTTTTCAATTGAAGTGTGTGCGAGCTCGGGAATCAGTGCAGGCCCACGCAACCTTAGCGTGAACAGTGCCCACATTACCTTTGACTACCTTTTTTCTTTTAATATAATTGTAAAAACTGTGTGTTAATCTTGATATCCCTCACAAGTTTCTTTTTGTATTTACTTTTACTATCTTTTTGGTCACTTTGCTGTTCCTTATATCTCTCCCGATCCCCTGGATCTATACTATTCTTTGCACTTTTTGTATGCTCTTTCCTTTAGTTTTACTGCTAAGAGTTACTGAACCCAATATAAAGGAGTTGAAATGACAAGGTCACCGACACCCATCATGCCCTTTCCCACACCTATGAGATCAATGCTTGTCTCATCTGCCACATCAGGCTTGGTAAATTCCACCATGTTAGCAGTATTCACTATATAAACAAAAGCATTCAACAGAAATTGATGAGGAAACAGAAAGGTTGCTGAAGTGAATCAGAATTTATTGCACAATAATGGTTTAATTTTTTTAACAGGGGTGCAGATAGTGACAGTTCCACTTCATCCAAATAAAGCTGAGGAGGCTTAGCCAGGTTAATGTTTATAGTGACTAGATGTCAACAATGAAATGGAAAAAAACTAAAAACATGTTCAGAAGTTAATCTCAAAAGAGATTTTTGTCCGAAACGATCCAATAACCAGAAAAATAAAGAAAAGCTGTTACAAATAGAAGACACTTCAATACGCATTGATGACTATCAAATATAAAATGCCAACACAAGATAAAGGAAGAAAAGTATTCCACATGCATTTCTCAAAATAAGAAAGTTTCCCAATTACAGGTGAAAAGTTATCACAAAGAGCATTTTTTGCACTCACCCAATCCTTGAAAAAGCAGAACCGTAGAAAAATATTTGCATTACCTCCAAATCCTGAGGGAGCTGTTGTGGCGGTAGTTCCGAAACCAAAACCGGGCTGTGCTGTGGTTTTGGCACAAAATGAGCCAAAAGAAAATCCAGTGGTTCCTAAAAAAGAACAGATTCATCACTAAGGAGATATGGATATAGTTTTGTTTGGGAGTGGGGAGGGGGGTCATAGGAGCAAGATCTGCATTGATGCTAAAAATATAATCAGATTTAGGAATATTTGAGCTTTTAAGTATGCTGGATAAAATATTCACTGACTTAGAATATTATCCTTTTACCTATGTGATCTGAAATCAAATACAATGCAGACTAATGGACTGAAAGTCTACTCTCTCTAGTAGCTTTAAGGGTTCTAAATAAAATTGCTTTGGTTAATCTCAAGCACGATCTTGATTTAGAAACCAGCTCATAGCATCGAACCGCCAATCTCATACATTTTAATAGCTTTAAGGCAGTGTCTCCACCAGAAGAATTAAATCATCTTTCTCTTTCAGATAGCACTGTGAATTTCCAGCATTTTCTGTTTTTATTGCAAACTCTACAACCCACAGAGAGTTAACTTTCAGCATTTCAGTGCAGGTTTGGCTCAAAACCAGGTCCCCAAAGGGACCTGTGCATATTATTACACTTCTTAGTGGGAGGTGTTCTTCCTCCACCACCACCATTACTGCAACTCCATGCTGAAAACAGAGAATCTGTACCCTTATGGAGAGGTAAATGAGTAAAAATATCACATTCAAGTTTGACAAGTTGTCTTCTCAGCATGCGTCAGTCCTGTCTGTATCTGCACTCGCTGCTTTCAAACCCATGTTTGGGGGGGGGGGGGGGGGGTGAAGGAATGAGGGAGAAAAGAGTCGGCCAAACATGCAAAATTCATCTCCAAAATACGAATTACAAAGAGCACTTAAACTAATTCATTTTTAAATGATTTCCACTTTTAAAAAAAGGTACAAATATCATTTTGTTAAATTGTACAATTTTAATGGATTTCCCCAATTCATGAAGAAATCATATAATTAGGTCCCGGATTTATATTTTCCATTCTTTTATTTTAACAGGTACATAAAATTAAGCAAATCTATTGCAGAAATCATTCAATACACTGATTTTTACAGAACTTTTTTTCTGTGAGAAGGAAGTAACACCTTTTTTGCCAAATTCCAAACCCAATAGGGTATAAAATCCTGGGACTGCGTTCGGAGTTTGTTTTGGTGGATGCTCGTTGAAGACCCTAAAAATGAATGTCTTCACATAAGCCAGAGGCATGAACTGGGTTTATATTGGTCCACTGCAGGCCTACAGTGGACCAATATAAACACAGTACAAAATTATCTCCAAAATCAGCAAACTCACAAAGCAGCATGGGGTAGTTTCCGCGATGGGCGCAATCAACAGTCTGGGTGCAAATTGCACCCATTTTGAGAAGTGTTTCTTTTCTAGAGTTTCCGCTCAAATGTATTTGCATATCGCCAAATGCAACATCTGCCATGAACCAGCGCAATTGGGCAGCGTGTTAATTTTGCTTAAAAAAATTCCTTGATATATTTAAGAGTGGGAACTTGATGCAGTTTGATTAATACAGCTGAAAATGGGTTTATCACAAAAAAATAAGCCTTTTTAATCAGTGTCAATCCACCACCTGTGAGGAACCTGATTTTAAATGTCTGAAAATGACTTTTAAAAATATACAGAACCATTTGCTAGTTACATTGGGGTACAGTAGTCAGTTTCTTAGTAAATTAAAAAAATTACATTCAAGAGCTCTTAAAAAGTGCCCATTAGTGTCCTTGCACCAAAACAAGCTTAATTTTTAGAGCCTCCTCGAAGGCCCGCAAACGAGCACAATTAGCGGAAACTCCTAATCATGATTAATTTCATCTGGTGGCGTGGCCAGTTTAGTGGCCGGGGACAGCTTCTAGCACAATTTTTTTTTTTTTTTTTAAAAGATTGTCGAAACTTGATTTGTGCTGAACGTAATTTGCACTTAAAATTCCACAATCTTTCGCGCAGATTACGCTGAAAAAACAGCATAACCTAGCGGAAACTCTGGCCCAACTTACAGGTATAGGGGTAATGTAAAACCAAAACACAGGAATACTGCTGGGCTGAGTCACTCCCACCCGTATAGGTCGATAAAGCACTTTGATTAACACTGACCCATACATACTTTCTTCAGTTATTGCTTGGGGTATCACCACCAGCACAGTATAAATGCTACGTGCACGTTCCTCAATTTGTACGTGCACAGTTTAAGGTGGCTCCAATATGCAGAAACTGCAATGGGGTATTTGTGCAGCACCGGGTGTAAAGCCCAGCGCTGGAGACCCAGCGCAGGAAACAACCCTTTACTAAAAAGAGTCCTTTCTCTCCATCTAGCAAACTGGACAGGTGGAAATTTGATATTAAGTGGGCTGAATTAATTACAGAAACAGCTGAAATCCTAAGTGTCTTAAAAAAATATTTACAGATTGCTGCTTTATATTTTTGTGTGTTGAGATGCAGGAAGGATAGCTGAACTTCTTGTCGGGCCAGCTGCACTGCTACTTTTTTTTAACATTTTGTGGCAAGTTGTTGAAAGCAGCTCCAACAGGGGGCAATCATCAAAAGTTTATACAAAAATAAATTTGGATACAAGTTTGTTAACAAAGAACATAACATATTAGAATATGTAATGATGTAACTTAATAGCAGTAATGCTTTTAAAAAATTCAACTAAGGAAGTGGATGCTGACAAAATATCAGTAGCAGTGGAAAAGGTCAAAGCAATGGAAGGGGTGAAAATTGATAGACAGGATGTACTAAAAAGGCTGGGTATCAATGTTTACCCCTTCCATTGCTTCGACCTTTTCCACTGCTTAGAGTGGGTAAGTCGCCTGGTCCAGATGGCTTGTATCCCAGATTGCTAAGGGAATTGGGGGAGGAGATAGCGGAAGGGCTTGCCACAATTTTCCAATCTTCCCTAGATGCGGGGGAGGTGTCCGAGGATTGAAAGTGGCAAATGTGACACCATTGTTCAAGAAAGGGTGTAAGGACAATCCTAGTAACATCAGTGGTGGGTAAACTTTTAGAAACAATAATCAAGAAAAAAATTAACAGGCACTTGGAGAGGTTTAAGCTAATTAAGGAGAGCCAACATGGATTTGTAAAAGGCAGATCATGTTTGACTAATCTAATTGAATTTTTTGATAAAGTAACAGGGAGGATCGATGATGGGAATGCAATGGATGTTGTCTACATGGATTTTCGGAAGGCGTTTGACAAAGTACCACATAGAAGGCTGGTTAACAAAATTAAGGCTTATGGAATAGGTGGGTCAGTGGCAGCTTGGATAAGGAATTGGCTTAAGGACAGAAAACAGCAAGTTGTGGTAAATGGCTGTTTTTCAGACTGGAGGATGGTAGACAGTGGTGTTCCCCAAGGGTCAATGCTGGGGCCACTGCTTTTTTTGATATATAAATAAATGACCTGGATATTGGAATACAAAGTAGAAATTCTAAATTTGCCGATGACACCAAACTTGGGGGTGTGGCAAACAGTGAGGATGATACCAATCGACTGCATCAGGACATAGAAAAGCTAGCAGAATGGGCAGACAAGTGGCAGATGGAATTTAATACAGAGAAGTGTGAGGTGATGCATTTTGGCAGAAGGAACAGGGAGAGGCAATATACACTTAATGGCACAGAGTGTGCAGGGACAGAGGGACCTGGGAGTTAATGTTCATAGGTCCCTGAAGGTGGCAGGACATATTGAGAGATTGGTTAGCAAAGCATATGGGATCTTGGGCTTCATAAAAAGAGGTATCGAGTACAAAAGTAGAGAAGATATGCTGAACCTTTATAAAGCGCTAGTTAGGCCACAACTGGAGTATTGCGTCCAGTTCTGGTCACCACACTTTAGGAAGGATGTGAAGAGCCCTTAAGAGGATGCAGAGAAGATTTACCAGAATGGTTCCGGGGATGGAGGATCTTAGCTACAAGGACAGGTTGGAGAAGCTGGATTTGTTTTCATTAGAGCAAAGGAGGTTGAGTGGTGATTTGATAGAGGTGTACAAGATTATGACGGGTTTGGATAGGCTAGACAGGGAAAGGCTGTTTCCACTAGTTGATGGTACAAGGACTAGGGGACACAGATTTAAGGTTTTTGGCAAGAGATACAGGGGGGTTGTGAGGAAAAACTTTTTTACGCAGCGAGTGGTGAGGACCTGGAACTCGCTGCCGACGGAAGTGATGGAAGTGGACACACGCAATGTTTTCAAGGGGAGACTGGATAGGCACTTGAGGGAAATAAACTTGCAGGGCTACGGGGATAGAGCGGGGGAATGGGACTGACTGGATTGCTCTGCAGAGAGCCGGCACGGACTCGATGGACGAATGGCCTCCTTCTGTGCTGTTATGACTCTATGACTCACTCCTCTCCTTAAGGAACTGGCATGCTGGGAAGCAGCTTCACAGTGGAAATCCTCAAATACCCCACCCATGCATGCCACAAAATAAAAGTCGTTCGATATGTCTGTGACTGTCCACAATTTTCACTGATTTCGATCATTTGTAATTCAACCCCCACCCCCATAACTCAGCTATGATTTTCCCAAAATTTACCAGGACCAAATTACAGTCCTATTCATGATATTATTGTCCTGAATTTAAAACTTTTTGTTCAGCTATACTAAGCTGAATATAGAAAGTACAAAGAAAATCTAAAAAAGGGAATAAGAGGGGGCAAAGAGAGTGTACAAAAATAGATTAGCGGGTAACATAAAAGGGAACCCAAAAGTATTTTCGTAAACATATAAATAGTAAAAGGGTAGTCAAAAGGGTGGGACTGATTAGGGAACAAAAAGGAGATAGATATTCTTGAGGAGGCAGAGGGCATGGCTGAGGTACTAAATGAGTACTTTACATCTGCCATCACTAGAGAAGAGAATGCAGCCAATGCAGCAGTAAAGGAGGAGGTAGTAGCGATATTGCATGGAATATAAATAGATAAAGAGGTATCTAAAAGGTTGGCAGTCCTCAAAGTAGAAAAGTCATCCGATCCAGTTGGGATGCATCCTAGGTTACTGGAAGTAAGGATTGAAATTGTGGAGGCTCTGGCCACAATCTTCCAATCCTCCTTAGATATGGGGGTGGTGTCAGAAGATTGGAGGATTGCAAATGTTACATCCCTGTTTAAAAAAGGGGAGGGGGGGGAAAACCCAGCAACTACAGGCCAGTCTGCTTAATGTCAGGGATGGGTACATTTTTAGAGGCAATAATCTGGAGCAAAATTAATTGGCACTTAGAAAAGTATGGGCTAATAAATGAAAGTCAGCATGGATTTGTTAAAGGCAAATTGTGTTTGACTAACTTGATAAGAGTTCTTTGATGAAGTAACGGAGAAGGTTGATGAGGGTGGTGCGGTTGATGTTGTGTATATGGACTTTCAAAAGGCGTTTGACAAAGTAACACATAATAGACTGGTTAGCAAAATTAAAGCCCATGGGATTAAAGGGGCAGTGGCAGCATGGATACAAAATTGTCTACGGGACAGGAAACGACGAGTAGTGATGAACGATTGCTGTTCAGACTGGAGGGAAGTGTACAGTGGTGTCCCCCAGGGGTTGGTGTTGGAACCACTGCACTTTTTGATATATATTAATGACCTGGACTTGGGTATACAGGGCATAATTTCAAAGTTTGCAGATGACACTAAACTTGGAAATGTAGTAAACAATGATGAGGACAGTAACAGACTCCAGGAGGACATAGACAGACTGGTGAAATGGGCAGCCACATGGCAGATGAAATTTAACGTAAAGAAGTGTGAAGTGATTCATTTTGGAAGGAAGAATGAGGAGAGGCAATATAAACTAATGATACAATTTTGAAGGGGGTGCAGGAACAGAGGGGCCTGGGGTGTATGTACACAAATCTTTGAAGGTGAGAGGACAAGTTGAGAAGGCTGTTAGAAAAGCACATGGGATCCTGGGCTTTATAAACAGAGGCATAGAGTACAAAAGCAAGGAAGTTATGCTCAACCTTTAGAAAACACTGGTTCAGCCTCAGCTGGTGTTGTGTTCTCAATTCTGGGCACCGCACTTTAGGAAGGATGTCATGGCCTTAGCGAGGATGCAGAAGAGATTTACTAGAATGGTACCACGGTTGTGGGGCTTCAGTTATGTGGAGAGACTGGCGAAGCTGGGACTGTGCTCCTTCCAGCAGATACGGTTAAAAGGAGATTTGATAGGTGGTCAAAATCATGAATGGTTTGGATAGAGTAAGGAGAAAGTTTCCAGTGGCAGAAAGGTCAGTAATCAGAGGTCACAGATTTAAGGTGATTAGCAAAAGAACCAGAGGCAACATGAGGAAATAGTTTACGCAGCGAGTTGTTGTGATCTGGAATGCACTGCCTGAAAGGGTGGTGGAAGTAGATTCAATAGTAACTTTCAAAAGGGAACTGGATAAATACTTGAAGGGAAAAAAGTACAAGGCTGTAGGGAAAGAGCAGGGCACTGGGACTAGTTGGATAGCTCTACCAAAGAGCTGGAACAGGCACGATGGGCCAAATGGCCTCCTTCCGTGCTGTATTATTCTATGATTCTATTCTATACTTGACCCAAAATGTCTCACATAAAAACAGGAGGGCAGTAGATACATCAGCACAAAAACAGAAAGTGCTGGAAACAGATCAGGCAGCATCTGTGGAGAACACAGAGGAAAATGTAATTTAATGTTCTGACCAGGATTCTCTACCCCAAAGGTTAGCATTTTTTCCTGATGCTGACAGACTTGCTGTATATTTATAAGGAACAGGAGTACTCCATTCATCCCCTCAAGGATACTCCGCCATTCAATCACATCGTGGTCGATCTGTACCTCAACCCCATTTACCTGCCGTTGAAACCAGATCGCTTGATACCCTTACCTCACAAAGATTTATCAATCTCAGTCTTGAAAGCTTTAATTGACCCAGCCCTTTTGGGGGGAGAGTTCCCGATTTCCACTACCCTTTGTGTGAAGAAGTTCTTCCTGATTTCATTCCTAAATGGTCTAGCTCTAATTTTAAGATTGTGCCCTCTTGTTCTGGATTCCCCCACTAGAGGAAATAGATTCGCTTCATCTACCCTATCCAATCATTTTTTTAAATGTAAACACCTCGATTAGATCACCCTTTCTAAACTCAAGGGAATACAAGCCACGTTTATGCAACCTGTCCTCATAATTTGACCCTCTCAGTCCCAACATCAACCTAGTGAATCTGCGCTGTACCTCACCCTCCAAGGCCAATAAATCCTTCCTGAGATGGGGAGCCCAGAACTCAACGCAGTACTCCAGATGGGGTCTGCCCAAGGCTCTATATTTCCAGCATGCTGTATTTTTTATATCAGATGTTCACCATGTGCAGTTTTTGTCTCCCTCCATGTCTCTGCTTACACTGCGGGCGACAATTGTCCCATCGTCTCCCAGATCCGGCCCACGTTCTAACTGTCCACAATCGCAGCGCTCGAGCCAGGGACCAATGGCCAGGCCGCGCGCCACCGGGAGCAACTTCAACACTGCGAACCGCCGGCACTCAGCGCCGGGTTAGTGTTTTTTTTTTGTTAAATCCCTTTTTATCTGTTGGACTCCGTTCGCCTTTTTGTTCTCTTGCCCTCAGACTCACCTGAGCTTCCACCGCCCAGATTGAACGCCATGGTGGAACGCGCCGCTCCGTCGCTACATTCTGATCCGGGTGGAGTGACAACAGCACCATTAAAATGTTCCGCCCGTCTCACTGCACCCGGAGCTTTTAGTCAGGTCACCACCATTGTTGATTCATTTCATTTGATCAAATTCGACAATAGGAGAATTGCATGCACTAAGCGAAAACATGTGCATTGATCTGGATATTCATTTCTTCCTAGTGTCTGTAACATTACTGATGCGTAGGAGTGAGGTATGTTGTCACAAAGAAGCATGGCATGAGGCGTTTATTATATTATATATATAAATAATAAAAACACAGAAAAGGCCACAGCTAAATTTCATAGGAAATACTGAATTAACACTTCCGTTGGAAAGAATGGGGAATTGTTTTAAAACTGTGAAATACATCACAATTGCTGCGTTTTATTCATGGAATAGTGAAAGTGTAGGAGTCTCTGCACTCCTAACAAAGAATCTATAACTTACTGGAAGTTAACAAACTGAATTTATTGTCTAAGAACTTTACAAAACAAGAAACTACAGGAGAAGCTCAAAACAGGTCTTTTCTCTTTCAATCCACACGAGGACTGGCTGGTCCCGCCCTCTACCTCTGACGTCATGACGTCATCACGTTTCCCGCCGAAGGAGACGTCACGTGACCCACGTGATGACGTCATCGCGTCAGATCGCGATGTTGTCGATCTAGTTCTGTTTAACCAGAGCCAACTTGAACGGTAATAACATTGGTTACAGACAATTATGTAAGTCACTTAGTGGTTTTGCCACATACGCCCCACCAGAATTGTCTTTAACGGAAAGAGTCAATCGCTGAGGAGGTCAGACAAGTCTGTTGGACCGACTCCGAAATTCCCGGAGGGGAAAACGCTGAGCAGGCGGCGAACTGGTAGGCGGTACGGCGGTGTCAGGTGTGGTAGCGGCTGGCGGCCGGCCGCGGCGCGGAGGCTGCGCCAGCTCGATCGGTCGTTCGAGGTCCAGGTGCGCAGGCTTGAGGCGATCGACAGAGATGTGATCCGGTTTGCCCCCGACGTCAATCACGAAACTCTTGTCCCCTGCCTGCAAAACCTTGAAGGGTCCGGCATATGGCGGTGCGAGCGGGGTACGATGGCCGTCCTGGCGCACAAACACGAACTTGGCTTTCGACAACTCCCCTGGGACGTTGGACAAAAGCAAACCGTGCCGTGAGGTCGGAACTGGGCGGAAACAGCGGGCCGCATCCCGGAGGGTCTCTTTTTGTGTGGCCGCGGACCATGGTCGCATAGGTAACGGCAGGAATTCACCTGGGACTCGAAGCGGTTGCCCGTAAACCATCTCCGCCGCCGCCGACTGGAGATCTTCCTTCGGCGCCGTGCGGAGTCCTAACATCACCCACGGTAGTTTGTCGACCCAGGATGCATCCAGCAGGCTGGCCCTGAGTGACGCCTTCAAGGAGCGGTGGAACCGCTCGCACAAGCCGTTCGCCTGTGGGTGATAGGCCGTAGTGCGATGGAGTTTAACGCCCAACACGGAAATCACCTCGTTCCACAGTTCGGACGAAAATTGCGGCCCCCGATCCGACGAAATGTCCGCAGGGACACCAAAACGGGCTACCCAGGACGAAACGAAAGCTCGAGCAGCGTCCGCAGATGTGGTGGACGTCAGGGGAACTGCCTCCGGCCACCTCGTGGTGCGATCCGCCATCGTCAAAAGGTACGTAAAGCCCCGGGAAGGTGGGAGTGGTCCCACTAAGTCGATGTGAATATGATCAAATCGCCGTTCCGTGACCTCGAAGGTGGTGAGTGGGGCTCTGACATGGCGCTGCACCTTGGACCGTTGGCAAACAACACAAGTGTTCGCCCAGTCCCTGACGTCCTTGCGTATTCCCCTCCATACGAATTTGGAGACCAGCAGTTTTTGCGATGCCCGCACCCCAGGGTGCGATAGGCCGTGTAAGGCATCGAAAATCGTACGACGCCATTTCAACGGGACGATCGGACGGGGTGCACCCAGCGAAACGTCGCAGAGCAGAGTGGTACCTGCGGAATGGAAAGGCACATCCCTCGGCTGGAGGCTGTTTGGAACCGAACGAAAACCCTGGGTCTCCGGGTCATCCGCTTGGTCAACCGCCATCTGTGCGTAGTCAATGCCCAATTGGACGGCCTGGACGGCGGCGCGGGATAGGCAATCGGCGACGACGTTGTCCTTACCGGCCACATGTCGGATGTCGGTGGTGAACTCCGATATGTACGTCAGCTGCCGTTGCTGCCGAGCCGACCATGGTTCCGCAGACTTGGCCATTGCGAACAGCAATGGCTTGTGGTCGACAAACGCGATGAAGCATCGTCCTTCGAGGAGGAAACAGAAATGGCGGATGGCCAAAAACAAAGCCAACAGCTCTCGATCGAAAGTACTATACCGGCGTTCATGCCGTTGTAGCTGGCGGCTAAAAAAGGCCAGGGGTTGCCACTGCTCCTGGACGGCCCCCACCGCGTAGTCTGACGCGTCCGTCGTGAGAGCGATGGTGGCTCCCAGCAGGGGGTGTGCTAACATGGTCGTATTGGCGAGTGCGGCTTTCGTCTCCTCAAAAGCACGATCCATGTCCTGTGACCATACCACAGGGTCCTTTCCCGTCGAGCCTCTGAGGGCCTCATATAGAGGACGCATGAGCTGTGCAGCCCTGGGGATGAAACGATGATAGAAGTTA
The DNA here is from genome assembly GCF_052327205.1 of Somniosus microcephalus. NCBI lineage: Eukaryota > Metazoa > Chordata > Chondrichthyes > Squaliformes > Somniosidae > Somniosus > Somniosus microcephalus. The sequence continues at coordinate 155,571,656 of NC_140988.1, forward strand.
ACCATCCCCAGGAACTCCTGTAAAGCTTTCACGGATTTCGGTTTCGGGAACGCCGCAATTGCCTCCACCATGACCCGAAGTGGCGTTGCCCCCGTGGGGGTTATGCGGTGGCCCAGGAAATCCAGTTGCGATAGGCCGAAACGGCATTTGTCCGAGTTAACGATGAGGCCGTGCTGCTGAAGCCGTCTGAAAAGGACCCGAAGGTGCTCGAGGTGTTCCTCCTTGGAGGTGCTGGCAACCAGAATATCATCCAAATAAACAAACAGAAAGTCAAGGTCCCGCAGGACTGAATCCATGAGGCGCTGAAACGCCGGTGCCGCGTTCTTAAGCCCAAAGGGCATTCGCAGGAATTCAAAGAGTCCAAAGGGGGTAATTACCGCTGTCTTTTCGACATCCTGAGGGTGCACCGGCACCTGATGGTAACCACGGACGAGGTCGATTTTGGAGAAGATGGACGTCCCCGCCAAATGTGCTGAGAAGTCCTGTATATGGGGAATGGGGTAGCGGTCGGGCGTCGTTATGTCGTTGAGGCGGCGATAATCCCAACAGGGCCGCCATCCCCGGCCGGGCTTGGGGACGATGTGGAGCGGGGAGGACCAGGGGCTACTGGACCGACGGATGATCCCCATTTTTTCCATCACGGCGAACTCCGCCTTTGCTGCCGCTCGCTTACTGGGCTCTAAACGTCGCGCCCTGGCGTAAACAGGCGAGCCGGTAGTCGAAATATAGTGCTCCACCCTATGCTTGACGGTCGGAGCCGAAAAGTTGGGCTTCGTCAGCTCGGGGAAATCCTCGAGGAGCCGGGCAAAATCGTCGGGCTGCGGCCGCACGCATGAAATCGTGTGTGACGCAGCCGTGCTGCGCGTCCCCGAAATATCGTCGAGCGTGGCGGCGCAAATGAGGCGGCGATTTTTCACGTCCACCAACAGGCCGTTGGCGCCTAAAAAGTCAGCACCCAACAGGGCCTGTGAGATTTGAGCGGTGATGAAATTCCAGCTGAAAAACTGTCCACCGAAACATACTCGGACGAGGCGCTTCCCGCAAGTGTGGATCGAACCCCCATTGGCCGCTTGCATAGGGGGACCATGGCTGCCGGAGTGAAGGTCTATGACCGAGGCGGGCAGTATGCTGCATTGCGCCCCCGTGTCGCATAGAAAACGACAGCCGGAGATGGAGTCGGTTACGTAGGTGAGATTCCCGGAAGCACCGATCGCCATCGCGGCAGTGGGGGAAGTACCGGGACTGGCGTGCATGACTCGCGGCGGTCTATTCGACGGTCTGCTAACGAAAGTGCACGGCGAGCGGCAGCAGCGGGCCTTCGGGCCGAAACGAGCGTGGTAGTAGCAGAAACCGGTCGGCGGAGGCGCCTTTGTCGGAGCCGGGGCCGGGCTCTTCGTGGCGGGGCGTTGCGCGAGGGCGCAGTATTGTTGCCGGACCGCGTAAATCTTATCCGCCTCTTCGGCGAGCGCGACGCAGTCTGCGGTTTCTGCTCGGGCGAGAGACGCCTGTGATAATAATAATAACTTCCGGGAAGTTATGTCATCACTTCCGGTGATCTGTGAACTATGAACTATGAACTGTGTACATACCTCACTTCCTGTCATATGTCACTTCCTGTTGGACTGGTATAAATACTGGACTGTTCTGTATTGTAAGAGGCTTCTACCAGAGGCATGGTAAAGACCTCTCTTGTATATAGTGTGTTTATAAGTTACTTAAAGCTTACTTTAAAGTTACTTGATGGTAAGACTCCTTTTTCTTACATCAATTTAAGTAACTTAAATATTTACACTTACAAATACTAGACCTTCGGACAAACTCGGAGTTAAGGATCCAGGGAACCACCCATCATGGAGAGAATCCTTAGACCTATTCGTCTGGACTTGGACCCGAATACACCAGCAGCTGGCAGGGTATGGAAGCATTGGTACCGTACTTTTGAGAATTTTCTGGATGAATGTAAAGCGAATGCTCCTACTAGATTGAGGATACTTATCAACTATGTGACCCCAAAAGTGTTCGAATATGTTGATGAATGGGATAATTACGATGAGGTGATTCGGGCACTTAAGAAACTGTATGCCAAGACCCCAAATGAGGTCTATGCTAGACATCTACTGGCCACAGCCCAACAAGGGCCAGGGGAATCAATTAACGAATTCCTGCAAGAACTTCGCAGGCTCAGCATAGATTGTAACTTTCAGGCAGCCTCAGCTGAGCTGTACCGCGAAGAAATGATTCGTGATGCTTTCATCTGCGGGATTGCCTCTCCATTTATCCGCCAGCGCCTACTAGAAAGTAAAACACTTGAGCTACAAAAAGCTTTTGACCTAGCTTGTTCTCTGGATTTGGCAAAGAGAAATGCAGACCTCTATCAGCTGCCCAGATCTCGATCTGCTGCTGTAACTGCAACCAGACAATTCAAGCGGTCTCAGGTGAACCCTATCATGGGGGAATCTAATTCTGATAATTCTGATGAAGAAGAGGAGGATGACCCCACTTTAGCAGCCTCTTGGCAATCTAGGAAGGAATGCTTCTTTTGTGGAGATGCTTTTCACCCTCGGAAAACCTGCCCTGCTCGCAATGCAATCTGCAGTTATTGCAAAAAAAAAAGGACACTTTGCTAAAGTTTGCCTATCAAGGGCCTCTACTAGGGCCAATCCAGCTAAGGCCTACCGAACTGCCCCAATTAGGGCCTATCAAGATGCTCCAGCTAGGACCTATCAAGCTCCCTCTCGAGCTCTCTCCCGAAGAAGCACACTGAGAGTTTTAGCCACTCTCTGTGCAACGACACCAATTACAGCTGCTTGCCCACAGAACCTGTCTCATGCAGCCACAAAAATTTCAATTAAAGGGCATACCTTAGATGCCTTAATTGACTCAGGAAGTACTGATAGTTTCATTAAGGAACAGGTTGTTGCGAAATTGAAACTACATGTCTTCCCATCGGACCAGGCAATTGCGATGACTCAGTCATCACTTAATACCAGAATCTCTGGCTTTTGTGTTGTTGATATGACACTTCATGGTCGTATGTATCCCTCCACCTGACTTTCGGTGCTCAAGGACTTATGTAGTGATCTCCTCTTAGGGCTGGACTTCCAAAAACAGCATAAGAAACTCACCATTGAGTTCGCTGGATCCAAACCCGGACTTACTATTTCTAATATACCGTCTAAATTACCGTTTTGTGCATTGTCAGCAGCTTCACTTGATGAACCCTCATTATTTGCCAGTATTCCGCCTCGATGCAAACCAATAATAACGAAATCGCGGCGCTTTAATCAGGAAGACCAATCTTTTATTGCGGCTGAAATCTCTCGACTTCTAGCAGAGGATATCATCGAACCATGTTCGTCGCCCTGGCGGGCTCAAGTCGTCATTGTCAAGAACCCTCTAAAACCTCACAAACAGCGACTATGCATTGATTATTCGCAAACCATCAATCAATATACCGACTTGGACGCCTACCCATTGCCACGCATTGATGATATGGTTAATAAACTGGCCGAATACAAAGTGTTCTCAACTTACGATTTAAAAAGTGCCTATCATCAGGTACCCTTGAAGGTCTCAGATAAGCAGTACACGGCCTTTGAGGCTAATGGACGGCTGTACCAATTTCGTCGCCTCCCATTCGGGGTTACTAATGGAGTGGCTGTCTTCCAACGGGCAATGGATGGCCTGGTTAAGCAGGAAAACCTAAGGGACACTTTTCCCTATCTTGATAACATTACCATTGCAGGTCACGATCAACAAGAACACGACGCCAACCTCCAAAAATTTCGGGATGCCCTCCATCGCCGTAATTTGACCCTGAATGAATCCAAATCTGTTGAGTCGCAACCGACCATCAACATCCTTGGCTACTGCGTAGGCAATGGTATCATTAAGCCAGACCCAGAAAGACTTCGCCCGCTCCAAGAGCTCCCGTCACCTAAGAATCCAGCTTCTTTACGTCGGGCTCTCAGTCTGTTTGCATACTACGCTAAATGGATTCCTCATTTTTCGGACAAAATCCAACCCTTGCTGCATGCTAGATCATTTCCACTGGGAACAGCGGCTGTTGCAGCCTTTAACCTTCTCAAAAAACAGTTGGAGAAAGCGGCTCTTCACTCCATCGATGAGAATCTCCCTTTCGTGGTTGAATGTGATGCCTCGGAGGTGGCGATCTCGGCTACTCTGAATCAGGAAGGTCGTCTTGTAGCATTTATGTTCAGGACCTTACAAGGTGCCGAGCTACATTATCCTCTGGTTGAGAAAGAAGCCACAGCCATCATAGAGGCAGTACGGAAGTGGAACCATTTTCTAGCTCGCCAGCACTTTCCATTGATCACGGACCAACGATCAGTCGCCTTCATGCTCGATAATCGAAAACGAACCAAAATTAAGAATAATAAAATACAACTTTGGAGGATGGAACTGGCCTCTTTTGGTTATACCATTCTCTATCGGCCTGGCAAGGAGAATGTGGCCCCGGACACCCTCACACGGGCATTCTGCTCCACTATGTCATCCTCTACTCTCATGGATGTCCACAATGGATTGTGTCATCCTGGCGTTACGCGCATGCTACATTTCGTACGATCGCGGAATCTCCCTTTTTCCACTGGAGATGTAAAGAAAATATGCTCAGAATGCCGGCTTTGTGTGGAATTAAAACCTCAGTTCTTCCGCCCCTCAGATGGTATACTCATACATGCAACCCAACCGATGCAACGACTTAGCATCGATTTTAAGGGCCCAGTGCCCTCTTCAACTCGGAACACATATTTGCTCACCATGATCGACGAATATTCACATTTTCCGTTTGCCTTCCCCTGCTCCAATATGCTGGCGTCCATAGTAATCTGCTGCCTTGAGCAGGTATTTTCTCTCTGTGGCATGCCGGCTTATATTCACTCAGATCGGGGTCCATCCTTTATGTCAAGGGAACTCAAGGACTACCTCTCAGAACGGGGAATTGCTACAAGCAAAACAACACCATACCATCCCATCGGAAATGGGCAGGTAGAGAGGTATAACGGTATCATCTGGAATTCCGTACGTCTCGCTTTAAGATCTCGGGGCCTACCAGACCAGCAATGGGAAACAGTGCTTCCGGATGCATTGCTCTCTATACGGTCCCTGCTTTCTACAGCCACAAATACTACACCTCATGAGCGGTTCTTTGGATTCCAGCGTCGCTCATCTCATGGGACATCACTCCTGTCATGGCTAACTACTCCTGGACCTGTATTACTCCGAAGATACGTTCGGACGTCTAAAAATGACCCTCTCGTAGACGAGGTCGAACTAACCAATGCCAACCCCACCTATGCAAACATACGATATTCCGACGGCCGAGAATCTACCGTATCATTACGGGATCTGGCTCCCTGCCCACCAGGACCTAGTGGGACATCGGGTGATGGCATTTCACCAGGAAACTCTTGGGACCTATCGGGTACCCCTCTCCAGGATCCTGATCGGACACCAACTAGCTTGGTGCCGGTAGAACCCCGTACTCAAAGTTGTGACCCTCCCAGTACCGCGCATGAAAGTACTGATCCACCACAGACCAGCTCTGCACCCCCCTCTGAACAGAGGCAGTCCGACTTTGAACCTATTGGGGCTCGTACACGAAGCCATGATCTCCCCGACCCTTCACAGGGCAATCCAGGCCACACAGACTCTGACCAATGGCCAACCGCATGTAAGCGGACCAGCGACCCTCTACGATGGGAATCCAAACGGGTGCGACTCTTCCTCGTTCGGCGGCTGCGGAAGAAAAGGTAGAACACAGCCTCCTAATCCTGCAGGAGGGAAGAATGTGATAATAATAATAACTTCCGGGAAGTTATGTCATCACTTCCTGTGAACTGTGAACTATGAACTATGAACTGTGTACATACCTCACTTCCTGTCATATGTCACTTCCTGTTGGACTGGTATAAATACTGGACTGTTCAGTATTGTAAGAGGCTTCTACCAGAGGCATGGTAAAGACCTCTCCTGTATATAGTGTGTTTATAAGTTACTTAAAGCTTACTTTAAAGTTACTTGATGGTAAGACTCCTTTTTCTTACATCAAGGCCTGTACTTGCTCAGGAAGTTGAGTAAGGAACAGTTCGCGAAACAGAAAGCACTGGCACCAGTACTGGGGCAGGAGGGAGCTGTTCCGTCGGGACGGGCTTCACTTGGCCAGTGCTGGGACTAGAGTCCTGGCGGATCATATAACTAGGGCTGTAGAGAGGGCTTTAAACTAACTAGTGGGGGGGAGGTTCCTAGAGAGCAAATAATAAAAATGACAACAGAGAAGGTCATAGACTTAGGTAGCAGTGGGGAAATTAAAAACCAGAGCATGTCAGGAAGGGGCAGAAGGTATGGAGTAAAAGGTAAAGTAATAAAAAAGGCAAAAGCAGGAACTAAGGGTCACAAAACATCTTTGAAAGTTCTCTATCTGAATGCACGTAGCATTCGTAACAAAATAGATGAGTTAATGGCACAAATAACTACATATGGGTATGATCTTGTGGCCATTACAGAAACATGGCTGCAGGGTGACAATGCCTGGGAATTAAACATACCAGGTTATTTAACGATCAGGAAGGACAGGCAGGAAGGAAGGGGAGGTGGGGTGGCTATGTTAATAAAGGAAGGAATCACTGTAATACAGAGAAATGATATTGGGTCAAAAGATCTGGATAATGAAACAGTTTGGGTGGAGGTAAGGAATAATAAGGGGAAAAAAACACTAGTGGGCGTAGTCTATAGGCCTCCGAACAGTGGCAACTCTGTTGGACTGAGTATCAATCAGGAAATAGTTGAGGCTTGTAATAAGGGAACATCTATAATTATGGGGGATTTTAACTATCATATTAATTGGACAAATCAAATTGGGCAGGGCTGCCTTGAGGATGAATTCATTGAGTGTATTAGGGATGGGTTTCTTGAGCAGTATGTAACTGAACCAACCAGGGGGCAAGCAACATTACATCTGGTCCTGTGTAACGAGACGGGATTAATTAAAAATGTCCTAGTAAAGGATCCCCTTGGAATGAGTGACCATAACATGGTTGAATTCCATATTCAATTAGAGGGTGAGAAGGTTGGATCTCAAACAAGCGTGCTAAGCTTGAATAAAGGAGACTATGAAGGTATGAGAGCGGAATTGAGTAGAGTGGATTGGGAAAATAGATTAAAGGGTAAGACGATACATGATCAGTGGTGTACATTTAAGGAGTTACTTTACAACTTCCAAAAAAAATATATTCCACTGAGAAGAAAAGGGTGTAAAAGAAAAGACAGCCATCCGTGGCTAAGTAAAGAAATTAAGGATAGTATTCGACTAAAAACAAGGGCATATAAGGTAGCCAAATCTAGTGGGAGGATAGAGGATTGGGGAAACTTTAAAAGACAGCAAAAAATAACAAAAAGATTGATTTAAGAAAGGGAAGATAGATTATGAAAGTAAATTAGCAAAAAATATAAAAACAGATAGTAAGAGTTTTTATAGTTATATAAAAAGAAAAAGGGTGGCTAAAGTAAATGTTGGTCCCTTAGAGGATGAGACCGGGAAATTAATGGTGGGAAATATGGAGATGACAAAAACACTGAATGAATATTTTACATCAGTCTTTACAGTAGAAGACACTAAGAATATCCCAACACTGGACAAACAGGGGGCTAAAGGGGGGGAGGAGCTAAACACGATCAAAATCACTAAGGAAGTGGTACTCGGTAAAATAATGGGACTCAAGGCGGATAAATCACCTGGACCTGATGGCTTACATCCTAGGGTCTTGAGGGAAGTGGCGGTAGGGATTGTGGATGCATTGGTAATAATTTTCCAAAACTCCCTGGACTCGGCAAAGGTCCCGGCAGACTGGAAAACTGCAAATCTAACACCCTTATTTAAAAAGGGCAGTAGACAGAAGGCTGGAAACTATAGACCAGTTAGCCTAACATCTGTGGTAGGTAAAATTTTGGAGTCCATTATTAAGGAGACAGTAACAGGACATTTGGATAATCATAATTTAATAGGACAAAGTCAGCATGGTTTTATGAAGGGGAAGTCATGTTTGACAAATTTGCTGGAGTTCTTTGAGGAAGTAACGTATAGGGTGGATAAAGGGGAACCAGTGGACGTAGTGTATTTAGACTTCCAAAAGGCATTTGACAAGGTGCCACACAAGATTATTGCTTAAGATAAAAAATGACGGGATTGGGGGTAATATTCTGGCATGGGTAGAGGATTGGCTATCTATCAGAAGGCAGAGAGTTGGGATAAATGGTTCATTCTCAGACTGGCAATCAGTAACTAGTGGTGTTCCGCAGGGGTCAGTGCTGGGTCCCCAACTCTTTACAATCTATATTAACGATTTGGAGGAGGGGACCGAGTGTAACATATCAAAGTTTGCAGATGATACTAAGATGGGAGGGAAAGTAGTGAGTGAGGAGGACATAAAAAACCTGCAAGGGGACATAGACAGGCTAAGTAAGTGGGCTGAGATTTGGCAGATGGAATACAATACTGGAAAGTGTGAGGTTATGCACTTTGGCAGGAAAAATCATAGAGCAAGTTATTATCTTAATGGCAAGAAACTGGAAAGTACTGACGTACAAAGGGATCTGGGGGTCCTGGTGCACGAAACTCAAAAGGTTAGTATGCAGGTGCAGCAAGTGATTAAGAAGGCCAATGGAATGTTGGCTTTCATTGCTAGGGGGATAGAATATAAAAATAGGGAGGTATTGCTTCAGTTGTACAAGGTATTGGTGAGACCGCACCTGGAATACTGCGTACAGTTTTGGTGTCCATACTTAAGAAAGGACATACTTGCTCTCGAGTCAGTACAAAGAAGGTTCACTCGGTTAATCCCGGGGATGAGGGGATGGACATATGAGGAGAGGTTGAGTAGATTGGGACTCTACTCATTGGCGTTCAGAAGAATGAGAGGCGATCTTATTGAAACATATAAGATTGTGAAGGGGTTGGATCGGGTGGATGCGGGGAAGATGTTCCCGATGATGGGTGAAACTAGAACTAGGGGGCATAGTCTTAGAATAAGGGGCTGCTCTTTCAAAACTGAGATGAGGAGGAACTACTTCACTCAGAGGGTGGTAGGTCCATGGAATATGCTGCCCCAAAAAGCTGTAGAAGCTACATCATTACATAAATTTAAAACAGAAATAGACAGTTTCCTAGAAGTAAAGGGAATTAAGGGTTACGGGGAGCGGGCAGGAATTTGGACATGAGCCTAGGTTCGGATCGGTCATGGCCCTGTGGGTACCGGAGCGGGCCCAGGGGCCATGTAGCCTGCTCCTGCTCCTATTTCGTGTGTCTAATTCTGTTAGATTCAGGAGATGGTTCTGTGATAGTGGATTGGCGGTTAGGATCAGATCAGCCATGATCTTATTGAATGGCGGAGCAGGCTCGAGGGGCCGATTGGCCTACTCCTGCTCCTATTTCTTATGTTCTTATGTGGCTCGGACCCCAGGAGAGTCAGCATATGACTCATCATTTCCGAGGGTTTGGAGTCTCCTAACCCTGGTAGAGCCAGTAAACGGCGAGCGCGCTCCGCTTTGGTGAGACCAACTTCCTGCAGCAATCGTGTCTTGATGGCGACATACTTGTCAGCAGTCGGAGGACTCTCCAGCAGGCTGATGATTCTCGACGCCGTCGAGCTCTCGAGGGCGGAGACCACGTGGAGATATCTGGTCTGATCCTGAACGATGTTGCGGAGCTCAAATTGCGCCTCGGCTTGCACAAGCCAAGAGGCTGCCTGTTGTTCCCAGAATTGGGGGAGCTTCAAGGCCACTGCATTGGCCTCCATCACTGGCCTGTGTTCGGCGTTCACCGCGAAAAACGATCGCGAGGAATCGGGGTCACCAATGTAGGAGTCTCTGCACTCCTAACAAAGAATCTATAACTTACTGGAAGTTAACAAACTGAATTTATTGTCTAAGAACTTTACAAAACAAGAAACTACAGGATAAGCTCAAAACAGGTCTTTTCTCTTTCAATCCACACGAGGACTTGCTGGTCCCGCCCTCTACCTCTGACGTCATGACATCATCACGTTTCCCGCCGAAGGGGACATCACGTGACCCACGTGATGACGTCATCACGTCAGATCGCGATGTTGTCGATCTAGCTCTGTTTAACCAGAGCCAACTTGAAAGCTAATAACATTGGTTACAGACAATTCCGTTCAGTCCGTAAGGGTGACCCCGAGCTTCCGGTCGCCTGTCATTTTAATTCACCGCTCCATTCCCACTCGGACCTCACCGTCCTTGGCCTCTTGTATTGTTCCACGGAAGCTCAACGTAAACTCGAGGAACAGCACCTCATCTTCCGATTAGGCAGTCTGCAGCCTTCCGGACTCAATATCGAGTTCAACAATTTCAGATCATAAGCTCGGCCCCCATTTCATTTTCTCTTGTAATTGTTCCACTCCTTTTCCACCCCCCCCCTTTCCTTTTGTTTCTCTCTCACACCTGGCAGCTATCTTTTGCCCTGCCAGTACACTTTACACCTAATCCCAGCCTATTACCATCTCGTCTAGCTTCTAATCTCTTTTACTTCTTTTGTTTCTTTTATTCTTTTGTCCGATCGCAGCCCTGCCTCCGATCTAGTTTCTTTTCTTTCCAGTTTTGAAGAAGGGTCCAACCCGAAACGTCAACTCAAATTTCTCTCCACGGATGTTGCCTGACCTGCTGAGTTTTTCCAGCATTTTCTGTTGTTATTATGTAAGTCACTTAGTGGTTTTGCCACAAAAGAATAAAATGTGCAATTTTATTTACTCGGCAACGAATTAATTCAGGTCACTGCCTGCAGGCATTAAAATATGATCGTGGGTCTCACATTGTTTAGCAGACTAGAAGTAGTGGAATGTGTCTCCTAGAACAATATCGACAAGTGCATTTGTTTACAAAATACTTAATCTGTGACAAAGCACTAAATGATTTGAATCTGATAAGTACATATTTTTTAAAATGCAATTCACTTACAAAGGATATGGTAGCATAGTGATTATGTTACTGGACTCGTAATCCAGCAGGCCTGGACTAATAATTCTCACTGGACATGAGTTCAAATCCCACCACAGCTGGGGAATTTAAATTCAGTTAATTAAATAAATCTGGAATTAAAAAACTAGTATCAGTAATGGTAACTCATGAAACTACCAGACTATCATAACAACCTGAGTACGATAGCAAAATACTGCAGATGCTGGAAATCCGCAATAACAACAGAAAATGCTGGAAAAACTCAGCAGGCCAGGCAACATCCGTGGAGAGAAATTAGAGTCGACGTTTCGGGTGAACCCTTTTTCAAAACTGGAAAGGAAATGAAATAGATCAAAGGCAGGGCTGCGATAGAACAAAAGAAGTAAAGAGACATTAAGAGGTATTCAAAACCAGACGAGATGGTGATAGGACTAGTAGGAGACAAAAGACGGCTCAGATTAGGTGTGAAATGTACTGGCAGAATGGGAGACAGCTGCCATGTGGGAGAGAGAAAAAAAGGAAAGGGGGGGAGGGAAAACCCAAAACAAGGGGTGGAAAAAAAATATATAAGTAAAAATGTAATAGGGGCCGAGGTTATGATCTGAAATTGTTGAACTCGATATTGAGTCCGGAAGGCTGCAAAGTGCCTAATCGGAAGATGAGGTGCTGTTCCTCGAGTTTACGTTGAGCTTCCGTGGAACAATGCAAGAGGCCAAGGACGGTGAGGTCCAAGTGGGAATGGAGCGGTGAATTAAAATGACAGGCGACCGGAAGCTCGGGGTCACCCTTACGGACTGAACGGAGGTGTTCGCAAAGCGGTCACCCAATCTGCGTTTGGTCTCCCTCCCGGAACCACGATAGGGTTCCCCTTGTCCTCACCTTTCACCCCACCAGCCTCCACATTCAACGGATCATCCTCCGCCATTTCCGCTACCTCCAAAGTGATCCCACCACCAAACGCATCTTCCCCTCCCCTCCCCTTTCAGCATTCCGCAGGGACCGCTCCCTCCGAGACACCCTAGTCCACTCCTCTATCACCCCCAACAGCCCTTCCCCTTTGCCTGGCACCTTCCCATGCAAGCACAGGAGATGTAACACCTGCCCCTATACCTCCCCCCTTCCCACTGTCCCCAAACACCCCTTCCAGGTGAAACAGCGATTTACCTGTACTTCTTGAAATCTAGTATACTGTATTCGCTGCTCACGATGCGGTCTCCCCTACATTGGGGAGACCAAACGCAGATTGGGTGACCGCTTTGCGGAACACCTCCATTCAGTCCGTAAGGGTGACCCCGAGCTTCCGGTCGCCTGTCATTTTAATTCACCGCTCCATTCCCACTTGGACCTCACCGTCCTTGGCCTCTTGCATTGTTCCATGGAAGCTCAATGTAAACTCAAGGAACAGCACCTCATCTTCTGATTAGGCACTTTACAGCCTTCCGGACTCAATATCGAGTTCAACAATTTCAGATCATAACCTCGGCCCCTATTACATTTTTACTTATATATTTTTTTCCACCCCTTGGTTTGGGTTTTCCCTCCCCCCCTTTCCTTTTTTTTTCTCTCTCCCACATGGCAGCTGTCTCTCATTCTGCCAGTACATTTCACACCTAATCTGAGCCATCTTTTGTCTCCACTTGTCCTATCACCATCTCATCTGGTTTTGAATACCTCTTAATGTCTCTTTACTTCTTTTGTTCTATCACAGCCCTGCCTTCGATCTATTTCATTTCCTTTCCAGTTTTGAAAAAGGGTTCATCCGAAACGTCGACTCTAATTTCACTCCACGGATGTTGCCTGGCCTGCTGAGTTTTTCCAGCATTTTCTGTTGTTATTTTATTATAACAACCCATCTGGTTTCACTAATGGCCTTTAGTGGAAGGAAATCTGCCATCCTGACTCCAAACTCGCAGGGCTATGGAGAAAGAGCAGGTGAGTGAGACTAATTGGATAGCTCTATTCAAAGAGCCAGCTCAGACATGGTGGACTAAATGTCCTCCTTCCATGAGTGGCAATACTTTAAAAGTCATGAATTGACTATGAAACGCTTTGGGACACATAACAATTGCTGTATAATACAAGTTCCTTTTTCTTCTTTAGGGAGCAGTGAGTACACAACATTTTGTTGGATAAGAGCCAGACTAAATGAAAAGATAAATCTGCAGGAACGGAAGTTCCTATCCGAATAATGAAGTTCGACGCAGTGAAACAAAATAACAAAGTTTAATAAACAAACAACTTAACTGGTAAAACTACAGGAGCAGATTTAAACAGGTCTGTGCAGCCTCACAGCCTCTCTAAGACTGCTACTAAGTACTGGAAGCTGACGTCATGACGTCATCACGTTCTCCGCGCCAACTGGGGGTCACGTGATCGGCGTCATGACGCCATCACGCGAAAATGCAAGAAACTACATACAGTTTAAAGGTGCAGTCCACAGCTGCACTACATGGTAGTTAAAGGGATGATTACTAATTGCCCAGTGTCTCTTGGTGGCTCCGCCACAGGCGCCCCCCCCAGAATTCTCTTTAACAGACAGCGTCAAATGAACAGGAGGTTTAATGATTCTGCCCGAACGACTATGAACTTCAGGCAGTGGAACGTTGGGAGACGAGCCGGTGCTTGGCTGTGTCTGAAGCGGTGCATCTGGGGTGGAGGAAACAGTAGCAGAAGGTGTAGGCAAGGATGAGGCAGAAGCAGGCAATTCAATGGTGGACTGTTGCATAACTGGTCTAGCAGCCAACGGTGGTCGTCCACGGCGAGGTGGCTGGGCAGCAACAACTGGTTCACTCCGATCTAGATGGGCTGGTTTAAGTCGGTCGATAGAGATGGTATCGGACTTACCTCCCACTTCGACCGTGAAAAATTTCTCTCCCGCTGAGATGACATGAAATGGTCCAGCATAAGGTGGTCTGAGTGTATCTCTATGAGCGTCCTGCCGAATAAAAACGTAATCGGAACTCATAAGTTCTGCCGGAACATGAGGCCTCTGTAGGCTGTGATGCGAGGTTGGAATAGGCAGGAAATTCTTTGCCACCTCGTGATGCTGAAGGAGCTGCTGAGCAGGCGACCACGGTTCTGTATGTGGAGGGAGGAAGTCCCCTGGTACTTGAAGTGCTTGACCGTAGACTAACTCAGCCTGGAGGTCATCCTTGGGGGCTGTACGGAGGCCTAGCATCACCCAGGGGAGTCTGTCCACCCAGTTGGGACCACGCAAGCTGGCACGGAGGGACGCCTTTAGAGACCGATGAAACCTCTCGCATAGACCGTTCGCTTGCGGATGGTAAGCGGTGGTACGGTGCAGCTTGGTACCCAAGCCCTGTGCAACTGCGTTCCACAACTCTGACGTGAATTGTGGACCTCGGTCAGAGGAGATGTCAGATGGCACCCCAAACCGGGCCACCCACGACGAAATAAACGCCCTGGATACGTCCGCTGCAGTGGTAGCGACCAAGGGAATCGCCTCTGGCCACCTGGTAGTGCGGTCCACTATTGTCAGGAGATGCATGAAACCCCGCGAAGCGGGGAGGGGACCCACTAAGTCCACATGTACGTGATCGAACCGGCGTTCCAGCACCGGGAAGATGGCCACTGGAGCCTTAACATGACGATGGACCTTAGATTTTTGACAGTCCACGCAATTGTTTGTCCAGTCCCGAACGTCCGAATGCATTCCCTTCCAAACAAATTTGCGGGGCATGAGCTGTTGTGAAGCTCGCATCCCCGGGTGTGATAAGCCATGTATAGCCTGAAAAATCTTCTTACGCCATTCGACCGGCACAATGGGCCGGGGCACTCCCATGGATGTGTCGCACAAGAGCGTGGTTCCTGCTGATTGGAACATAACATCGGCTACCTGCAAGCTAGAAGGCATGGTCCGATACGCCTGAACTTCGGGATCTGCCAGTTGTTCTTCCACCAACCCAACGAAATTGATTCCCAGGTGAACTGCCTGGACTGGGGCACGTGAAAGGCAATCAGCCACGAGATTATCTTTGCCGGACACATGTCGTAAATCCATCGTAAATTCGGATATAAATGTAAGGTGGCGCTGTTGCCGGGCTGACCACGGCTCCGCTGTTTTGCCATTGCGAAAGTGAGCGGCTTATGGTCCACGAATACAGTGAACGGGCACCCTTCTAGGAGAAAACGGAAATGCCGGATGGCCAAAAACAGGGCCAGCAACTCCCTGTCAAAAGTGCTATATTTTCGCTCGTTCTTGCGCAGTTGGCGGCTGAAAAAGGCCAATGGCTGCCAAGTCCCGTCAACCCATTGTTCCTGAACCGCCCCGATGGCGTAATCGGAGGCATCGGTAGTAAGGGCGATGGTCGCACCCGGGAGTGGGTGTGCAAGCATAGTTGCGTCTGCCAACGCCGCCTTGGTGTCCAGGAACGCCTGGTCCATCTGTGGTGTCCAATTGATAACATCTTTACCCGACTTCCCTTTGAGTACTTCGTACAGCGGCTGCATCAATTGGGCTGCCTTGGGGACAAAACGATGATAAAAATTTACCATCCCCAGGAACTCCTGAAGAGATTTAAATATGTGAGGCCGCGGGAATGCCGTAACTGCCTCTACCTTGGTGGCCAGTGGGACGGCGCCTTCTGAGGTGATCCTATGCCCCAGAAAGTCAATGCTGGTTAACCCAAACTGGCATTTGGCTAGGTTTATGATGAGGCCATGTTGGCTGAGACGGGCAAAGAGTGTACGTAAATGAGCCATGTGCTCCTTCTTATCCTTACTAGCGATGAGAATGTCATCCAAGTAAATGAAAATGAAGGGAAGGTCCCGTAACAGAGTCCATGAGTCGTTGAAAGGCCTGAGCCGCATTTTTCAATCCAAACGGCATGCGGAGGAACTCAAAAAGGCCAAACGGTGTGATGACCGCCGTTTTGGGGACATCTTGAGGGTGCACAGGAACTTGGTGATATCCACGGACGAGATCTACTTTGGAAAATATTGAGTTGCCAGCCAAATGAGCCGAAAAATCTTGTATATGCGGTATTGGATACCTATCCGGCATAGTGGCTTCGTTAAGGCGTCTGTAATCCCCGCAAGGCCTCCATCCGCCACCTGGTTTAGGTACAATGTGTAGTGGGGAGGACCAAGGACTATCGGAGCGTCGGACAATCCCAAGGCGCTCCATGGTCTGAAACTCTGCCTTTGCGGCTGCAAGCTTTCCAGGTTCCAATCTTCGTGCCCGAGCGTAAACAGGCGATCCCGTTGTGGTGATGTGACGCGCCACACCGTGCCTCGCGACTGCTGCCAAAAATGTAGGCCTGGTGAGCTCCGGGAACTCACCAAGTAGGCGCCTAAACCCTTCCTGCGATGGAACCGCACAGGCAACCGACCAGGAGACTGCGGTGGCAAGGCACCGCGTGGAAAGTAGACGCATTAATGAGTCGACAATGTTGGACGTCGACCAGAAAACCATAGGCACAGAAAAAATCAGCCCCCAGGATGGCCTGTGATACTTTAGCCGTTATAAACTCCCACACAAAACGTTGACCTTCGAGAGTTAAATTAACTGTCCGTTTACCGAACGTGCGAATGGCCGCACCATTGGCTGCCTCGAGGGAAGGACCGTGACCACCGGATTGTAGATCTAGCTTTGAAACTGGCAAAATACTGCACTGAGAACCAGTGTCACACAAGAATTGTCGCCCTGTCCTGGAATCCGTAATGTAGAGGAGTTTTCCCACTGAACCGACTGCCATGGTGAACTGGGTGTGTTTGTCAGACCCTGTCATCCTTATCGAAGTTTGCGGGCCTGCTGGAGATTTTTTTTTAGCGAAACTGCAGGGAGGACGGCAGCGTCGAGCCTTGGCACCAAAACGGGCATGGTACACACACCAGCCTGCTGGAGGAGGGCTGGACTTTGCTCGCATAGGGGAAAGGCACCTCGTGGCTGCACAACTCTGCTGTGTGACCGTAAAAATCTTGTCTGCCTCTGCAGCAAGCTCGGCACAGTCCGTAATCGTAGAACTGGCCAAGGCTGCCTGAACTGGTTCAGGTAGCTGGCAGAGGAAGAGTTCTCGAAACAAAAAACATTGGGGCTCCGAACCCAAAAGCGTGAGCATTTGGCTCATCAATTCTGATGGTTTTGAGTCCCCGAGACCGGGCATAGCAATAAGTCTGCGTGCATGCTCCGACTTATTTAAACCAAACACCTGTAGTAAACGAGTTTTTAGAGCTTCATACTTGCCCTCAACCGGTGGATTGCCCAGGAGGCTGACGACCCGCGAGGCCGTGGCGCTGTCGAGAGCGGAGACCACGTAATAATAACGGGTCGAATCCACTGTAATGTCCCGGAGTGCAAACTGGGCTTTTGCCTGGAAAAACCATGCTGCTGGTTGCTGGTCCCAGAACTGCGGCAATTTAAGGGCAACAGCGTTCGTGTTCATTATAAGTATCTCGACGAAAGTAGTCCGACGAGATCGGGGTCACCAATGTAGGAACGGAAGTTCCTATCCGAATAATGAAGTTCGACGCAGTGAAACAAAATAACAAAGTTTAATAAACAAACAACTTAACTGGTAAAACTACAGGAGCAGATGTAAACAGGTCTGTGCAGCCTCACAGCCTCTCTAAGACTGCTACTAAGTACTGGAAGCTGGCATCATGACGTCATCACGTACTCCGCGCCAACTGGGGGTCACGTGATCGGCGTCATGACGTCATCACGCGAAAATGCAAGAAACTACATACAATTTAAAGATGCAGTCCACAGCTGCACTACATGGTAGTTAAAGGGATGATTACTAATTGCCCAGTGTCTCTTGGTGGCTCCGCCACAAATCTTTTATTTATAACCAAACTAGCTGGAGTACACGGCGTTGCCGAAGGAACTGAGGAACCCTCTGCCATGTTTATAAAACTGTTTATAAAACTGTTGGGATTGAAGAACTCTTGCTAAGCACCCAGGAGGTGTTTCTTTAACTTCATTTTTTGTTAATGGGGATCGCCAGTAGCCATATACTCCAGTTTTACCGTTTTCCTTCTATGTGAATTTGGAGGTAGCAAGCAGAATTATAATTTTGCAATGTTATCATTGACATTAATAAGAGAGAAAGAGGGGGAAGGAGAGAGAGAGAGAGAGGGGGGAAGGAGAGAGAGAGAGAGGGGGGGAAGGAGAGAGAGAGGGGGGGGAAGGAGAGAGAGAGAGAGGGGGGGAAGGAGAGAGAGAGAGAGGGGGGAAGGAGAGAGAGAGAGGAGGGAAGGAGAGAGAGAGGGAAGGAGAGAGAGGGGGAAGGAGAGAGAGAGAGGGGGAAGGAGAGAGAGAGGGAAGGAGAGAGAGAGAGGGGGAAGGAGAGAGAGAGGGAAGGAGAGAGAGAGAGGGAGGGGGAAGGAGAGAGAGAGGGGGGAAGGAGAGAGAGAGAGGGAGGGGGAAGGAGAGAGAGAGGGAAGGAGAGAGAGAGGGAAGGAGAGAGAGAGAAGGAGAGAGGGAAGGGGAGGGAGAGAGAGAGAGGAGAGAGAGAAGGATAGAGAGAAAGAGGGGGAAGGAGAGAGAGGGGGAAGGAGAGAGAGAGAGGGGGAAGGAGAGAGAGAGGGGGGGAAGGAGAGAGAGAGAGGGGGAAGGAGAGAGAGGGAGGGGAAGGAGAGAGAGAGAGGGGGAAGGAGAGAGGGAAGGAGAGAGAGAGAGAGAGGGAAGGAGAGAGGGGGAAGGAGAGAGAGAGAGAGGGGGAAAGAGAGAGAGAGAGCGAGGAAAGGAGGGAGAGAGAGGGAAGGAGAGAGAGGGGGAAGGAGAGAGAGAGGGGGAAGGAGAGAGAGAGAGAGGGGGAAGGAGAGAGAGAGAGGGGGGAAGGAGAGAGAGGGAAGGAGAGAGGGGGAAGGAGAGAGAGAGAGGGGGAAGGAAAGAGAGAGGGGGGAAGGAGAGAGAGAGAGGGGGAAAGAGAGAGAGAGAGGGGGAAGGAGAGAGAGAGGGGGAAGGAGAGGGAGAGAGGGGGAAGGAGAGAGAGAGAGGGGGAAGGAGAGAGAGGGGGGAGGAGAGAGAGAGGGGGGAAGGAGACAGAGAGGGGGGAAGGAGAGAGAGAGGGGGGAAGGAGAGAGAGAGAGGGGGAAGGAGAGAGAGAAAAAGAGAGAGGGGGGAAGGAGAGAGAGAGGAAAGGAGAGCGAGGGGGAAGGAGTGAGAGGGGGGAAGGAGAGAGAGAGAGGGGGGAAGGAGAGAGAGAGAGGAAAGGAGAGCGAGGGGGAAGGAGAGAGAGGGGGGAAGGAGAGAGAGAGAGAGAGGGAAGGAGAGAGAGAGAGAGGAGGAAGGAGAGAGAGAGAGGGGGAAGGAGAGAGAGAGAGAAAAAGAGAGAGGGGGGAAGGAGAGAGAGGGGTAAGGAGAGGGGGAAGGAGAGAGAGAGAAAGGGGGAAGGAGAGAGAGAGAGGGGGGGAAGGAGAGAGAGAGAGAGGGAAGGAGAGAGAGGGAAGGAGAGAGAGAGAGGGATGGAGAGGGGGAAGGAGAGAGAGAGGGGGAAGGAGAGAGAGAGAGGGGGAAGGAGAGAGAGAGATAGAGGGGGAAGGAGAGAGAGAGAGGGGGAAGGAGAGAGAGGGGGGAAGGAGAGAGAGAGAGAGGGGGAATGAGAAAGAGAGAGAGAGGGGGAATGAGAAAGAGAGAGAGAGGGGGAAGGAGAGAGATAGAGAGAGGGGGAAGGAGAGAGAGAAAAAGAGAGAGAGGGGGGAAGGAGAGAGAGGGGGAAGGAGAGAGAGAGGGGGAAGGAGAGAGAGAGAGAGGGGGAAGGAGAGAGCGAGAGAGAGGGAAGAGGAAAGAGAGAGAGAGAGGGAAGGAGAGAGTGAGGGAAGGAGATAGAGAAGAGAGGAAGACACCCCGGGGAAGGGGTTGGACTCAGAGCCCGGCCTTGGTGACCCGGAGACCCCGTGCGTGGCATAACGCCTCAGGCCCGGCTCGAGTGACACTAGCTCAGCTCCCGCTCCGGCCCGCCGCTGCCGCTCGCCCGCTCGATGTCTTTCGTGCTCTCCCGCTCGATGTCTTTCGTGCTCTCAGGCCACGCGGGTGTATCTGCGCTCCGGCCCGCCGCCGCCACTCGCCCGCTCGATGTCTTTCGGGCACTCAGGCCGCGTGGGTGTATCTGCCTCTGTGTGTGAATGCTCGCTGTCTCTCGGGCCGCGTGGTTGTCTCTGTCTATGTCTGTGTATCTGTTTTCCCGCTCCCGCACTCATGGCAGGCTGCAGGATTAGGCCCCACCCATACACACCATGAAACGCCCCCCGTGATGCACTGCGCTTCCCCCGTAGGACTGGTCAACCATCACGTCACTCAACGCTAATGAGCGGATTGTGTCCGTTTTTTGAAAATTTTCTGTATACTGTCCGAGCAATTTTTGTCTGACCAAAAAGTAAATACACCTATGACACTTCCCTAATCATAAGCTTTCTTTTGATATAACATATGTGTAGGTACGCTCTATAACTTTTGAGTTTACCACGGACATACACACAGACAGACAGACAGACAGATCCATTTAGATCTATCTATATATCTAGCTCTATATATATAAACTAGCTGGAGTGCCCGGCGGTGCTGAGGCTTTTTCGAGGGCATGTTGTTGTTGGAAGAGAGAGGGCAACTGGGGGGGAAGAGAGAGAGCGACTGGGGGGGAAGAGAGAGAGCGACGGGGGGGAAGAGAGAGAGCGACTGGGGGGGAAGAGAGAGAGCGACTGGGGGGGGAAGAGAGAGAGCGACTGGGGGGGAAGAGAGAGAGCGACGGGGGGGAAGAGAGAGAGCGACTGGGGGGGAAGAGAGAGAGTGACTGGGGGGGAAGAAAGAGAGCGACTGGGGGGGAAGAGAGAGAGCGACTGGGGGGAAGAGAGAGAGCGACTGGGGGGGAAGAGAGAGAGCGACTGGGGGGGAAGAGAGAGAGCGACTGGGGGGGAAGAGAGAGAGCGATGGGGGGAAGAGAGAGAGCGACTGGGGGGGAAGAGAGAGAGCGACTGGGGGGGAAGAGAGAGAGCGACTGGGGGGAAGAGAGAGAGCGACTGGGGGGGAAGAGAGAGAGCGACTGGGGGGGAAGAGAGAGAGCGACTGGGGGGAAGAGAGAGAGCGACTGGGGGGGGAAGAGAGAGAGCGACTGGGGGGGAAGAGAGAGAGCGACTGGGGGGGGAAGAGAGAGAGCGACTGGGGGGGAAGAGAGAGAGCGACTGGGGGAAGAGAGAGAGCGACTGGGGGGGAAGAGAGAGAGCGACTGGGGGGAAGAGAGAGAGCGACTGGGGGGAAGAGAGAGAGCGACTGGGGGGGAAGAGAGAGAGAGCGACTGGGGGGAAGAGAGCGAGCGACTGGGGGGAAGAGAGAGAGCGACTGGTGGGGAAGAGAGAGAGCGACTGGGGGGAAGAGAGAGAGCGACTGGGGGGGAAGAGAGAGAGCGACTGGGGGGAAGAGAGAGAGCGACTGGGGGGAAGAGAGAGAGCGACTGGGGGGAAGAGAGAGAGCGACGGGGGGAAGAGAGAGAGCGACTGGGGGGAAGAGAGAGAGCGACTGGGGGGGAAGAGAGAGAGCGACTGGGGGGAAGAGAGAGAGCGACGGGGGAAGGGGGGGAAAGGGGAGGGGGAGGGAAGGAGGGGGGAAAGGGGGGCATGGGGGGAGGGGGGAAGGGAGGGGAAGGGGAGGGGGGAAGGGGGGGAAGAAGGGAGGGGGGAGGAGGGAGGGGTGTGGAGGGGGGGAGGGGGAGGAAGGAAGGGGAGGAGGGGGGAGGAGGAGAGGGGGAGTCCCCGAGCCCCGCCCCCTGATGTCCCGCCCCCCAATCTCCCGATGTCCCATCTCCCGATGTCCCGCCCCCCGATCTCCCGTCCCCGATGTCCCGCCCCCCGATCTCCCGCCCCCCGATCTCCCGATGTCCCGCCCCCGGATCTCCCGATGTCCTGCCCCCCGATGTCCCGCCCCCCGATCTCCCATCTCCCGCCCCCGATCTCCCGATGTCCCGCCCCCCAATCTCCCGATGTCCGCCCCCGATCTCCCGATGTCCCGTCTCCCGATGTCCCGCCCCCCGATGTCCCGCCCCCCGATTTCCCGATGTCGCGAGCCCCGCCCCCGAAGTCCCGAGCCCCGCCCCCCGCCCTCCCGAGCACTGGCCTCCCGCTCTCTGGAGCCCCGCCCTCCCGCTCTCCGGAGCCCCGCCCTCCCGCTCTCCGGAGCCCCGCCCTCCCGAGCTGGCTTCAAGACCGCCGATTGCAGCAGTGAGAGACGGCCGGCGGGCCGGTTGCTGGGGTAACCCTTCCCGCTCTCCAAGCCCCACCCGAGATCCGCAGTCCCGAGAGCCCCGCCCCCCCGCCCGAGCCGAGCGGGGAACAGAGAGAGATGCCACGATTCAGCTGCTCCTGCTGCGCGCGCACCCTTTACTAAGATGGCGGTTACGGCGCTCGGCTGAGGCCCGCCCCTCCAGCCTTCACAAAGATGGTGGCGATCGGGGGCCACTTGTTGACTGTAGCCGGGAGGTGCCTAGCTCGGGCGTGGGTGTGGAGGAGAGGCCGAGGCTTCGAGGCCTACCTGGAAAAACGGGGAAAGGTAGGAAAATTAATGAGATTAGATTAGATAAAAGATTCAGAAAGTAATTAACTTTTTTAAAAAACAATATGTGTTTTAAAAGCAACTTTTTTTTTAAAGACGCAGAAGCGGGAAAAAGAAATGAAACGTTTGGAATCAAGATGGCGGCGACTCACCTCGGTTCAGAACGATAAGGCCCGCCCACACACGCACCGTTTGGTCGACCGTCAGGTCACCGAACGTAGGATTGGTCAATCGTCCCGTCACTCGACTCTAGGAGGGCCCGCCCGCACGCGCCAGGAACCCAGCGTACGATTGGTCGACCTCGACGTCACTCTATTGCTGATGAGCGGATAATGAGATGCTAATGAGCGGAATTTTGAATGTTTTTTGGATACCGCGGGCACAATTTCTGTCCAGCCGAAACGTAAATACGCTTACGACCGTTTTGGAATCGTAAGCTTTCTTTTGATGTAACGCACGTGTAGGTACGCTCTATAACTTTCGAGTGCATAGCCGGACAGACACACACCAAAGGACAGACAGACAGCAGACAGACAGACAGACAGACAGATCGATCCGTTTATATATATATAGATAGATAGATGAGTGGGCGGGGCTTCAGTGTCTGCTTCCAACTGGGTCCCAGTGCCCGGGGGAGACAATCAATGTCTCAGTTATTGCATACTAGCTGGGGGGAGCCCGGCTTTGCCAGGGCTGTTTTGGGCCGGGCGGTTTAAATCGAGTGCCAGGCTTTGGGGCCTCTCTGTGTCCCTCTGTGAATCTGCTGCCGGCA